>NC_092728.1:36709433-37009433 GCF_047496885.1 Scyliorhinus torazame
TTAAAAGCACTTGTCTTTGCAGGGGCAGGCCAGTCGATTTCGGCGGGAGAACAGCTGGTGAGTCAGTTTCAGCGGTAGCAGTGCGGTGGTGGCTGCTGGGAGGTAAGTCTGTCCTTTAAAAGCACTTGTCTTTGCAGGGGCAGGCGAGTTGATTTCGGCGGGAGAACAGCTGGTGAGTCAGTTCAGCGGGAGCAGAGCGGAAGTGGCTGCTGGGAGGTAAGTCTGTCCTTTAAAAACACTTGTCTTTGCAGGGGCAGGCAAGTCGATTTCGGCGGGAGAACAGCTGGTGAGTCAGTTTCAGCGGGAGCAGTGCGGTAGTGGCAGCTGGGAGGTAAGTCTGTCCTTTAAAAGCACTTGTCTTTGCAGGGGCAGGCCAGTCGATTTCGGCGGGAGAACAGCTGGTGAGCCAGTTTCAGCGGGAGCAGTGCGGAAGTGGCAGCTGGGAGGTAAGTCTGTCCTTTAAAAGGACTTGTCTTTGCAGGGGCAGGCCAGTCGATTTCGGCGGGAGAACAGCTGGTGAGTCAGTTTCAGCGGGAGCAGTGCGGAAGTGGCTGCTGGGAGGTAAGTCTGACCTTTAAAAGCACTTGTCTTTGCAAGGGCAGGCCAGTCGATTTCGTCTGGAGAACAGCTGGTGAGGCAGTTTCAGCGGGAGCAGTGCGAATGTGGCTGCTGGGAGGTAAGTCTGTCCTTTAAAAGCACTTGTCTTTGCAGGGGCAGGCCAGTCGATTCCGGCGCGAGAACAGCTGGTGAGTCAGTTTCAGCGGGAGCAGTGCGGAAGTGGCTGCTGGGAGCTAAGTCTGTCCTTTTAAAGCACTTGTCTTTGCAGGGGCACGCCAGTCGATTTCGGAGGGAGAACAGCTGGTGAGTCAGTTTCAGCGGGAGCAGTGCGAATGTGGCTGCTGGGAGGTAAGTCTGTCCTTTAAAATCACTTGTCTTTGCAGGGGCAGGCCAGTCGATTTCGGCGGGAGAACAGCTGGTGAGTCAGTTTCAGCGGGAGCAGTGCGGAAGTGGCTGCTGGGAGGCAAGTCTGTCCTTTAAAAGCACTTGTCTTTGCAGGGGCAGGCCAGTCGATTTCGGCGGGAGAACAGATGGTGAGTCAGTTTCAGCTGGAGCAGTGAGGAACTGGCTGCTGTGAGGTAAGGCTGTCCTTTAAAAGCACTTGTCTTTGAAGGGGCAGGCCAGTCGATTTCGGCGGGAGAACAGCTGGTGAGTCCGATTCAGTGGGAGCAGTGCGGAAGTGGCTGCTGGGAGGTAAGTCTGTCCTTTAAAAGCACTTGTCTTTGCAGGGGCAGGCCAGTCGATTTCGGCGGGAGAACAGTTGGTGAGTCAGTTTCAGCGGGAGCAGTGCGGAAGTGGCTGCTGGGAGGTAAGTCTGTCCTTTAAAAGCACTTGTCTTTGCAGGGGCAGGCCAGTCGATTTCGGCGGGAGAACAGCTGGTGAGTCAGTTTCAGCGGGAGCAGTGCGGAAGTGGCAGCTGGGAGGTAAGTCTGTCCTTTAAAAGCACTTGTCTTTGCAGGGGCAGGCCAGTCGATTTCGGCGGGAGAACAGCTGGTGAGTCAGTTTCAGCGGGAGCAGTGCGGTGGTGGCTGCTGGGAGGTAAGTCTGTCCTTTAAAAGCTCTTGTCTTTGCAGGGGCAGGCGAGTTGATTTCGGCGGGAGAACAGCTGGTGAGTCAGTTCAGCGGGAGCAGAGCGGAAGTGGCTGCTGGGAGGTAAGTCTGTCCTTTAAAAACACTTGTCTTTGCAGGGGCAGGCCAGTCGATTTCGGCGGGAGAACAGATGGTGAGTCAGTTTCAGCGGGAGCAGTGAGGAACTGGCTGCTGGAGGTAAGGCTGTCCTTTAAAAGCACTTGTCTTTGAAGGGGCAGGCCAGTTGATTTCGGCGGGAGAACAGCTGGTGAGTCCGTTTCAGTGGGAGCAGTGCGGAAGTGGCTGCTGGGAGGTAAGTCTGTCCTTTAAAAGCACTTGTCTTTGCAGGGGCAGGCCAGTCGATTTCGGCGGGAGAACAGCTGGTGAGTCAGTTTCAGCGGGAGCAGTGCGGAAGTGGCTGCTGGGAGGTAAGTCTGTCCTTGTAAAGCACTTGTCTTTGCAGGGGCAGGCCAGTCGATTTCGGCGGGAGAACAGCTGGTGAGTCAGTTTCAGCGGGAGCAGTGCGGAAGTGGCTGCTGGGAGCTAAGTCTGTCCTTTAAAAGCACTTGTCTTTGCAGGGGCAGGCCAGTCGATTTCGGCGGGAGAACAGCTGGTGAGTCAGTTTCAGCGGGAGCAGTGCGGAAGTGGCTGCTGGGAGGTAAGTCTGTCCTTTAAAAGCACTTGTCTTTGCAGGGGCAGGCCAGTCGATTTCGGCGGGAGAACAGCTGGTGAGTCAGTTTCAGCAGGAGCAGTGCGGAAGTGGCTGCTGGGAGGTAAGTCTGTCCTTTAAAAGCACTTGTCTTTGCAGGGGCAGGCCAGTTGATTTCGGCGGGAGAACAGCTGGTGAGTCAGTTTCAGCGGGAGCAGAGCGGAAGTGGCTGCTGGGAGGTAAGTCTGTCCTTTAAAAGCACTTGTCTTTGCAGGGGAAGGCTAGTCGATTTCGGCGGGAGAACAGCTGGTGAGTCAGTTTCAGCGGGAGCAGTGGGGAAGTTGCTGCTGGGAGTTAAGTCTGTCCTTTAAAAGCACTTGTCTTTGCAGGGGCAGGCCAGTCGATTTTGGCGGGAGAACAGCTGGTGAGTCAGTTTCAGCGGGAGCAGTGCGGAAGTGGCTGCTGCGAGGTAAGTCTGTCCTTTAAAAGCACTTGTCTTTGCAGGGGCAGTCCAGTCGATTTCGGCGGGAGAACAGCTGGTGAGTCAGTTTCAGCGGGAGCAGTGCGGAAGTGGCTGCTGGTAGGTAAGTCTGTCCTTTAAAAGCACTTGTCTTTGCAAGGGCAGGCCAGTCGATTTCGGCTGGAGAACAGCTGGTGAGGCAGTTTCAGCGGGAGCAGTGCGAATGTGGCTGCTGGGAGGTAAGTCTGTCCTTTAAAAGCACTTGTCTTTGCAGGGGCAGGCCAGTCGATTCCGGCGCGAGAACAGCTGGTGAGTCAGTTTCAGCGGGAGCAGTGCAGAAGTGGCTGCTGGGAGCTAAGTCTGTCCTTTTAAAGCACTTGTCTTTGCAGGGGCACGCCAGTCGATTTCGGA
Source organism: Scyliorhinus torazame (assembly GCF_047496885.1). Classification (NCBI taxonomy): domain Eukaryota; kingdom Metazoa; phylum Chordata; class Chondrichthyes; order Carcharhiniformes; family Scyliorhinidae; genus Scyliorhinus; species Scyliorhinus torazame. The sequence goes on from NC_092728.1 coordinate 36,712,580, forward strand.
GGGAGAACAGCTGGTGAGTCAGTTTCAGCGGGAGCAGTGCGAATGTGGCTGTTGGGAGGTAAGTCTGTCCTTTAAAAGCACTTGTCTTTGCAGGGGCAGGCCAGTCGATTTCGGCGGGAGAACAGCTGGTGAGTCAGTTTCAGCGGGAGCAGTGCGGAAGTGGCTGCTGGGAGGCAAGTCTGTCCTTTAAAAGCACTTGTCTTTGCAGGGGCAGGCCAGTCGATTTCGGCGGGAGAACAGATGGTGAGTCAGTTTCAGCTGGAGCAGTGAGGAACTGGCTGCTGTGAGGTAAGGCTGTCCTTTAAAAGCACTTGTCTTTGAAGGGGCAGGCCAGTCGATTTCGGCGGGAGAACAGCTGGTGAGTCCGATTCAGTGGGAGCAGTGCGGAAGTGGCTGCTGGGAGGTAAGTCTGTCCTTTAAAAGCACTTGTCTTTGCAGGGGCAGGCCAGTCGATTTCGGCGGGAGAACAGTTGGTGAGTCAGTTTCAGCGGGAGCAGTGCGGAAGTGGCTGCTGGGAGGTAAGTCTGTCCTTTAAAAGCACTTGTCTTTGCAGGGGCAGGCCAGTCGATTTCGGCGGGAGAACAGCTGGTGAGTCAGTTTCAGCGGGAGCAGTGCGGAAGTGGCAGCTGGGAGGTAAGTCTGTCCTTTAAAAGCACTTGTCTTTGCAGGGGCAGGCCAGTCGATTTCGGCGGGAGAACAGCTGGTGAGTCAGTTTCAGCGGGAGCAGTGCGGTGGTGGCTGCTGGGAGGTAAGTCTGTCCTTTAAAAGCTCTTGTCTTTGCAGGGGCAGGCGAGTTGATTTCGGCGGGAGAACAGCTGGTGAGTCAGTTCAGCGGGAGCAGAGCGGAAGTGGCTGCTGGGAGGTAAGTCTGTCCTTTAAAAGCACTTGTCTTTGCAGGGGAAGGCTAGTCGATTTCGGCGGGAGAACAGCTGGTGAGTCAGTTTCAGCGGGAGCAGTGGGGAAGTTGCTGCTGGGAGTTAAGTCTGTCCTTTAAAAGCACTTGTCTTTGCAGGGGCAGGCCAGTCGATTTTGGCGGAAGAACAGCTGGTGAGTCAGTTTCAGCGGGAGCAGTGCGGAAGTGGCTGCTGCGAGGTAAGTCTGTCCTTTAAAAGCACTTGTCTTTGCAGGGGCAGTCCAGTCGATTTCGGCGGGAGAACAGCTGGTGAGTCAGTTTCAGCGGGAGCAGTGCGGAAGTGGCTGCTGGTAGGTAAGTCTGTCCTTTAAAAGCACTTGTCTTTGCAAGGGCAGGCCAGTCGATTTCGGCTGGAGAACAGCTGGTGAGGCAGTTTCAGCGGGAGCAGTGCGAATGTGGCTGCTGGGAGGTAAGTCTGTCCTTTAAAAGCACTTGTCTTTGCAGGGGCAGGCCAGTCGATTCCGGCGCGAGAACAGCTGGTGAGTCAGTTTCAGCGGGAGCAGTGCAGAAGTGGCTGCTGGGAGCTAAGTCTGTCCTTTTAAAGCACTTGTCTTTGCAGGGGCAGGCCAGTCGATTTCGGCGGGAGAACAGCTGGTGAGTCAGTTTCAGCGGGAGCAGTGCGGAAGTGGCTGCTGGGAGGCAAGTCTGTCCTTTAAAAGCACTTGTCTTTGCAGGGGCAGGCCAGTCGATTTCGGCGGGAGAACAGATGGTGAGTCAGTTTCAGCTGGAGCAGTGAGGAACTGGCTGCTGTGAGGTAAGGCTGTCCTTTAAAAGCACTTGTCTTTGAAGGGGCAGGCCAGTCGATTTCGGCGGGAGAACAGCTGGTGAGTCCGATTCAGTGGGAGCAGTGCGGAAGTGGCTGCTGGGAGGTAAGTCTGTCCTTTAAAAGCACTTGTCTTTGCAGGGGCAGGCCAGTCGATTTCGGCGGGAGAACAGTTGGTGAGTCAGTTTCAGCGGGAGCAGTGCGGAAGTGGCTGCTGGGAGGTAAGTCTGTCCTTTAAAAGCACTTGTCTTTGCAGGGGCAGGCCAGTCGATTTCGGCGGGAGAACAGCTGGTGAGTCAGTTTCAGCGGGAGCAGTGCGGAAGTGGCAGCTGGGAGGTAAGTCTGTCCTTTAAAAGCACTTGTCTTTGCAGGGGCAGGCCAGTCGATTTCGGCGGGAGAACAGCTGGTGAGTCAGTTTCAGCGGGAGCAGTGCGGTGGTGGCTGCTGGGAGGTAAGTCTGTCCTTTAAAAGCTCTTGTCTTTGCAGGGGCAGGCGAGTTGATTTCGGCGGGAGAACAGCTGGTGAGTCAGTTCAGCGGGAGCAGAGCGGAAGTGGCTGCTGGGAGGTAAGTCTGTCCTTTAAAAACACTTGTCTTTGCAGGGGCAGGCCAGTCGATTTCGGCGGGAGAACAGATGGTGAGTCAGTTTCAGCGGGAGCAGTGAGGAACTGGCTGCTGGAGGTAAGGCTGTCCTTTAAAAGCACTTGTCTTTGAAGGGGCAGGCCAGTTGATTTCGGCGGGAGAACAGCTGGTGAGTCCGTTTCAGTGGGAGCAGTGCGGAAGTGGCTGCTGGGAGGTAAGTCTGTCCTTTAAAAGCACTTGTCTTTGCAGGGGCAGGCCAGTCGATTTCGGCGGGAGAACAGCTGGTGAGTCAGTTTCAGCGGGAGCAGTGCGGAAGTGGCTGCTGGGAGGTAAGTCTGTCCTTGTAAAGCACTTGTCTTTGCAGGGGCAGGCCAGTCGATTTCGGCGGGAGAACAGCTGGTGAGTCAGTTTCAGCGGGAGCAGTGCGGAAGTGGCTGCTGGGAGCTAAGTCTGTCCTTTAAAAGCACTTGTCTTTGCAGGGGCAGGCCAGTCGATTTCGGCGGGAGAACAGCTGGTGAGTCAGTTTCAGCGGGAGCAGTGCGGAAGTGGCTGCTGGGAGGTAAGTCTGTCCTTTAAAAGCACTTGTCTTTGCAGGGGCAGGCCAGTCGATTTCGGCGGGAGAACAGCTGGTGAGTCAGTTTCAGCAGGAGCAGTGCGGAAGTGGCTGCTGGGAGGTAAGTCTGTCCTTTAAAAGCACTTGTCTTTGCAGGGGCAGGCCAGTTGATTTCGGCGGGAGAACAGCTGGTGAGTCAGTTTCAGCGGGAGCAGAGCGGAAGTGGCTGCTGGGAGGTAAGTCTGTCCTTTAAAAGCACTTGTCTTTGCAGGGGAAGGCTAGTCGATTTCGGCGGGAGAACAGCTGGTGAGTCAGTTTCAGCGGGAGCAGTGGGGAAGTTGCTGCTGGGAGTTAAGTCTGTCCTTTAAAAGCACTTGTCTTTGCAGGGGCAGGCCAGTCGATTTTGGCGGGAGAACAGCTGGTGAGTCAGTTTCAGCGGGAGCAGTGCGGAAGTGGCTGCTGCGAGGTAAGTCTGTCCTTTAAAAGCACTTGTCTTTGCAGGGGCAGTCCAGTCGATTTCGGCGGGAGAACAGCTGGTGAGTCAGTTTCAGCGGGAGCAGTGCGGAAGTGGCTGCTGGTAGGTAAGTCTGTCCTTTAAAAGCACTTGTCTTTGCAAGGGCAGGCCAGTCGATTTCGGCTGGAGAACAGCTGGTGAGGCAGTTTCAGCGGGAGCAGTGCGAATGTGGCTGCTGGGAGGTAAGTCTGTCCTTTAAAAGCACTTGTCTTTGCAGGGGCAGGCCAGTCGATTCCGGCGCGAGAACAGCTGGTGAGTCAGTTTCAGCGGGAGCAGTGCAGAAGTGGCTGCTGGGAGCTAAGTCTGTCCTTTTAAAGCACTTGTCTTTGCAGGGGCACGCCAGTCGATTTCGGAGGGAGAACAGCTGGTGAGTCAGTTTCAGCGGGAGCAGTGCGAATGTGGCTGTTGGGAGGTAAGTCTGTCCTTTAAAAGCACTTGTCTTTGCAGGGGCAGGCCAGTCGATTTCGGCGGGAGAACAGCTGATGAGTCAGTTTCAGCGGGAGCAGTGGGGAAGTGGCTGCTGGGAGGTAAGTCTGTCCTTTAAAAGCACTTGTCTTTGCAGGGGCAGGTCAGTTAATTTCGGCGAGAGAACAGCTGCTGAGTCAGTTTCAGCGGGAGCAGTGCGGAAGTGGCTGCTGGGAGGTAAGTCTGTCCTTTAAAAGCACTTGTCTTTGCAGGGGCAGGCCAGTCGATTTCGGCGGGAGAACAGCTGGTGAGTCAGTTTCAGCGGGAGCAGTGCGGAAGTGGCTGTGGGAGGTAAGTCTGTCCTTTAAAAGCACTTGTCTTTGCAGGGGCAGGCCAGTCGATTTCGGCGGGAGAACAGCTGGTGAGTCAGTTTCAGCGGGAGCAGTGCGGAAGTGGCTGTGGGAGGTAACTCTGTCCTTTAAAAGCACTTGTCTTTGCAGGGGCAGGCCAGTCGATTTCGGCGGGAGAACAGCTGGTGAGTCAGTTTCAGCGGGAGCAGTGCGCAAGTGGCTGCTGGGAGGTAAGTCTGTCCTTGTAAAGCACTTGTCTTTGCAGGGGCAGGCCAGTCGATTTCGGCGGGAGAACAGCTGGTGAGTCAGTTTCAGCGGGAGCAGTGCGGAAGTGGCTGCTGGGAGGTAAGTCTGTCCTTTAAAAGCACTTGTCTTTGCAGGGGCAGGCCAGTCGATTTTGGCGGGAGAACAGCTGGTGAGTCAGTTTCAGCGGGAGCAGTGCGGAAGTGGCTGCTGGGAGGTAAGTCTGCCCTTTACAATCACTTGCCTTTGCAGGGGCAGGCCAGTCGATTTCGGCGGGAGAACAGCTGGTGATTCAGTTTCAGCGGGAGCAGTGCGGAAGTGGCTGCTGGGAGGTAAGTCTGTACTTTAAAAGCACTTGTCTTTGCAGGGGCAGGCCAGTCGATTTCGGCGGGAGAACAGATGGTGAGTCAGTTTCAGCGGGAGCAGTGAGGAACTGGCTGCTGGGAGGTAAGGCTGTCCTTTAAAAGCACTTGTCTTTGAAGGGGCAGGCCAGTTGATTTCGGCGGGAGAACAGCTGGTGAGTCCGTTTCAGTGGGAGCAGTGCGGAAGTGGCTGCTGGGAGGTAAGTCTGTCCTTTAAAAGCACTTGTCTTTGCAGGGGCAGGCCAGTCGATTTCGGCGGGAGAACAGCTGGTGAGTCAGTTTCAGCGGGAGCAGTGCGGAAGTGGCTGCTGGGAGGTAAGTCTGTCCTTGTAAAGCACTTGTCTTTGCAGGGGCAGGCCAGTCGATTTCGGCGGGAGAACAGCTGGTGAGTCAGTTTCAGCGGGAGCAGTGCGGAAGTGGCTGCTGGGAGGTAAGTCTGTCCTTTAAAAGCACTTGTCTTTGCACGGGCAGGCCAGTCGATTTCGGCGGGAGAACAGCTGGTGAGTCAGTTTCAGAGGGAGCAGTGCGGAAGTGGCTGCTGAGAGGTAAGTCTGTCCTTTAAAAGCACTTGTCTTTGCAGGGGCAGGCCAGTCGATTTCGGCGGGAGAACAGCTGGTGAGTCAGTTTCAGCGGGAGCAGTGCGGAAGTGGCTGCTGGGAGGTAAGTCTGTCCTTTAAAAGCACTTGTCTTTGCAGGGGCAGGCCAGTCGATTTCGGCGGGAGAACAGATGGTGAGTCAGTTTCAGCTGGAGCAGTGAGGAACTGGCTGCTGTGAGGTAAGGCTGTCCTTTAAAAGCACTTGTCTTTGAAGGGGCAGGCCAGTCGATTTCGGCGGGAGAACAGCTGGTGAGTCCGTTTCAGTGGGAGCAGTGCTGAAGAGGCTGCTGGGAGGTAAGTCTGTCCTTTAAAAGCACTTGTCTTTGCAGTGGCAGGCCAGTCGATTCCGGCGCGTGAACAGCTGGTGAGTCAGTTTCAGCGGGAGCAGTGCAGAAGTGGCTGCTGGGAGCTAAGTCTGTCCTTTTAAAGCACTTGTCTTTGCAGGGGCACGCCAGTCGATTTCGGAGGGAGAACAGCTGGTGAGTCAGTTTCAGCGGGAGCAGTGCGAATGTGGCTGTTGGGAGGTAAGTCTGTCCTTTAAAAGCACTTGTCTTTGCAGGGGCAGGCCAGTCGATTTCGGCGGGAGAACAGCTGATGAGTCAGTTTCAGCGGGAGCAGTGGGGAAGTGGCTGCTGGGAGGTAAGTCTGTCCTTTAAAAGCACTTGTCTTTGCAGGGGCAGGTCAGTTAATTTCGGCGAGAGAACAGCTGCTGAGTCAGTTTCAGCGGGAGCAGTGCGGAAGTGGCTGCTGGGAGGTAAGTCTGTCCTTTAAAAGCACTTGTCTTTGCAGGGGCAGGCCAGTCGATTTTGGCGGGAGAACAGCTGATGAGTCAGTTTCAGCGGGAGCAGTGGGGAAGTGGCTGCTGGGAGGTAACTCTGTCCTTTAAAAGCACTTGTCTTTGCAGGGGCAGGCCAGTCGATTTCGGCGGGAGAACAGCTGGTGAGTCAGTTTCAGCGGGAGCAGTGGGGAAGTGGCTGCTGGGAGGTAACTCTGTCCTTTAAAAGCACTTGTCTTTGCAGGGGCAGGCCAGTCGATTTCGGCGGGAGAACAGCTGGTGAGTCAGTTTCAGCGGGAGCAGTGCGGAAGTGGCTGTGGGAGGTAAGTCTGTCCTTTAAAAGCACTTGTCTTTGCAGGGGCAGGCCAGTCGATTTCGGCGGGAGAACAGCTGGTGAGTCAGTTTCAGCGGGAGCAGTGCGCAAGTGGCTGCTGGGAGGTAAGTCTGTCCTTGTAAAGCACTTGTCTTTGCAGGGGCAGGCCAGTCGATTTCGGCGGGAGAACAGCTGGTGAGTCAGTTTCAGCGGGAGCAGTGCGGAAGTGGCTGCTGGGAGGTAAGTCTGTCCTTTAAAAGCACTTGTCTTTGCAGGGGCAGGCCAGTCGATTTTGGCGGGAGAACAGCTGGTGAGTCAGTTTCAGCGGGAGCAGTGCGGAAGTGGCTGCTGGGAGGTAAGTCTGCCCTTTACAATCACTTGCCTTTGCAGGGGCAGGCCAGTCGATTTCGGCGGGAGAACAGCTGGTGATTCAGTTTCAGCGGGAGCAGTGCGGAAGTGGCTGCTGGGAGGTAAGTCTGTACTTTAAAAGCACTTGTCTTTGCAGGGGCAGGCCAGTCGATTTCGGCGGGAGAACAGATGGTGAGTCAGTTTCAGCGGGAGCAGTGAGGAACTGGCTGCTGGGAGGTAAGGCTGTCCTTTAAAAGCACTTGTCTTTGAAGGGGCAGGCCAGTTGATTTCGGCGGGAGAACAGCTGGTGAGTCCGTTTCAGTGGGAGCAGTGCGGAAGTGGCTGCTGGGAGGTAAGTCTGTCCTTTAAAAGCACTTGTCTTTGCAGGGGCAGGCCAGTCGATTTCGGCGGGAGAACAGCTGGTGAGTCAGTTTCAGCGGGAGCAGTGCGGAAGTGGCTGCTGGGAGGTAAGTCTGTCCTTGTAAAGCACTTGTCTTTGCAGGGGCAGGCCAGTCGATTTCGGCGGGAGAACAGCTGGTGAGTCAGTTTCAGCGGGAGCAGTGCGGAAGTGGCTGCTGGGAGGTAAGTCTGTCCTTTAAAAGCACTTGTCTTTGCAGGGGCAGGCCAGTCGATTTCGGCGGGAGAACAGCTGGTGAGTCAGTTTCAGAGGGAGCAGTGCGGAAGTGGCTGCTGAGAGGTAAGTCTGTCCTTTAAAAGCACTTGTCTTTGCAGGGGCAGGCCAGTCGATTTCGGCGGGAGAACAGATGGTGAGTCAGTTTCAGCTGGAGCAGTGAGGAACTGGCTGCTGTGAGGTAAGGCTGTCCTTTAAAAGCACTTGTCTTTGAAGGGGCAGGCCAGTCGATTTCGGCGGGAGAACAGCTGGTGAGTCCGTTTCAGTGGGAGCAGTGCGGAAGAGGCTGCTGGGAGGTAAGTCTGTCCTTTAAAAGCACTTGTCTTTGCAGTGGCAGGCCAGTCGATTTCGGCGGGAGAACAGATGGTGAGTCAGTTTCAGCGGGAGCAGTGCGGAAGTGGCTGCTGGGAGGTAAGTCTGTCCTTTAAAAGCACTTGTCTTTGCAGGGGCAGGCCAGTCGATTTCGGCGGGAGAACAGCTGGTGAGTCAGTTTCAGCGGGAGCAGTGCGGTGGTGGCTGCTGGGAGGTAAGTCTGTCCTTTAAAAGCACTTGTCTTTGCAGGGGCAGGCGAGTTGATTTCGGCGGGAGAACAGCTGGTGAGTCAGTTCAGCGGGAGCAGAGCGGAAGTGGCTGCTGGGAGGTAAGTCTGTCCTTTAAAAACACTTGTCTTTGCAGGGGCAGGCCAGTCGATTTCGGCGGGAGAACAGCTGGTGAGTCAGTTTCAGCGGGAGCAGTGCGGAAGTGGCAGCTGGGAGGTAAGTCTGTCCTTTAAAAGGACTTGTCTTTGCAGGGGCAGGCCAGTCGATTTCGGCGGGAGAACAGCTGGTGAGTCAGTTTCAGCGGGAGCAGTGCGGAAGTGGCTGCTGGGAGGTAAGTCTGTCCTTTAAAAGCACTTGTCTTTGCAAGGGCAGGCCAGTCGATTTCGTCTGGAGAACAGCTGGTGAGGCAGTTTCAGCGGGAGCAGTGCGAATGTGGCTGCTGGGAGGTAAGTCTGTCCTTTAAAAGCACTTGTCTTTGCAGGGGCAGGCCAGTCGATTCCGGCGCGAGAACAGCTGGTGAGTCAGTTTCAGCGGGAGCAGTGCGGAAGTGGCTGCTGGGAGCTAAGTCTGTCCTTTTAAAGCACTTGTCTTTGAAGGGGCACGCCAGTCGATTTCGGAGGGAGAACAGCTGGTGAGTCAGTTTCAGTGGGAGCAGTGCGAATGTGGCTGCTGGGAGGTAAGTCTGTCCTTTAAAAGCACTTGTCTTTGCAGGGGCAGGCCAGTCGATTTCGGCGGGAGAACAGCTGGTGAGTCAGTTTCAGCGGGAGCAGTGCGGAAGTGGCTGCTGGGAGGTAAGTCTGTCCTTGTAAAGCACTTGTCTTTGCAGGGGCAGGCCAGTCGATTTCGGCGGGAGAACAGCTGGTGAGTCAGTTTCAGCGGGAGCAGTGCGGAAGTGGCTGCTGGGAGGTAAGTCTGTCCTTTAAAAGCACTTGTCTTTGCAGGGGCAGGCCAGTCGATTTCGGCGGGAGAACAGCTGGTGAGTCAGTTTCAGCGGGAGCAGTGCGGAAGTGGCAGTTGGGAGGTAAGTCTGTCCTTTAAAAGCACTTGTCTTTGCAGGGGCAGGCCAGTCGATTTCGGCGGGAGAACAGCTGGTGAGTCAGTTTCAGCGGGAGCAGTGCGGTGGTGGCTGCTGGGAGGTAAGTCTGTCCTTTAAAAGCACTTGTCTTTGCAGGGGCAGGCGAGTTGATTTCGGCGGGAGAACAGCTGGTGAGTCAGTTCAGCGGGAGCAGAGCGGAAGTGGCTGCTGGGAGGTAAGTCTGTCCTTTAAAAAGACTTGTCTTTGCAGGGGCAGGCCAGTCGATTTCGGCGGGAGAACAGCTGGTGAGTCAGTTTCAGCGGGAGCAGTGCGGTAGTGGCAGCTGGGAGGTAAGTCTGTCCTTTAAAAGCACTTGTCTTTGCAGGGGCAGGCCAGTCGATTTCGGCGGGAGAACAGCTGGTGAGCCAGTTTCAGCGGGAGCAGTGCGGAAGTGGCAGCTGGGAGGTAAGTCTGTCCTTTAAAAGGACTTGTCTTTGCAGGGGCAGGCCAGTCGATTTCGGCGGGAGAACAGCTGGTGAGTCAGTTTCAGCGGGAGCAGTGCGGAAGTGGCTGCTGGGAGGTAAGTCTGACCTTTAAAAGCACTTGTCTTTGCAAGGGCAGGCCAGTCGATTTCGTCTGGAGAACAGCTGGTGAGGCAGTTTCAGCGGGAGCAGTGCGAATGTGGCTGCTGGGAGGTAAGTCTGTCCTTTAAAAGCACTTGTCTTTGCAGGGGCAGGCCAGTCGATTCCGGCGCGAGAACAGCTGGTGAGTCAGTTTCAGCGGGAGCAGTGCGGAAGTGGCTGCTGGGAGCTAAGTCTGTCCTTTTAAAGCACTTGTCTTTGCAGGGGCACGCCAGTCGATTTCGGAGGGAGAACAGCTGGTGAGTCAGTTTCAGCGGGAGCAGTGCGAATGTGGCTGCTGGGAGGTAAGTCTGTCCTTTAAAATCACTTGTCTTTGCAGGGGCAGGCCAGTCGATTTCGGCGGGAGACCAGCTGGTGAGTCAGTTTCAGCGGGAGCAGTGCGGAAGTGGCTGCTGGGAGCTAAGTCTGTCCTTTTAAAGCACTTGTCTTTGAAGGGGCACGCCAGTCGATTTCGGAGGGAGAACAGCTGGTGAGTCAGTTTCAGTGGGAGCAGTGCGAATGTGGCTGCTGGGAGGTAAGTCTGTCCTTTAAAAGCACTTGTCTTTGCAGGGGCAGGCCAGTCGATTTCGGCGGGAGAACAGCTGGTGAGTCAGTTTCAGCGGGAGCAGTGCGGAAGTGGCTGCTGGGAGGTAAGTCTGTCCTTGTAAAGCACTTGTCTTTGCAGGGGCAGGCCAGTCGATTTCGGCGGGAGAACAGCTGGTGAGTCAGTTTCAGCGGGAGCAGTGCGGAAGTGGCTGCTGGGAGGTAAGTCTGTCCTTTAAAAGCACTTGTCTTTGCAGGGGCAGGCCAGTCGATTTCGGCGGGAGAACAGCTGGTGAGTCAGTTTCAGCGGGAGCAGTGCGGAAGTGGCAGTTGGGAGGTAAGTCTGTCCTTTAAAAGCACTTGTCTTTGCAGGGGCAGGCCAGTCGATTTCGGCGGGAGAACAGCTGGTGAGTCAGTTTCAGCGGGAGCAGTGCGGTGGTGGCTGCTGGGAGGTAAGTCTGTCCTTTAAAAGCACTTGTCTTTGCAGGGGCAGGCGAGTTGATTTCGGCGGGAGAACAGCTGGTGAGTCAGTTCAGCGGGAGCAGAGCGGAAGTGGCTGCTGGGAGGTAAGTCTGTCCTTTAAAAAGACTTGTCTTTGCAGGGGCAGGCCAGTCGATTTCGGCGGGAGAACAGCTGGTGAGTCAGTTTCAGCGGGAGCAGTGCGGTAGTGGCAGCTGGGAGGTAAGTCTGTCCTTTAAAAGCACTTGTCTTTGCAGGGGCAGGCCAGTCGATTTCGGCGGGAGAACAGCTGGTGAGCCAGTTTCAGCGGGAGCAGTGCGGAAGTGGCAGCTGGGAGGTAAGTCTGTCCTTTAAAAGGACTTGTCTTTGCAGGGGCAGGCCAGTCGATTTCGGCGGGAGAACAGCTGGTGAGTCAGTTTCAGCGGGAGCAGTGCGGAAGTGGCTGCTGGGAGGTAAGTCTGACCTTTAAAAGCACTTGTCTTTGCAAGGGCAGGCCAGTCGATTTCGTCTGGAGAACAGCTGGTGAGGCAGTTTCAGCGGGAGCAGTGCGAATGTGGCTGCTGGGAGGTAAGTCTGTCCTTTAAAAGCACTTGTCTTTGCAGGGGCAGGCCAGTCGATTCCGGCGCGAGAACAGCTGGTGAGTCAGTTTCAGCGGGAGCAGTGCGGAAGTGGCTGCTGGGAGCTAAGTCTGTCCTTTTAAAGCACTTGTCTTTGCAGGGGCACGCCAGTCGATTTCGGAGGGAGAACAGCTGGTGAGTCAGTTTCAGCGGGAGCAGTGCGAATGTGGCTGCTGGGAGGTAAGTCTGTCCTTTAAAATCACTTGTCTTTGCAGGGGCAGGCCAGTCGATTTCGGCGGGAGAACAGCTGGTGAGTCAGTTTCAGCGGGAGCAGTGCGGAAGTGGCTGCTGGGAGGCAAGTCTGTCCTTTAAAAGCACTTGTCTTTGCAGGGGCAGGCCAGTCGATTTCGGCGGGAGAACAGATGGTGAGTCAGTTTCAGCTGGAGCAGTGAGGAACTGGCTGCTGTGAGGTAAGGCTGTCCTTTAAAAGCACTTGTCTTTGAAGGGGCAGGCCAGTCGATTTCGGCGGGAGAACAGCTGGTGAGTCCGATTCAGTGGGAGCAGTGCGGAAGTGGCTGCTGGGAGGTAAGTCTGTCCTTTAAAAGCACTTGTCTTTGCAGGGGCAGGCCAGTCGATTTCGGCGGGAGAACAGTTGGTGAGTCAGTTTCAGCGGGAGCAGTGCGGAAGTGGCTGCTGGGAGGTAAGTCTGTCCTTTAAAAGCACTTGTCTTTGCAGGGGCAGGCCAGTCGATTTCGGCGGGAGAACAGCTGGTGAGTCAGTTTCAGCGGGAGCAGTGCGGAAGTGGCAGCTGGGAGGTAAGTCTGTCCTTTAAAAGCACTTGTCTTTGCAGGGGCAGGCCAGTCGATTTCGGCGGGAGAACAGCTGGTGAGTCAGTTTCAGCGGGAGCAGTGCGGTGGTGGCTGCTGGGAGGTAAGTCTGTCCTTTAAAAGCTCTTGTCTTTGCAGGGGCAGGCGAGTTGATTTCGGCGGGAGAACAGCTGGTGAGTCAGTTCAGCGGGAGCAGAGCGGAAGTGGCTGCTGGGAGGTAAGTCTGTCCTTTAAAAACACTTGTCTTTGCAGGGGCAGGCCAGTCGATTTCGGCGGGAGATCAGATGGTGAGTCAGTTTCAGCGGGAGCAGTGAGGAACTGGCTGCTGGAGGTAAGGCTGTCCTTTAAAAGCACTTGTCTTTGAAGGGGCAGGCCAGTTGATTTCGGCGGGAGAACAGCTGGTGAGTCCGTTTCAGTGGGAGCAGTGCGGAAGTGGCTGCTGGGAGGTAAGTCTGTCCTTTAAAAGCACTTGTCTTTGCAGGGGCAGGCCAGTCGATTTCGGCGGGAGAACAGCTGGTGAGTCACTTTCAGCGGGAGCAGTGCGGAAGTGGCTGCTGGGAGGTAAGTCTGTCCTTGTAAAGCACTTGTCTTTGCAGGGGCAGGCCAGTCGATTTCGGCGGGAGAACAGCTGGTGAGTCAGTTTCAGCGGGAGCAGTGCGGAAGTGGCTGCTGGGAGCTAAGTCTGTCCTTTAAAAGCACTTGTCTTTGCAGGGGCAGGCCAGTCGATTTCGGCGGGAGAACAGCTGGTGAGTCAGTTTCAGCGGGAGCAGTGCGGAAGTGGCTGCTGGGAGGTAAGTCTGTCCTTTAAAAGCACTTGTCTTTGCAGGGGCAGGCCAGTCGATTTCGGCGGGAGAACAGCTGGTGAGTCAGTTTCAGCAGGAGCAGTGCGGAAGTGGCTGCTGGGAGGTAAGTCTGTCCTTTAAAAGCACTTGTCTTTGCAGGGGCAGGCCAGTTGATTTCGGCGGGAGAACAGCTGGTGAGTCAGTTTCAGCGGGAGCAGAGCGGAAGTGGCTGCTGGGAGGTAAGTCTGTCCTTTAAAAGCACTTGTCTTTGCAGGGGCAGGCTAGTCGATTTCGGCGGGAGAACAGCTGGTGAGTCAGTTTCAGCGGGAGCAGTGGGGAAGTTGCTGCTGGGAGTTAAGTCTGTCCTTTAAAAGCACTTGTCTTTGCAGGGGCAGGCCAGTCGATTTTGGCGGGAGAACAGCTGGTGAGTCAGTTTCAGCGGGAGCAGTGCGGAAGTGGCTGCTGCGAGGTAAGTCTGTCCTTTAAAAGCACTTGTCTTTGCAGGGGCAGTCCAGTCGATTTCGGCGGGAGAACAGCTGGTGAGTCAGTTTCAGCGGGAGCAGTGCGGAAGTGGCTGCTGGTAGGTAAGTCTGTCCTTTAAAAGCACTTGTCTTTGCAAGGGCAGGCCAGTCGATTTCGGCTGGAGAACAGCTGGTGAGGCAGTTTCAGCGGGAGCAGTGCGAATGTGGCTGCTGGGAGGTAAGTCTGTCCTTTAAAAGCACTTGTCTTACAGGGGCAGGCCAGTCGATTCCGGCGCGAGAACAGCTGGTGAGTCAGTTTCAGCGGGAGCAGTGCAGAAGTGGCTGCTGGGAGGTAAGTCTGTCCTTTAAAAGCACTTGTCTTTGCAGGGGCAGGCCAGTCGATTTTGGCGGGAGAACAGCTGGTGAGTCAGTTTCAGCGGGAGCAGTGCGGAAGTGGCTGCTGGGAGGTAAGTCTGCCCTTTACAATCACTTGCCTTTGCAGGGGCAGGCCAGTCGATTTCGGCGGGAGAACAGCTGGTGATTCAGTTTCAGCGGGAGCAGTGCGGAAGTGGCTGCTGGGAGGTAAGTCTGTACTTTAAAAGCACTTGTCTTTGCAGGGGCAGGCCAGTCGATTTCGGCGGGAGAACAGATGGTGAGTCAGTTTCAGCGGGAGCAGTGAGGAACTGGCTGCTGGGAGGTAAGGCTGTCCTTTAAAAGCACTTGTCTTTGAAGGGGCAGGCCAGTTGATTTCGGCGGGAGAACAGCTGGTGAGTCCGTTTCAGTGGGAGCAGTGCGGAAGTGGCTGCTGGGAGGTAAGTCTGTCCTTTAAAAGCACTTGTCTTTGCAGGGGCAGGCCAGTCGATTTCGGCGGGAGAACAGCTGGTGAGTCAGTTTCAGCGGGAGCAGTGCGGAAGTGGCTGCTGGGAGGTAAGTCTGTCCTTGTAAAGCACTTGTCTTTGCAGGGGCAGGCCAGTCGATTTCGGCGGGAGAACAGCTGGTGAGTCAGTTTCAGCGGGAGCAGTGCGGAAGTGGCTGCTGGGAGGTAAGTCTGTCCTTTAAAAGCACTTGTCTTTGCACGGGCAGGCCAGTCGATTTCGGCGGGAGAACAGCTGGTGAGTCAGTTTCAGAGGGAGCAGTGCGGAAGTGGCTGCTGAGAGGTAAGTCTGTCCTTTAAAAGCACTTGTCTTTGCAGGGGCAGGCCAGTCGATTTCGGCGGGAGAACAGCTGGTGAGTCAGTTTCAGCGGGAGCAGTGCGGAAGTGGCTGCTGGGAGGTAAGTCTGTCCTTTAAAAGCACTTGTCTTTGCAGGGGCAGGCCAGTCGATTTCGGCGGGAGAACAGATGGCGAGTCAGTTTCAGCTGGAGCAGTGAGGAACTGGCTGCTGTGAGGTAAGGCTGTCCTTTAAAAGCACTTGTCTTTGAAGGGGCAGGCCAGTCGATTTCGGCGGGAGAACAGCTGGTGAGTCCGTTTCAGTGGGAGCAGTGCTGAAGAGGCTGCTGGGAGGTAAGTCTGTCCTTTAAAAGCACTTGTCTTTGCAGTGGCAGGCCAGTCGATTCCGGCGCGTGAACAGCTGGTGAGTCAGTTTCAGCGGGAGCAGTGCAGAAGTGGCTGCTGGGAGCTAAGTCTGTCCTTTTAAAGCACTTGTCTTTGCAGGGGCACGCCAGTCGATTTCGGAGGGAGAACAGCTGGTGAGTCAGTTTCAGCGGGAGCAGTGCGAATGTGGCTGTTGCGAGGTAAGTCTGTCCTTTAAAAGCACTTGTCTTTGCAGGGGCAGGCCAGTCGATTTCGGCGGGAGAACAGCTGATGAGTCAGTTTCAGCGGGAGCAGTGGGGAAGTGGCTGCTGGGAGGTAAGTCTGTCCTTTAAAAGCACTTGTCTTTGCAGGGGCAGGTCAGTTAATTTCGGCGAGAGAACAGCTGCTGAGTCAGTTTCAGCGGGAGCAGTGCGGAAGTGGCTGCTGGGAGGTAAGTCTGTCCTTTAAAAGCACTTGTCTTTGCAGGGGCAGGCCAGTCGATTTTGGCGGGAGAACAGCTGATGAGTCAGTTTCAGCGGGAGCAGTGGGGAAGTGGCTGCTGGGAGGTAACTCTGTCCTTTAAAAGCACTTGTCTTTGCAGGGGCAGGCCAGTCGATTTCGGCGGGAGAACAGCTGGTGAGTCAGTTTCAGCGGGAGCAGTGGGGAAGTGGCTGCTGGGAGGTAACTGTGTCCTTTAAAAGCACTTGTCTTTGCAGGGGCAGGCCAGTCGATTTCGGCGGGAGAACAGCTGGTGAGTCAGTTTCAGCGGGAGCAGTGCGGAAGTGGCTGTGGGAGGTAAGTCTGTCCTTTAAAAGCACTTGTCTTTGCAGGGGCAGGCCAGTCGATTTTGGCGGGAGAACAGCTGGTGAGTCAGTTTCAGCGGGAGCAGTGCGGAAGTGGCTGCTGGGAGGTAAGTCTGCCCTTTACAATCACTTGCCTTTGCAGGGGCAGGCCAGTCGATTTCGGCGGGAGAACAGCTGGTGATTCAGTTTCAGCGGGAGCAGTGCGGAAGTGGCTGCTGGGAGGTAAGTCTGTACTTTAAAAGCACTTGTCTTTGCAGGGGCAGGCCAGTCGATTTCGGCGGGAGAACAGATGGTGAGTCAGTTTCAGCGGGAGCAGTGAGGAACTGGCTGCTGGGAGGTAAGGCTGTCCTTTAAAAGCACTTGTCTTTGAAGGGGCAGGCCAGTTGATTTCGGCGGGAGAACAGCTGGTGAGTCCGTTTCAGTGGGAGCAGTGCGGAAGTGGCTGCTGGGAGGTAAGTCTGTCCTTTAAAAGCACTTGTCTTTGCAGGGGCAGGCCAGTCGATTTCGGCGGGAGAACAGCTGGTGAGTCAGTTTCAGCGGGAGCAGTGCGGAAGTGGCTGCTGGGAGGTAAGTCTGTCCTTGTAAAGCACTTGTCTTTGCAGGGGCAGGCCAGTCGATTTCGGCGGGAGAACAGCTGGTGAGTCAGTTTCAGCGGGAGCAGTGCGGAAGTGGCTGCTGGGAGGTAAGTCTGTCCTTTAAAAGCACTTGTCTTTGCAGGGGCAGGCCAGTCGATTTCGGCGGGAGAACAGCTGGTGAGTCAGTTTCAGAGGGAGCAGTGCGGAAGTGGCTGCTGAGAGGTAAGTCTGTCCTTTAAAAGCACTTGTCTTTGCAGGGGCAGGCCAGTCGATTTCGGCGGGAGAACAGATGGTGAGTCAGTTTCAGCTGGAGCAGTGAGGAACTGGCTGCTGTGAGGTAAGGCTGTCCTTTAAAAGCACTTGTCTTTGAAGGGGCAGGCCAGTCGATTTCGGCGGGAGAACAGCTGGTGAGTCCGTTTCAGTGGGAGCAGTGCGGAAGAGGCTGCTGGGAGGTAAGTCTGTCCTTTAAAAGCACTTGTCTTTGCAGTGGCAGGCCAGTCGATTTCGGCGGGAGAACAGATGGTGAGTCAGTTTCAGCGGGAGCAGTGCGCAAGTGGCTGCTGGGAGGTAAGTCTGTCCTTTAAAAGCACTTGTCTTTGCAGGGGCAGGCCAGTCGATTTCGGCGGGAGAACAGCTGGTGAGTCAGTTTCAGCGGGAGCAGTGCGGAAGTGGCAGTTGGGAGGTAAGTCTGTCCTTTAAAAGCACTTGTCTTTGCAGGGGCAGGCCAGTCGATTTCGGCGGGAGAACAGCTGGTGAGTCAGTTTCAGCGGGAGCAGTGCGGTGGAGGCTGCTGGGAGGTAAGTCTGTCCTTTAAAAGCACTTGTCTTTGCAGGGGCAGGCGAGTTGATTTCGGCGGGAGAACAGCTGGTGAGTCAGTTCAGCGGGAGCAGAGCGGAAGTGGCTGCTGGGAGGTAAGTCTGTCCTTTAAAAACACTTGTCTTTGCAGGGGCAGGCCAGTCGATTTCGGCGGGAGAACAGCTGGTGAGTCAGTTTCAGCGGGAGCAGTGCGGAAGTGGCAGCTGGGAGGTAAGTCTGTCCTTTAAAAGGACTTGTCTTTGCAGGGGCAGGCCAGTCGATTTCGGCGGGAGAACAGCTGGTGAGTCAGTTTCAGCGGGAGCAGTGCGGAAGTGGCTGCTGGGAGGTAAGTCTGTCCTTTAAAAGCACTTGTCTTTGCAAGGGCAGGCCAGTCGATTTCGTCTGGAGAACAGCTGGTGAGGCAGTTTCAGCGGGAGCAGTGCGAATGTGGCTGCTGGGAGGTAAGTCTGTCCTTTAAAAGCACTTGTCTTTGCAGGGGCAGGCCAGTCGATTCCGGCGCGAGAACAGCTGGTGAGTCAGTTTCAGCGGGAGCAGTGCGGAAGTGGCTGCTGGGAGCTAAGTCTGTCCTTTTAAAGCACTTGTCTTTGAAGGGGCACGCCAGTCGATTTCGGAGGGAGAACAGCTGGTGAGTCAGTTTCAGCGGGAGCAGTGCGAATGTGGCTGCTGGGAGGTAAGTCTGTCCTTTAAAAGCACTTGTCTTTGCAGGGGCAGGCCAGTCGATTTCGGCGGGAGAACAGATGGTGAGTCAGTTTCAGCTGGAGCAGTGAGGAACTGGCTGCTGTGAGGTAAGGCTGTCCTTTAAAAGCACTTGTCTTTGAAGGGGCAGGCCAGTCGATTGCGGCGGGAGAACAGCTGGTGAGTCCGATTCAGTGGGAGCAGTGCGGAAGTGGCTGCTGGGAGGTAAGTCTGTCCTTTTAAAGCACTTGTCTTTGCAGGGGCAGGCCAGTCGATTTCGGCGGGAGAACAGTTGGTGAGTCAGTTTCAGCGGGAGCAGTGCGGAAGTGGCTGCTGGGAGGTAAGTCTGTCCTTTAAAAGCACTTGTCTTTGCAAAGGCAGGCCAGTCGATTTCGGCGGGAGAACAGCTGGTGAGTCAGTTCAGCGGGAGCAGAGCGGAAGTGGCTGCTGGGAGGTAAGTCTGTCCTTTAAAAACACTTGTCTTTGCAGGGGCAGGCCAGTCGATTTCGGCGGGAGAACAGCTGGTGAGTCAGTTTCAGCGGGAGCAGTGCGGAAGTGGCTGCTGGGAGGTAAGTCTGTCCTTTAAAAGCACTTGTCTTTGCAAGGGCAGGCCAGTCGATTTCGGCTGGAGAACAGCTGGTGAGGCAGTTTCAGCGGGAGCAGTGCGAATGTGGCTGCTGGGAGGTAAGTCTGTCCTTTAAAAGCACTTGTCTTTGCAGGGGCAGGCCAGTCGATTCCGGCGCGAGAACAGCTGGTGAGTCAGTTTCAGCGGGAGCAGTGCGGAAGTGGCTGCTGGGAGGTAAGTCTGTCCTTTAAAAGCACTTGTCTTTGCAGGGGCAGGCCAGTCGATTTCGGCGGGAGAACAGCTGGTGAGTCAGTTTCAGCGGGAGCAGTGCGGAAGTGGCAGCTGGGAGGTAAGTCTGTCCTTGTAAAGCACTTGTCTTTGCAGGGGCAGGCCAGTCGATTTCGGCGGGAGAACAGCTGGTGAGTCAGTTTCAGCGGGAGCAGTGCGGAAGTGGCTGCTGGGAGCTAAGTCTGTCCTTTTAAAGCACTTGTCTTTGCAGGGGCACGCCAGTCGATTTCGGCGGGAGAACAGCTGGTGAGTCAGTTTCAGCGGGAGCAGTGCGGAAGTGGCTGCTGGGAGGTAAGTCTGTCCTTTAAAAGCACTTGTCTTTGCAGGGGCAGGCCAGTCGATTTCGGCGGGAGAACAGCTGATGAGTCAGTTTCAGCAGGAGCAGTGGGGAAGTGGCTGCTGGGAGGTAAGTCTGTCCTTTAAAAGCACTTGTCTTTGCAGGGGCAGGTCAGTTAATTTCGGAGGGAGAACAGCTGGTGAGTCAGTTTCAGCGGGAGCAGTGCGGAAGTGGCTGCTGGGAGGTAAGTCTGTCCTTTAAAAGCACTTGTCTTTGCAGGGGCAGGCCAGTCGATTTCGGCGGGAGAACAGCTGGTGAGTCAGTTTCAGCGGGAGCAGTGCGGAAGTGGCAGCTGGGAGGTAAGTCTGTCCTTGTAAAGCACTTGTCTTTGCAGGGGCAGGCCAGTCGATTTCGGCGGGAGAACAGCTGGTGAGTCAGTTTCAGCGGGAGCAGTGCGGAAGTGGCAGCTGGGAGGTAAGTCTGTCCTTGTAAAGCTCTTGTCTTTGCAGTGGCAGGCCAGTTGATTTCGGCGGGAGAACAGCTGGTGAGTCAGTTTCAGCGGGAGCAGAGCGGAAGTGGCTGCTGGGAGGTAAGTCTGTCCTTTAAAAGCACTTGTCTTTGCAGGGGCAGGCCAGTCGATTTCGGCGGGAAAACAGCTGGTGAGTCAGTTTCAGCGGGAGCAGTGCGGAAGTGGCAGCTGGGAGGTGAGTCTGTCCTTTAAAAGCACTTGTCTTTGCAGGGGCAGGCCAGTCGATTTCGGCGGGAGAACAGCTGGTGAGTCAGTTTCAGCGGGAGCAGTGCGGAAATGGCTGGTGGGAGGTAAGTCTGTCCTTTAAAAGCACTTGTCTTTGCAGGGGCAGGCCAGTTGATTTCGGAGGGAGAACAGCTGGTGAGTCAGTTTCAGCGAGAGCAGTGCGGAAGTGGCTGCTGGGAGGTGAGTCTGTCCTTTAAAAGCACTTGTCTTTGCAGGGGCAGGCCAGTTGATTTCGGCGGGAGAACAGCTGGTGAGTCAGTTTCAGCGGGAGCAGTGCGGAAGTGGCTGCTGGGAGGTAAGTCTGTCCTTTAAAAGCACTTGTCTTTGCAGGGGCAGGCCACTCGATTTCGGCGGGAGAACAGCTGGTGAGTCAGTTTCAGCGGGAGCAGTGCGGAAGTGGCTGCTGGGAGGTAAGTCTTTCCTTTAAAAGCACTTGTCTTTGCAGGGGCAGACCAGTCGACTTCGGCGGGAGAACAGCTGGTGAGTCAGTTTCAGCGGGAGCAGTGCGGAAGTGGCTGCTGGGAGGTAAGTCTGTCCTTTAAAAGCACTTGTCTTTGCAGGGGCAGGCCAG
The DNA here is from genome assembly GCF_047496885.1 of Scyliorhinus torazame. Classification (NCBI taxonomy): domain Eukaryota; kingdom Metazoa; phylum Chordata; class Chondrichthyes; order Carcharhiniformes; family Scyliorhinidae; genus Scyliorhinus; species Scyliorhinus torazame. Next base: position 36,732,564 of record NC_092728.1, read on the forward strand.
TCGATTTCGGCGGGAGAACAGCTGGTGAGTCAGTTTCAGCGGGAGCAGTGCGGAAGTGGCAGCTGGGAGGTAAGTCTGTCCTTTAAAAGCACTTGTCTTTGCAGGGGCAGGCCAGTCGATTTCGGCGGGAGAACAGCTGGTGAGTCAGTTTCAGCGGGAGCAGTGCGGTGGTGGCTGCTGGGAGGTAAGTCTGTCCTTTAAAAGCACTTGTCTTTGCAGGGGCAGGCGAGTTGATTTCGGCGGGAGAACAGCTGGTGAGTCAGTTTCAGCGGAAGCAGTGCGGAAGTGGCTGCTGGGAGGTAAGTCTGTCCTTTAAAAGCACTTGTCTTTGCAGGGGCAGGCCAGTCGATTTCGGCGGGAGAACAGCTGATGAGTCAGTTTCAGCGGGAGCAGTGGGGAAGTGGCTGCTGGGAGGTAACTCTGGCCTTTAAAAGCACTTGTCTTTGCAGGGGCAGGCCAGTCGATTTCGGCGGGAGAACAGCTGGTGAGTCAGTTTCAGCGGGAGCAGTGCGGAAGTGGCTGCTGGGAGGTAAGTCTGTCCTTTAAAAGCACTTGTCTTTGCAGGGGCAGGCCAGTCGATTTCGGCGGGATAACAGCTGGTGAGTCAGTTTCAGCGGGAGCAGTGTGGAAGTGGCTGCTGGGAGGTAAGTCTGTCCTTGTAAAGCACTTGTCTTTGCAGGGGCAGGCCAGTCGATTTCGGCGGGAGAAGAGCTGGTGAGTCAGTTTCAGCGGGAGCAGTGCGGAAGTGGCTGCTGGTAGGTAAGTCTGTCCTTTAAAAGCACTTGTCTTTGCAGGGGCAGGCCAGTCGATTTCTGCGGGAGAACAGCTGGTGAGTCCGTTTCAGCGGGAGAAGTGCGGAATTGGCTGCTGGGAGGTAAGTCTGTCCTTTAAAAGCACTTGTCTTTGCAGGGGCAGGCCAGTCGATTTCGGCGGGAGAACAGCTGGTGAATCAGTTTCAGCGGGAGCAGTGCGGAAGTGGCTGCTGGGAGGTAAGTCTGTCCTTTAAAAGCACTTGTCTTTGCAGGGGCAGGCCAGTCGATTTCGGCGGGAGAACAGCTGGTGAGTCAGTTTCAGCGGGAGCAGTGCGGAAGTGGCAGCTGGGAGGTAAGTCTGTCCTTTAAAAGCACTTGTCTTTGCAGTGGCAGGCCAGTCGATTTCGGCGGGAGAACAGCTGGTGAGTCAGTTTGAGCGGGAGCAGTGCGGAGGTGGCTGCTGGGAGGTAAGTCTGTCCTTTAAAAGCACTTGTCTTTGCAGGGGCAGGCCAGTCGATTTCGGCGGGAGAACAGCTGATGTGTCAGTTTCAGAGGGAGCAGTGGGGAAGTGGCTGCTGGGAGGTAACTCTGTCCTTTAAAAGCACTTGTCTTTGCAGGGGCAGGCCAGTCGATTTCGGCGGGAGAACAGCTGGTGAGTCAGTTTCAGCGGGAGCAGTGCGGAAGTGGCTGCTGGGAGGTAAGTCTGTACTTTAAAAGCACTTGTCTTTGCAGGGGCAGGTCAGTCGATTTCGGCGGGATAACAGCTGGTGAGTCAGTTTCAGCGGGAGCAGTGCGGAAGTGGCTGCTGGGAGATAAGTCTGTCCTTGTAAAGCACTTGTCTTTGCAGGGGCAGGCCAGTCGATTTCGGCGGGAGAACAGCTGGTGAGTCAGTTTCAGCGGGAGCAGTGCGGAAGTGGCTGCTGGGAGGTAAGTCTGTCCTTTAATAGCACTTGTCTTTGCAGGGGCAGGCCAGTCGATTTTGGCGGGAGAACAGCTGGTGAGTCAGTTTCAGCGGGAGCAGTGCGGAAGTGGCTGCTGGGAGGTAAGTCTGTCCTTTAAAAGCACTTGCCTTTGCAGGGACAGGCCAGTCGATTTCGGCGGGAGAACAGCTGGTGATTCAGTTTCAGCGGGAGCAGTGCGGAAGTGGCTGCTGGGAGGTAAGTCTGTCCTTTAAAAGCACTTGTCTTTGCAGGGGCAGGCCAGTCGATTTCGGCGGGAGAACAGATGGTGAGTCAGTTTCAGCGGGAGCAGTGCGGAAGTGGCTGCTGGGAGGTAAGTCTGTCCTTTAAAAGCACTTGTCTTTGCAGGGGCAGGCCAGTCGATTTCGGCGGGATAACAGCTGGTGAGTCAGTTTCAGCGGGAGCAGTGCGGAAGTGGCTGCTGGGAGGTAAGTCTGTCCTTGTAAAGCACTTGTCTTTGCAGGGGCAGGCCAGTCGATTTCGGTGGGAGAACAGCTGGTGAGTCAGTTTCAGCGGGAGCAGTGCGGAAGTGGCTGCTGGGAGGAAAGTCTGTCCTTTAAAAGCACTTGTCTTTGCAGGGGCAGGCCAGTCGATTTTGGCGGGAGAACAGCTGGTGAGTCAGTTTCAGCGGGAGCAGTGCGGAAGTGGCTGCTGGGAGGTAAGTCTGTCCTTTAAAAGCACTTGCCTTTGCAGGGGCAGGCCAGTCGATTTCGGCGGGAGAACAGCTGGTGATTCAGTTTCAGCGGGAGCAGTGCGGAAGTGGCTGCTGGGAGGTAAGTCTGTCCTTTAAAAGCACTTGTCTTTGCAGGGGCAGGCCAGTCGATTTCGGCGGGAGAACAGATGGTGAGTCAGTTTCAGCGGGAGCAGTGAGGAACTGGCTGCTGTGAGGTAAGGCTGTCCTTTAAAAGCACTTGTCTTTGAAGGGGCAGGCCAGTCGATTTCTGCGGGAGAACAGCTGGTGAGTCCGTTTCAGTGGGAGCAGTGCGGAAGTGGCTGCTGGGAGGTAAGTCTGTCCTTTAAAAGCACTTGTCTTTGCAGGGGCAGGCCAGTCGATTTCGGCGGGAGAACAGCTGGTGAGTCAGTTTCAGCGGGAGCAGTGCGGAAGTGGCTGCTGGGAGCTAAGTCTGTCCTTTAAAAGCACTTGTCTTTGCAGGGGCAGGCCAGTCGATTTCGGCGGGAGAACAGCTGGTGAGTCAGTTTCAGCGGGAGCAGTGCGGAAGTGGCAGCTGGGAGGTAAGTCTGTCCTTTAAAAGCACTTGTCTTTGCAGGGGCAGGCCAGTCGATTTCGGCGGGAGAACAGCTGGTGAGCCAGTTTCAGCGGGAGCAGTGCGGAAGTGGCAGCTGGGAGGTAAGTCTGTCCTTTAAAAGGACTTGTCTTTGCAGGGGCAGGCCAGTCGATTTCGGCGGGAGAACAGCTGGTGAGTCAGTTTCAGCGGGAGCAGTGCGGAAGTGGCTGCTGGGAGGTAAGTCTGTCCTTTAAAAGCACTTGTCTTTGCAAGGGCAGGCCAGTCGATTTCGGCTGGAGAACAGCTGGTGAGGCAGTTTCAGCGGGAGCAGTGCGAATGTGGCTGCTGGGAGGTAAGTCTGTCCTTTAAAAGCACTTGTCTTTGCAGGGGCAGGCCAGTCGATTTCGGCGGGAGAACAGCTGATGAGTCAGTTTCAGCGGGAGCAGTGGGGAAGTGGCTGCTGGGAGGTAAGTCTGTCCTTTAAAAGCACTTGTCTTTGCAGGGGCAGGCCAGTCGATTTCGGCGGGAGAACAGCTGATGAGTCAGTTTCAGCGGGAGCAGTGGGGAAGTGGCTGCTGGGAGGCAACTCTGTCCTTTAAAAGCACTTGTCTTTGCAGGGGCAGGCCAGTCGATTTCGGCGGGAGAACAGCTGGTGAGTCAGTTTCAGCGGGAGCAGTGCGGAAGTGGCTGCTGGGAGGTAAGTCTGTCCTTTAAAAGCACTTGTCTTTGCAGGGGCAGGCCAGTCGATTTCGGCGGGATAACAGCTGGTGAGTCAGTTTCAGCGGGAGCAGTGCGGAAGTGGCTGCTGGGAGGTAAGTCTGTCCTTTAAAAGCACTTGCCTTTGCAGGGGCAGGCCAGTCGATTTCGGCGGGAGAACAGCTGGTGATTCAGTTTCAGCGGGAGCAGTGCGGAAGTGGCTGCTGGGAGGTAAGTCTGTCCTTTAAAAGCACTTGCCTTTGCAGGGGCAGGCCAGTCGATTTCGGCGGGAGAACAGCTGGTGATTCAGTTTCAGCGGGAGCAGTGCGGAAGTGGCTGCTGGGAGGTAAGTCTGTCCTTTAAAAGCACTTGTCTTTGCAGGGGCAGGCCAGTCGATTTCGGCGGGAGAACAGATGGTGAGTCAGTTTCAGCGGGAGCAGTGAGGAACTGGCTGCTGTGAGGTAAGGCTGTCCTTTAAAAGCACTTGTCTTTGAAGGGGCAGGCCAGTCGATTTCGGCGGGAGAACAGCTGGTGAGTCCGTTTCAGTGGGAGCAGTGCGGAAGTGGCTGCTGGGAGGTAAGACTGTCCTTTAAAAGCACTTGTCTTTGCAGGGGCAGGCCAGTCGATTTCGGCGGGAGAACAGCTGGTGAATCAGTTTCAGCGGGAGCAGTGCGGAAGTGGCTGCTGGGTGGTAAGTCTGTCCTTTAAAAGCACTTGTCTTTGCAGGGGCAGGCCAGTCGATTTCGGCGGGAGAACAGCTGGTGAGTCAGTTTCAGCGGGAGCAGTGCGGAAGTGGCAGCTGGGAGGTAAGTCTGTCCTTTAAAAGCACTTGTCTTTGCAGGGGCAGGCCAGTCAATTTCGGCGGGAGAACAGCTGGTGAGTCAGTTTCAGCGGGAGCAGTGCGGAGGTGGCTGCTGGGAGGTAAGTCTGTCCTTTAAAAGCACTTGTCTTTGCAGGGGCAGGCCAGTTGATTTCGGCGGGAGAACAGCTGGTGAGTCAGTTTCAGCGGGAGCAGAGCGGAAGTGGCTGCTGGGAGGTAAGTATGTCCTTTAAAAGCACTTGTCTTTGCAGGGGCAGGCCAGTCGATTTCGGCGGGAGAACAGCTGGTGAGTCAATTTCAGCGGGAGCTTTGCTGAAGTGGCTGCTGGGAGGTATGTCTGTCCTTTAAAAGCACTTGTCTTTGCAGGGGCATGCCAGTCGATTTCGGCGGGTGAACAGCTGGTGAGTCAGTTTCAGCGGGAGCAGTGCGGAAGTGGCTTCTGGGAGGTAAGTCTGTCCTTTAAAAGCACTTGTCTTTGCAGGGGCAGGCCAGTCGATTTCAGCGGCAGAACAGCTGGTGAGTCAGTTTCAGCGGGAGCAGTGCGGAAGTGGCTGCTGGGAGGTAAGTCTGTCCTTTAAAAGCTCTTGTCTTTGCAGGGGCAGGCCAGTCGATTTCGGCGGGAGAACAGCTGGTGAGTCAGTTTCAGCGGGAGCAGTGCGGAAGTGGCTGCTGGGAGGTAAGTCTGTCCTTTAAAAGCACTTGTCTTTGCAGGGGCAGGCCAGTCGATTTCAGCGGGAGAACAGCTGGTGAGTCAGTTTCAGCGGGAGCAGTGCGGAAGTTGCTGCTGGGAGGTAAGTCTGTCCTTTAAAAGCTCTTGTCTTTGCAGGGGCAGGCCAGTCGATTTCAGCGGGAGAACTGCTGGTGAGTCAGTTTCAGCGGGAGCAGTGCGGAAGTGGCTGCTGGGAGGTAAGTCTGTCCTTTAAAAGCACTTGCCTTTGCAGGGGCAGGCCAGTCGATTTCGGCTGGAGAACAGCTGGTGAGTCAGTTTCAGCGGGAGCAGTGCGAATGTGGCTGCTGGGAGGTAAGTCTGTCCTTTAAAACCACTTGTCTTTGCAGGGGCAGGCCATTCGATTCCGGAGCAAGAACAGCTGGTGAGTCAGTTTCAGCGGGAGCAGTGCGGAAGTGGCTGCTGTGAGGTAAGTCTGTCCTTTTAAAGCACTTGTCTTTGCAGGGGCAGGCCAGTCGATTACGGCGGGAGAACAGCTGGTGAGTCAGTTTCAGCGGGTGTAGTGCGAATGTGGCTGCTGGGAGGTAAGTCTGTCCTTTAAAAGCACTTGTCTTTGCAGGGGCAGGTCAGTCGATGTCGGCGGCAGAACAGCTGGTGAGTCAGTTTCAGCGGGAGCAGTGCGGAAGTGGATGCTGGGAGGTAAGTCTGTCCTTTAAAAGCACTTGTCTTTGCAGAGGCAGGCCAGTCGATTTCGGCGGGAGAACAGCTGGTGAGTCAGTTTCAGCGGGAGCAGTGGGGAAGTGGCTGCTGGGAGGTAAGTCTGTCCTTTAAAAGCACTTGTCTTTGCAGGGGCAGGCCATCGATTTCGGCGGGAGAACAGCTGGTGATTCAGTTTCAGCGGGAGCAGTGCGGAAGTGGCTGCTGGGAGGTAAGTCTGTCCTTTAAAAGCACTTGTCTTTGCAGGGGCAGGCCAGTCGATTTCGGCGGGAGAACAGCTGGTGAGTCAGTTTCAGCGGGAGCAGTGCGGAAGTGGCTGCTGGAAGGTAAGTCTGTCCTTTAAAAGCACTTGTCTTTGCAGGGGCAGGCCAGTCGATTTCGGCGGGAGAACAGCTGGTGAGTCAGTTTCAGCGGGAGCAGTGCGAATGTGGCTGCTGCGAGGTAAGTTTGTCCTTTAAAAGCACTTGTCTTTGCAGGGGCAGGTCAGCCGATTTCGGCGGGAGAACAGCTGGTGAGTCAGTTTCAGCGGGAGTAGTGCGAATGTGGCTGCTGGGAGGAGAGTCTGTCCTTTAAAAGCACTTGTCTTTGCAGGGGCAGGTCAGTCGATTTCGGCGGGAGAACAGCTGGTGAGTCAGTTTCAGCGGGAGCAGTGCGGAAGTGGCTGCTGGGAGGTAAGTCTGCCCTTTAAAAGCACTTGTCTTTGCAGGGGCAGGCCAGTCGATTACGGAGGGAGAACAGCTGGTGAGTCAGTTTCAGCGGGAGCAGTGGGGAAGTGGTTGCTGGGAGTTAAGGCTGCCCTTGAAAAGCACTTGTCTTTGCAGCGACAGGCCAGTCGATTTTGGCGAGAGAACAGCTGGTGAGTCAGTTTCAGCGGGAGCAGTGCGGAAGTGGCTGCTGCGAGGTAAGTCTGTCCTTTAAAAGCACTTGTCTTTGCAGGGGCAGGCCAGTCGATTTCGGTGGGAGAACAGCTGGTGAGTCAGTTTCAGCGGGAGCAGTGCGAATGTGGCTGCTGGGAGGTAAGTCTGTCCTTTAAAAGCACTTGTCTTTGCAGGGGCAGGCCAGTCGATTTCGGCGGGAGATCAGCTGATGAGTCCGTTTCAGCGGGAGTAGTGCGAATGTGGCTGCTGGGATGGGGGTCTGTCCTTTAAAAGCACTTGTCTTTGCAGGGGCAGGTCAGTCGATTTCGGCGGGAGAACAGCTGGTGAGTCAGTTTCAGCGGGAGCAGTGCGGAAGTGGCTGCTGGGAGGTAAGTCTGTCCTTTAAAAGCACTTGTCTTTGCAGGGGCAGGCCAGTCGATTACGGAGGGAGAACAGCTGGTGAGTCAGTTTCAGCGGGAGCAGTGGGGAAGTGGTTGCTGGGAGTTAAGGCTGTCCTTTAAAAGCACTTGTCTTTGCAGCGACAGGCCAGTCGATTTTGGCGAGAGAACAGCTGGTGAGTCAGTTTCAGCGGGAGCAGTGCGGAAGTGGCTGCTGGGAGGTAAGTCTGTCCTTTAAAAGCACTTGTCTTTGCAGGGGCAGGCCAGTCGATTTCGGTGGGAGAACAGCTGGTGAGTCAGTTTCAGCGGGAGCAGTGCGAATGTGGCTGCTGGGAGATAAGTCTGTCCTTTAAAAGCACTTGTCTTTGCAGGGGCAGGCCAGTCGATTTCGGCGGGAGATCAGCTGATGAGTCAGTTTCAGCGGGAGCAGTGGGGAAGTGGCTGCTGGGAGGTATGTCTGTCCTTTAAAAGCACTTGTCTTTGCAGGGACAGGCCAGTTAATTTCGGCGGGAGAACAGCTGGTGAGTCAGTTTCAGCGGGAGCAGTGCGGAAGTGGCTGCTGGGAGGTAAGTCTGTCCTTTAAAAGCACTTGTCTTTGCAGGGGCAGGCCAGTCGATTTCGGCGGGAGAACAGCTGGTGAGTCAGTTTCAGCGGGAGCAGTGCGGAAGTTGCTGCTGGGAGGTAAGTCTGTCCCTTAAAAGCTCTTGTCTTTGCAGGGGCAGGCCAGTCGATTTCAGCGGGAGAACTGCTGGTGAGTCAGTTTCAGCGGGAGCAGTGCGGAAGTGGCTGCTGGGAGGTAAGTCTGTCCTTTAAAAGCACTTGTCTTTGCAGGGGCAGGCCAGTCGATTTCGGCTGGAGAACAGCTGGTGAGTCAGTTTCAGCGGGAGCAGTGCGAATGTGGCTGCTGGGAGGTAAGTCTGTCCTTTAAAACCACTTGTCTTTGCAGGGGCAGGCCAGTCGATTCCGGAGCAAGAACAGCTGGTGAGTCAGTTTCAGCGGGAGCAGTGCGGAAGTGGCTGCTGTGAGGTAAGTCTGTCCTTTAAAAGCACTTGTCTTTGCATGGGCAGGCCAGTCGATTTCGGTGGGAGAACAGATGGTGAGTCAGTTTCAGCGGGAGCAGTGCGAATGTGGCTGCTGGGAGGTAAGTCTGTCCTTTAAAAGCACTTGTCTTTGCAGGGGCAGGCCAGTCGATTTCGGCGGGAGATCAGCTGATGAGTCAGTTTCAGCGGGACGGAGCAGTGCGGAAGTGGCAGCTGGGAGGTAAGTCTGTCCTTTAAAAGCACTTGTCTTTGCAGGGGCAGGCCAGTCGATTTCGGCGGGAGATCAGCTGGTGAGTCCGTTTCAGCGGGAGTAGTGCGAATGTGGCTGCTGGGAGGAGAGTCTGTCCTTTAAAAGCACTTGTCTTTGCAGGGGCAGGTCAGTCGATTTCGGCGGGAGAACAGCTGGTGAGTCAGTTTCAGCGGGAGCAGTGCGGAAGTGGCTGCTGGGAGGTAAGTCTGTCCTTTAAAAGCACTTGTCTTTGCAGGGGCAGGCCAGTCGATTACGGAGGGAGAACAGCTGGTGAGTCAGTTTCAGCGGGAGCAGTGGGGAAGTGGTTGCTGGGAGTTAAGGCTGTCCTTTAAAAGCACTTGTCTTTGCAGCGACAGGCCAGTCGATTTTGGCGAGAGAACAGCTGGTGAGTCAGTTTCAGCGGGAGCAGTGCGGAAGTGGCTGCTGCGAGGTAAGTCTGTCCTTTAAAAGCACTTGTCTTTGCAGGGGCAGGCCAGTCGATTTCGGTGGGAGAACAGCTGGTGAGTCAGTTTCAGCGGGAGCAGTGCGAATGTGGCTGCTGGGAGGTAAGTCTGTCCTTTAAAAGCACTTGTCTTTGCAGGGGCAGGCCAGTCGATTTCGGCGGGAGATCAGCTGATGAGTCAGTTTCAGCGGGACGGAGCAGTGCGGAAGTGGCAGCTGGGAGGTAAGTCTGTCCTTTAAAAGCACTTGTCTTTGCAGGGGCAGGCCAGTCGATTTCGGCGGGAGATCAGCTGGTGAGTCCGTTTCAGCGGGAGTAGTGCGAATGTGGCTGCTGGGATGGGGGTCTGTCCTTTAAAAGCACTTGTCTTTGCAGGGGCAGGTCAGTCGATTTCGGCGGGAGAACAGCTGGTGAGTCAGTTTCAGCGGGAGCAGTGCGGAAGTGGCTGCTGGGAGGTAAGTCTGTCCTTTAAAAGCACTTGTCTTTGCAGGGGCAGGCCAGTCGATTACGGAGGGAGAACAGCTGGTGAGTCAGTTTCAGCGGGAGCAGTGGGGAAGTGGTTGCTGGGAGTTAAGGCTGTCCTTTAAAAGCACTTGTCTTTGCAGCGACAGGCCAGTCGATTTTGGCGAGAGAACAGCTGGTGAGTCAGTTTCAGCGGGAGCAGTGCGGAAGTGGCTGCTGCGAGGTAAGTCTGTCCTTTAAAAGCACTTGTCTTTGCAGGGGCAGGCCAGTCGATTTCGGTGGGAGAACAGCTGGTGAGTCAGTTTCAGCGGGAGCAGTGCGGAAGTGGCTGCTGGGAGCTAAGTCTGTCCTTTTAAAGCACTTGTCTTTGCAGGGGCACGCCAGTCGATTTCGGAGGGAGAACAGCTGGTGAGTCAGTTTCAGCGGGAGCAGTGCGAATGTGGCTGCTGGGAGATAAGTCTGTCCTTTAAAAGCACTTGTCTTTGCAGGGGCAGGCCAGTCGATTTCGGCGGGAGATCAGCTGATGAGTCAGTTTCAGCGGGAGCAGTGGGGAAGTGGCTGCTGGGAGGTATGTCTGTCCTTTAAAAGCACTTGTCTTTGCAGGGGCAGGCCAGTTAATTTCGGCGGGAGAACAGCTGGTGAGTCAGTTTCAGCGGGAGCAGTGCGGAAGTGGCTGCTGGGAGGTAAGTCTGTCCTTTAAAAGCACTTGTCTTTGCAGGGGCAGGCCAGTCGATTTTGGCGGGAGAAAAGCTGGTGAGTCAGTTTCAGCGGGAGGAGTGCGGAAGTGGCTGCTGGGAGGTAAGTCTGTCCTTTAAAAGCACTTGTCTTTGCAGCGGCAGGCCAGTCGATTACGGCGGCAGAACAGCTGGTGAGTCAGTTTCAGCGGAGCAGTGCGGAAGTGGCAGCTGGGAGGTAAGTCTGTCCTTTAAAAGCACTTGTCTTTGCAGGGGCAGGCCAGTCGATTTCGGCGGGAGAACAGCTGGTGAGTCAGTTTCAGCGGGAGCAGTGCGAATGTGACTGCTGGGAGGTAAGTCTGTCCTTTAAAAGCGCTTGTCTTTGCAGGGGCAGGCCAGTCGATTCCGGCGCGAGAACAGCTGGTGAGTCAGTTTAAGCGGGAGCAGTGCGGAAGTGGCTGCTGGGAGGTAAGTTTGTCCTTTAAAAGCACTTGTCTTTGCAGGGGCAGGTCAGCCGATTTCGGCGGGAGAACAGCTGGTGAGTCAGTTTCAGCGGGAGCAGTGCGGAAGTGGCTGCTGGGAGGTAAGTCTGTCCTTTAAAAGCACTTGTCTTTGCAGGGGCAGGCCAGTCGATTTTGGCGGGAGAACAGCTGGTGAGTCAGTTTCAGCGGGAGGAGTGCGGAAGTGGCTGCTGGGAGGTAAGTCTGTCCTTTAAAAGCACTTGTCTTTGCAGGGGCAGGCCAGTTGATTTCTGCGGGAGAACAGCTGGTGAGTCTGTTTCAGCGGGAGCAGTGCGGAAGTGGCTGCTGGGACGTAAGTCTGTCCTTTAAAAGCACTTGTCTTTGCAGGGGCAGGCCACTCGATTTCGGCGGGAGAACAGCTGATGAGTCAGTTTCAGCGGGAGCAGTGGGGAAGTGGCTGCTGGGAGGTAAGTCTGTCCTTTAAAAGCACTTGTCTTTGCAGGGGCAGGCCAGTCGACTTCGGCGGGAGAACAGCTGGTGAGTCAGTTTCAGCGGGAGCAGTGCGGAAGTGGCTGCTGGGAGGTAAGTCTGTCCTTTAAAAGCACTTGTCTTTGCAGGGGCAGGCCAGTTGATTTCTGCGGGAGAACAGCTGGTGAGTCTGTTTCAGCGGGAGCAGTGCGGAAGTGGCTGCTGGGACGTAAGTCTGTCCTTTAAAAGCACTTGTCTTTGCAGGGGCAGGCCACTCGATTTCGGCGGGAGAACAGCTGATGAGTCAGTTTCAGCGGGAGCAGTGGGGAAGTGGCTGCTGGGAGGTAAGTCTGTCCTTTAAAAGCACTTGTCTTTGCAGGGGCAGGCCAGTCGACTTCGGCGGGAGAACAGCTGGTGAGTCAGTTTCAGCGGGAGCAGTGCGGAAGTGGCTGCTGGGAGGTAAGTCTGTCCTTGAAAAGCACTTGCATTTGCAGGGGCAGGCCAGTCGATTTCGGCGGGAGAACAGCTGGTGAGTCAGTTTGAGCGGGAGCAGTGCGGAAGTGGCAGCTGGGAGGTAAGTCTGTCCTTTAAAAGCACTCGTCTTTGCAGGGGCAGGCCAGTCGATTTCGGCGGGAGAACAGCTGGAGAGTCAGTTTCAGCGGGAGCAGTGAGGAAGTGGCTGCTGGGAGGTAAGGCTGTCCTTTAAAAGCACTTGTCTTTGAAGGGGCAGGCGAGTCGATTTCGGCGGGAGAACAGCTGGTGAGTCTTTTCAGCGGGAGCAGTGCGGAAGTGGCTGCTGGGAGGTAAGTCTGTCCTTTAAAAGCACTTGTCTTTGCAGGGGCAGGCCAGTCGATTTCGGCGGGAGAACAGCTGGTGAGTCAGTTTCAGCGGGAGCAGTGCGGAAGTGGCTGCTGGGAGGTAAGTCTGTCCTTTAAAAGCACTTGTCTTTGCAGGGGCAGGCCAGTCGATTTCGGCGGGAGAACAGCTGGTGAGTCAGTTTCAGCGGGAGCAGTGCGGAAGTGGCTGCTGGGAGGTAAGTCTGTCCTTTAAAAGCACTTGTCTTTGCAGGGGCAGGCCAGTCGATTTCGGCGGGAGAACAGCTGGTGAGTCAGTTTCAGCGGGAGCAGTGCGGAAGTGGCTGCTGGGAGGTAAGTCTGTCCTTTAAAAGCACTTGTCTTTGCAGGGGCAGGCCAGTTGATTTCGGCGAGAGAACAGCTGGTGAGTCAGTTTCAGCGGGAGAAGAGCGGAAGTGGCTGCTGGGAGGTAAGTCTGTCCTTTAAAAGCACTTGTCTTTGCAGGGGCAGGCCAGTCGATTTCGGCGGGAGAACAGCTGGTGAGTCAGTTTCAGCGGGAACAGTGCGGAAGTGGCAGCTGGGAGGTAAGTCTGTCCTTTAAAAGCTCTTGTCTTTGCAGGGGCAGGCCAGTGGATTTCGGCGGGAGAACAGCTGGTGAGCCAGTTTCAGCGGGAGCAGTGCGGAAGTGGCAGCTGGGAGGTAAGTCTGTCCTTTAAAAGCACTTGTCTTTGCAGGGGCAGGCCAGTCGATTTCGGCGGGAGAACAGCTGGTGAGTCAGTTTCAGCGGGAGCAGTGCGGAAATGGCTGGTGGGAGGTAAGTCTGTCCTTTAAAAGCACTTGTCTTTGAAGGGGCAGGCGAGTCGATTTCGGCGGGAGAACAGCTGGTGAGTCTTTTCAGCGGGAGCAGTGCGGAAGTGGCTGCTGGGAGGTAAGTCTGTCCTTTAAAAGCACTTGTCTTTGCAGGGGCAGGCCAGTCGATTTCGGCGGGAGAACAGCTGGTGAGTCAGTTTCAGCGGGAGCAGTGCGGAAGTGGCTGCTGGGAGGTAAGTCTGTCCTTTAAAAGCACTTGTCTTTGCAGGGGCAGGCCAGTCGATTTCGGCGGGAGAACAGCTGGTGAGTCAGTTTCAGCGGGAGCAGTGCGGAAGTGGCTGCTGGGAGGTAAGTCTGTCCTTGTAAAGCACTTGTCTTTGCAGGGGCAGGCCAGTCGATTTCGGCGGGAGAACAGCTGGTGAGTCAGTTTCAGCGGGAGCAGTGCGGAAGTGGCTGCTGGGAGGTAAGTCTGTCCTTTAAAAGCACTTGTCTTTGCAGGGGCAGGCCAGTCGATTTCGGCGGGAGAACAGCTGGTGAGTCAGTTTCAGCGGGAGCAGTGCGGAAGTGGCTGCTGGGAGGTAAGTCTGTCCTTTAAAAGCACTTGTCTTTGCAGGGGCAGGCCAGTTGATTTCGGCGGGAGAACAGCTGGTGAGTCAGTTTCAGCGGGAGAAGAGCGGAAGTGGCTGCTGGGAGGTAAGTCTGTCCTTTAAAAGCACTTGTCTTTGCAGGGGCAGGCCAGTCGATTTCGGCGGGAGAACAGCTGGTGAGTCAGTTTCAGCGGGAACAGTGCGGAAGTGGCAGCTGGGAGGTAAGTCTGTCCTTTAAAAGCTCTTGTCTTTGCAGGGGCAGGCCAGTGGATTTCGGCGGGAGAACAGCTGTTGAGCCAGTTTCAGCGGGAGCAGTGCGGAAGTGGCAGCTGGGAGGTAAGTCTGTCCTTTAAAAGCACTTGTCTTTGCAGGGGCAGGCCAGTCGATTTCGGCGGGAGAACAGCTGGTGAGTCAGTTTCAGCGGGAGCAGTGCGGAAATGGCTGGTGGGAGGTAAGTCTGTCCTTTAAAAGCACTTGTCTTTGCAGGGGCAGGCCAGTTGATTTCGGCGGGAGAACAGCTGGTGAGTCAGTTTCAGCGGGAGCAGTGCGGAAGTGGCTGCTGGGAGGTGAGTCTCTCCTTTAAAAGCACTTGTCTTTGCAGGGGCAGGCCAGTTGATTTCTGCGGGAGAACAGCTGGTGAGTCAGTTTCAGCGGGAGCAGTGCGGAAGTGGCTGCTGGGACGTAAGTCTGTCCTTTAAAAGCACTTGTCTTTGCAGGGGCAGGCCACTCGATTTCGGCGGGAGAACAGCTGATGAGTCAGTTTCAGCGGGAGCAGTGGGCAAGTGGCTGCTGGGTGGTAAGTCTGTCCTTTAAAAGCACTTGTCTTTGCAGGGGCAGGCCAGTCGACTTCGGCGGGAGAACAGCTGGTGAGTCAGTTTCAGCGGGAGCAGTGCGGAAGTGGCTGCTGGGAGGTAAGTCTGTCCTTGAAAAGCACTTGCCTTTGCAGGGGCAGGCCAGTCGATTTCGGCGGGAGAACAGCTGGTGAGTCAGTTTGAGCGGGAGCAGTGCGGAAGTGGCAGCTTGGAGGTAAGTCTGTCCTTTAAAAGCACTCGTCTTTGCAGGGGCAGGCCAGTCGATTTCGGCGGGAGAACAGCTGGAGAGTCAGTTTCAGCGGGAGCAGTGAGGAAGTGGCTGCTGGGAGGTAAGGCTGTACTTTAAAAGCACTTGTCTTTGAAGGGGCAGGCCAGTCGATTTCGGCGGGAGAACAGCTGGTGATTCCATTTCAGCGGGAGCAGTGCGGAAGTGGCTGCTGGGAGGTAAGTCTGTCCTTTAAAAGCACTTGTCTTTGCAGGGGCAGGCCAGTCGATTTCGGCGGGAGAACAGCTGGTGAGTCAGTTTCAGCGCGAGCAGTGCGGAAGTGGCTGCTGGGAGGTAAGTCTGTCCTTTCAAAGCACTTGTCTTTGCAGGGGCAGGCCAGTCGATTTCGGCGGGAGAACAGCTGGTGAGTCAGTTTCAGCGGGAGCAGTTCGGAAGTGGCAGCTGGGAGGTAAGTCTGTCCTTTAAAAGCACTTGTCTTTGCAGGGGCAGGCCAGTCGATTTCGGCGGGAGAACAGCTGGTGAGTCAGTTTCAGCGGGAGCAGTGCGGAAGTGGCTGTTGGGAGGTAAGTCTGTCCTTTAAAAGCTCTTGTCTTTGCAGGGGCAGGCCAGTTGATTTCGCCGGGAGAACAGCTGGTGAATCAGTTTCAGCGGGAGCAGAGCGGAAGTGGCTGCTGGGTGGTAAGTCTGTCCTTTAAAAGCACTTGTCTTTGCAGGGGCAGGCCAGTCGATTTCGGCGGGAGAACAGCTGGTGAGTCAGTTTCAGCGGGAGCAGTGCGGAAGTGGCAGCTGGGAGGTAAGTCTGTCCTTTAAAAGCACTTGTCTTTGCAGGGGCAGGCCAGTCGATTTCGGCGGGAGAACAGCTGGTGAGTCAGTTTCAGCGGGAGCAGTGCGGAAATGGCTGGTGGGAGGTAAGTCTGTCCTTTAAAAGCACTTGTCTTTGCAGGGGCAGGCCAGTTGATTTCGGCGGGAGAACAGCTGGTGAGTCAGTTTCAGCGAGAGCAGTGCGGAAGTGGCTGCTGGGAGGTGAGTCTGTCCTTTAAAAGCACTTGTCTTTGCAGGGGCAGGCCAGTTGATTTCGGCGGGAGAACAGCTGGTGAGTCAGTTTCAGCGGGAGCAGTGCGGAAGTGGCTGCTGGGAGGTAAGTCTGTCCTTTAAAAGCACTTGTCTTTGCAGGGGCAGGCCACTTGATTTCGGCGGGAGAACAGCTGGTGAGTCAGTTTCAGCGGGAGCAGTGCGGAAGTGGCTGCTGGGAGGTAAGTCTGTCCTTTAAAAGCACTTGTCTTTGCAGGGGCAGGCCAGTTGATTTCGGCGGGAGAACAGCTGGTGAGTCAGTTTCAGCGAGAGCAGTGCGGAAGTGGCTGCTGGGAGGTGAGTCTGTCCTTTCAAAGCACTTGTCTTTGCAGGGGCAGGCCAGTCGATTTCGGCGGGAGAACAGCTGGTGAGTCAGTTTCAGCGGGAGCAGTTCGGAAGTGGCAGCTGGGAGGTAAGTCTGTCCTTTAAAAGCACTTGTCTTTGCAGGGGCAGGCCAGTCGATTTCGGCGGGAGAACAGCTGGTGAGTCAGTTTCAGCGGGAGCAGTGCGGAAGTGGCTGTTGGGAGGTAAGTCTGTCCTTTAAAAGCTCTTGTCTTTGCAGGGGCAGGCCAGTTGATTTCGCCGGGAGAACAGCTGGTGAATCAGTTTCAGCGGGAGCAGAGCGGAAGTGGCTGCTGGGTGGTAAGTCTGTCCTTTAAAAGCACTTGTCTTTGCAGGGGCAGGCCAGTCGATTTCGGCGGGAGAACAGCTGGTGAGTCAGTTTCAGCGGGAGCAGTGCGGAAGTGGCAGCTGGGAGGTAAGTCTGTCCTTTAAAAGCACTTGTCTTTG
Source organism: Scyliorhinus torazame (assembly GCF_047496885.1). Lineage (NCBI taxonomy): Eukaryota > Metazoa > Chordata > Chondrichthyes > Carcharhiniformes > Scyliorhinidae > Scyliorhinus > Scyliorhinus torazame. Next base: position 36,748,539 of record NC_092728.1, read on the forward strand.
CAGGGGCAGGCCAGTCGATTTCGGCGGGAGAACAGCTGGTGAGTCAGTTTCAGCGGGAGCAGTGCGGAAATGGCTGGTGGGAGGTAAGTCTGTCCTTTAAAAGCACTTGTCTTTGCAGGGGCAGGCCAGTTGATTTCGGCGGGAGAACAGCTGGTGAGTCAGTTTCAGCGAGAGCAGTGCGGAAGTGGCTGCTGGGAGGTGAGTCTGTCCTTTAAAAGCACTTGTCTTTGCAGGGGCAGGCCAGTTGATTTCGGCGGGAGAACAGCTGGTGAGTCAGTTTCAGCGGGAGCAGTGCGGAAGTGGCTGCTGGGAGGTAAGTCTGTCCTTTAAAAGCACTTGTCTTTGCAGGGGCAGGCCACTTGATTTCGGCGGGAGAACAGCTGGTGAGTCAGTTTCAGCGGGAGCAGTGCGGAAGTGGCTGCTGGGAGGTAAGTCTGTCCTTTAAAAGCACTTGTCTTTGCAGGGGCAGGCCAGTTGATTTCGGCGGGAGAACAGCTGGTGAGTCAGTTTCAGCGGGAGAAGAGCGGAAGTGGCTGCTGGGAGGTAAGTCTGTCCTTTAAAAGCACTTGTCTTTGCAGGGGCAGGCCAGTCGATTTCGGCGGGAGAACAGCTGGTGAGTCAGTTTCAGCGGGAACAGTGCGGAAGTGGCAGCTGGGAGGTAAGTCTGTCCTTTAAAAGCTCTTGTCTTTGCAGGGGCAGGCCAGTGGATTTCGGCGGGAGAACAGCTGGTGAGCCAGTTTCAGCGGGAGCAGTGCGGAAGTGGCAGCTGGGAGGTAAGTCTGTCCTTTAAAAGCACTTGTCTTTGCAGGGGCAGGCCAGTCGATTTCGGCGGGAGAACAGCTGGTGAGTCAGTTTCAGCGGGAGCAGTGCGGAAATGGCTGGTGGGAGGTAAGTCTGTCCTTTAAAAGCACTTGTCTTTGCAGGGGCAGGCCAGTTGATTTCGGCGGGAGAACAGCTGGTGAGTCAGTTTCAGCGGGAGCAGTGCGGAAGTGGCTGCTGGGAGGTGAGTCTCTCCTTTAAAAGCACTTGTCTTTGCAGGGGCAGGCCAGTTGATTTCTGCGGGAGAACAGCTGGTGAGTCAGTTTGAGCGGGAGCAGTGCGGAAGTGGCAGCTGGGAGGTAAGTCTGTCCTTTAAAAGCACTCGTCTTTGCAGGGGCAGGCCAGTCGATTTCGGCGGGAGAACAGCTGGAGAGTCAGTTTCAGCGGGAGCAGTGAGGAAGTGGCTGCTGGGAGGTAAGGCTGTACTTTAAAAGCACTTGTCTTTGAAGGGGCAGGCCAGTCGATTTCGGCGGGAGAACAGCTGGTGAGTCCGTTTCAGCGGGAGCAGTGCGGAAGTGGCTGCTGGGAGGTAAGTCTGTCCTTTAAAAGCACTTGTCTTTGCAGGGGCAGGCCAGTCGATTTCGGCGGGAGAACAGCTGGTGAGTCAGTTTCAGCGGGAGCAGTGCGGAAGTGGCTGCTGGGAGGTAAGTCTGTCCTTTAAAAGCACTTGTCTTTGCAGGGGCAGGCCAGTCGATTTCGGCGGGAGAACAGCTGGTGAGTCAGTTTCAGCGGGAGCAGTTCGGAAGTGGCAGCTGAGAGGTAAGTCTGTCCTTTAAAAGCACTTGTCTTTGCAGGGGCAGGCCAGTCGATTTCGGCGGGAGAACAGCTGGTGAGTCAGTTTCAGCGGGAGCAGTGCGGAAGTGGCTGTTGGGAGGTAAGTCTGTCCTTTAAAAGCTCTTGTCTTTGCAGGGGCAGGCCAGTTGATTTCGCCGGGAGAACAGCTGGTGAATCAGTTTCAGCGGGAGCAGAGCGGAAGTGGCTGCTGGGTGGTAAGTCTGTCCTTTAAAAGCACTTGTCTTTGCAGGGGCAGGCCAGTCGATTTCGGCGGGAGAACAGCTGGTGAGTCAGTTTCAGCGGGAGCAGTGCGGAAGTGGCAGCTGGGAGGTAAGTCTGTCCTTTAAAAGCACTTGTCTTTGCAGGGGCAGGCCAGTCGATTTCGGCGGGAGAACAGCTGGTGAGCCAGTTTCAGCGGGAGCAGTGCGGAAGTGGCTGCTGGGAGGTAAGTCTGTCCTTTTAAAGCACTTGTCTTTGCAGGGGTAGGCCAGTCGATTACGGCGGGAGAACAGCTGGTGAGTCAGTTTCAGCGGGAGCAGTGCGGAAATGGCTGGTGGGAGGTAAGTCTGTCCTTTAAAAGCACTTGTCTTTGCAGGGGCAGGCCAGTTGATTTCGGCGGGAGAACAGCTGGTGAGTCAGTTTCAGCGAGAGCAGTGCGGAAGTGGCTGCTGGGAGGTGAGTCTGTCCTTTAAAAGCACTTGTCTTTGCAGGGGCAGGCCAGTCGATTTTGGCGGGAGAACAGCTGGTGAGTCAGTTTCAGCGGGAGCAGTGCGGAAGTGGCTGCTGGGAGGTAAGTCTGTCCTTTAAAAGCACTTGCCTTTGCAGGGGCAGGCCAGTCGATTTCGGCGGGAGAACAGCTGGTGAGCCAGTTTCAGCGGGAGCAGTGCGGAAATGGCTGGTGGGAGGTAAGTCTGTCCTTTAAAAGCACTTGTCTTTACAGGGGCAGGCCAGTTGATTTCGGCGGGAGAACAGCTGGTGAGTCAGTTTCAGCGGGAGCAGTGCGGAAGTGGCTGCTGGGAGGTGAGTCTCTCCTTTAAAAGCACTTGTCTTTGCAGGGGCAGGCCACTCGATTTCGGCGGGAGAACAGCTGGTGAGTCAGTTTGAGCGGGAGCAGTGCGGAAGTGGCAGCTGGGAGGTAAGTCTGTCCTTTAAAAGCACTTGTCTTTGCAGGGGCAGGCCAGTTGATTTCGGCGGGAGAACAGCTGGTGAGTCAGTTTCAGCGGGAGCAGTGCGGAAGTGGCTGCTGGGAGGTGAGTCTCTCCTTTAAAAGCACTTGTCTTTGCAGGGGCAGGCCAGTTGATTTCTGCGGGAGAACAGCTGGTGAGTCAGTTTGAGCGGGAGCAGTGCGGAAGTGGCAGCTGGGAGGTAAGTCTGTCCTTTAAAAGCACTCGTCTTTGCAGGGGCAGGCCAGTCGATTTCGGCGGGAGAACAGCTGGAGAGTCAGTTTCAGCGGGAGCAGTGAGGAAGTGGCTGCTGGGAGGTAAGGCTGTACTTTAAAAGCACTTGTCTTTGAAGGGGCAGGCCAGTCGATTTCGGCGGGAGAACAGCTGGTGAGTCCGTTTCAGCGGGAGCAGTGCGGAAGTGGCTGCTGGGAGGTAAGTCTGTCCTTTAAAAGCACTTGTCTTTGCAGGGGCAGGCCAGTCGATTTCGGCGGGAGAACAGCTGGTGAGTCAGTTTCAGCGGGAGCAGTGCGGAAGTGGCTGCTGGGAGGTAAGTCTGTCCTTTAAAAGCACTTGTCTTTGCAGGGGCAGGCCAGTCGATTTCGGCGGGAGAACAGCTGGTGAGTCAGTTTCAGCGGGAGCAGTGCGGAAATGGCTGGTGGGAGGTAAGTCTGTCCTTTAAAAGCACTTGTCTTTGCAGGGGCAGGCCAGTTGATTTCGGCGGGAGAACAGCTGGTGAGTCAGTTTCAGCGGGAGCAGTGCGGAAGTGGCTGCTGGGAGGTGAGTCTCTCCTTTAAAAGCACTTGTCTTTGCAGGGGCAGGCCAGTTGATTTCTGCGGGAGAACAGCTGGTGAGTCAGTTTGAGCGGGAGCAGTGCGGAAGTGGCAGCTGGGAGGTAAGTCTGTCCTTTAAAAGCACTCGTCTTTGCAGGGGCAGGCCAGTCGATTTCGGCGGGAGAACAGCTGGAGAGTCAGTTTCAGCGGGAGCAGTGAGGAAGTGGCTGCTGGGAGGTAAGGCTGTACTTTAAAAGCACTTGTCTTTGAAGGGGCAGGCCAGTCGATTTCGGCGGGAGAACAGCTGGTGAGTCCGTTTCAGCGGGAGCAGTGCGGAAGTGGCTGCTGGGAGGTAAGTCTGTCCTTTAAAAGCACTTGTCTTTGCAGGGGCAGGCCAGTCGATTTCGGCGGGAGAACAGCTGGTGAGTCAGTTTCAGCGGGAGCAGTGCGGAAGTGGCTGCTGGGAGGTAAGTCTGTCCTTTAAAAGCACTTGTCTTTGCAGGGGCAGGCCAGTCGATTTCGGCGGGAGAACAGCTGGTGAGTCAGTTTCAGCGGGAGCAGTTCGGAAGTGGCAGCTGAGAGGTAAGTCTGTCCTTTAAAAGCACTTGTCTTTGCAGGGGCAGGCCAGTCGATTTCGGCGGGAGAACAGCTGGTGAGTCAGTTTCAGCGGGAGCAGTGCGGAAGTGGCTGTTGGGAGGTAAGTCTGTCCTTTAAAAGCTCTTGTCTTTGCAGGGGCAGGCCAGTTGATTTCGCCGGGAGAACAGCTGGTGAATCAGTTTCAGCGGGAGCAGAGCGGAAGTGGCTGCTGGGTGGTAAGTCTGTCCTTTAAAAGCACTTGTCTTTGCAGGGGCAGGCCAGTCGATTTCGGCGGGAGAACAGCTGGTGAGTCAGTTTCAGCGGGAGCAGTGCGGAAGTGGCAGCTGGGAGGTAAGTCTGTCCTTTAAAAGCACTTGTCTTTGCAGGGGCAGGCCAGTCGATTTCGGCGGGAGAACAGCTGGTGAGCCAGTTTCAGCGGGAGCAGTGCGGAAGTGGCTGCTGGGAGGTAAGTCTGTCCTTTTAAAGCACTTGTCTTTGCAGGGGTAGGCCAGTCGACTTCGGCGGGAGAACAGCTGGTGAGTCAGTTTCAGCGGGAGCAGTGCGGAAGTGGCTGCTGGGAGGTAAGTCTGTCCTTGAAAAGCACTTGCATTTGCAGGGGCAGGCCAGTCGATTTCGGCGGGAGAACAGCTGGTGAGTCAGTTTGAGCGGGAGCAGTGCGGAAGTGGCAGCTGGGAGGTAAGTCTGTCCTTTAAAAGCACTCGTCTTTGCAGGGGCAGGCCAGTCGATTTCGGCGGGAGAACAGCTGGAGAGTCAGTTTCAGCGGGAGCAGTGAGGAAGTGGCTGCTGGGAGGTAAGGCTGTCCTTTAAAAGCACTTGTCTTTGAAGGGGCAGGCGAGTCGATTTCGGCGGGAGAACAGCTGGTGAGTCCGTTTCAGCGGGAGCAGTGCGGAAGTGGCTGCTGGGAGGTAAGTCTGTCCTTTAAAAGCACTTGTCTTTGCAGGGGCAGGCCAGTCGATTTCGGCGGGAGAACAGCTGGTGAGTCAGTTTCAGCGGGAGCAGTGCGGAAGTGGCTGCTGGGAGGTAAGTCTGTCCTTTAAAAGCACTTGTCTTTGCAGGGGCAGGCCAGTCGATTTCGGCGGGAGAACAGCTGGTGAGTCAGTTTCAGCGGGAGCAGTGCGGAAGTGGCAGCTGGGAGGTAAGTCTGTCCTTTAAAAGCACTTGTCTTTGCAGGGGCAGGCCAGTCGATTTCGGCGGGAGAACAGCTGGTGAGTCAGTTTCAGCGGGAGCAGTGCGGAAGTGGCTGTTGGGAGGTAAGTCTGTCCTTTAAAAGCTCTTGTCTTTGCAGGGGCAGGCCAGTTGATTTCGCCGGGAGAACAGCTGGTGAATCAGTTTCAGCGGGAGCAGAGCGGAAGTGGCTGCTGGGTGGTAAGTCTGTCCTTTAAAAGCACTTGTCTTTGCAGGGGCAGGCCAGTCGATTTCGGCGGGAGAACAGCTGGTGAGTCAGTTTCAGCGGGAGCAGTGCGGAAGTGGCAGCTGGGAGGTAAGTCTGTCCTTTAAAAGCACTTGTCTTTGCAGGGGCAGGCCAGTCGATTTCGGCGGGAGAACAGCTGGTGAGCCAGTTTCAGCGGGAGCAGTGCGGAAGTGGCTGCTGGGAGGTAAGTCTGTCCTTTTAAAGCACTTGTTTTGCAGGGGCAGGCCAGTCGATTACGGCGGGAGAACAGCTGGTGAGTCAGTTTCAGCGGGAGCAGTGCGGAAATGGCTGGTAGGAGGTAAGTCTGTCCTTTAAAAGCACTTGTCTTTGCAGGGGCAGGCCAGTTGATTTCGGCGGGAGAACAGCTGGTGAGTCAGTTTCAGCGAGAGCAGTGCGGAAGTGGCTGCTGGGAGGTGAGTCTGTCCTTTAAAAGCACTTGTCTTTGCAGGGGCAGGCCAGTTGATTTCGGCGGGAGAACAGCTGGTGAGTCAGTTTCAGCGGGAGCAGTGCGGAAGTGGCTGCTGGGAGGTAAGTCTGTCCTTTAAAAGCACTTGTCTTTGCAGGGGCAGGCCACTTGATTTCGGCGGGAGAACAGCTGGTGAGTCAGTTTCAGCGGGAGCAGTGCGGAAGTGGCTGCTGGGAGGTAAGTCTGTCCTTTAAAAGCACTTGTCTTTGGAGGGGCAGGCCAGTCGACTTCGGCGGGAGAACAGCTGGTGAGCCAGTTTCAGCGGGAGCAGTGCGGAAGTGGCTGCTGGGAGGTAAGTCTGTCCTTTAAAAGCACTTGTCTTTGCAGGGGCAGGCCAGTCGATTTTGGCGGGAGAACAGCTGGTGAGTCAGTTTCAGCGGGAGCAGTGCGGAAGTGGCTGCTGGGAGGTAAGTCTGTCCTTTAAAAGCACTTGCCTTTGCAGGGGCAGGCCAGTCGATTTCGGCGGGAGAACAGCTGGTGAGTCAGTTTCAGCGGGAGCAGTGCGGAAGTGGCTGCTGGGAGGTAAGTCTGTCCTTTAAAAGCACTTGTCTTTGCAGGGGCAGGCCAGTCGATTTCGGCGGGAGAACAGCTGGAGAGTCAGTTTCAGCGGGAGCAGTGCGGAAGTGGCTGCTGGGAGGTAACTCTGTCCTTTAAAAGCACTTGTCTTTGCAGGGGCAGGTCAGTCGATTTCGGCGGGAGAACAGCTGGTGAGTCAGTTTCAGCGGGAGCAGTGCGGAAGTGACTGCTGGGAGCTAAGTCTGTCCTTTAAAAGCACTTGTCTTTGCAGGGGGAGGCCAGTCGATGCCGGCGCGAGAACAGCTGGTGAGTCAGTTTCAGCGGGAGCAGTGCGGAAGTGGCTGCTGGGAGCTAAGTCTGTCCTTTTAAAGCACTTGTCTTGCAAGGGCACGCCAGTCGATTTCGGAGGGAGAACAGCTGGTGAGTCAGTTTCAGCGGGAGCAGTGCGAATGTGGCTGCTGGGAGGTAAGTCTGTCCTTTAAAAGCACTTGTCTTTGCAGGGGCAGGCCAGTCGATTTCGGCGGGAGACGAGCTGATGAGTCAGTTTCAGCGGGATCAGTGGGGAAGTGGCTGCTGGGAGGTAAGTCTGTCCTTTAAAAGCACTTGTCTTTGCAGGGGCAGGTCAGTTAATTTCGGCGGGAGAACAGCTGGTGAGTCAGTTTCAGCGGGAGCAGTGCGGAAGTGGCTGCTGGGAGGTAAGTCTGTCCTTTAAAAGCACTTGTCTTTGCAGGGGCTGGCCAGTCGCTTTCGGCGGGAGAACAGCTGATGAGTCAGTTTCAGCGGGAGCAGTGGGGAAGTGGCTGCTGGGAGGTAACTCTGTCCTTTAAAAGCACTTGTCTTTGCAGGGGCAGGCCAGTCGATTTCGGCGGGAGAACAGCTGGTGAGTCAGTTTCAGCGAGAGCAGTGCGGAAGTGGCTGCTGGGAGGTAAGTCTGTCCTTTAAAAGCACTTGTCTTTGCAGGGGCAGGCCAGTCGATTTCGGCGGGAGAACAGCTGGTGAGTCAGTTTCAGCGGGAGCAGTGCGGAAGTGGCTGCTGGGAGCTAAGTCTGTCCTTGTAAAGCACTTGTCTTTGCAGGGGCAGGGCAGTCGATTTCGGCGGGAGAACAGCTGGTGAGTCAGTTTCAGCGGGAGCAGTGCGGAAGTGGCTGCTGGGAGGTAAGTCTGTCCTTTAAAAGCACTTGCCTTTGCAGGGGCAGGCCAGTCGATTTCGGCGGGAGAACAGCTGGTGAGTCAGTTTCAGCGGGAGCAGTGCGGAAGTGGCTGCTGGGAGGTAAGTCTGTCCTTTAAAAGCACTTGTCTTTGCAGGGGCAGGCCACTCGATTACGGCGGGAGAACAGCTGGTGAGTCAGTTTGAGCGGGAGCAGTGCGGAAGTGGCAGCTGGGAGGTAAGTCTGTCCTTTAAAAGCACTTGTCTTTGCAGGGGCAGGCCAGTCGATTTCGGCGGGAGATCAGCTGGTGAGTCAGTTTCAGCGGGAGCAGTGCGAATGTGGCTGCTGGGAGCTAAGTCTGTCCTTTAAAAGCACTTGTCTTTGCAGGGGGAGGCCAGTCGATGCCGGCGCGAGAACAGCTGGTGAGTCAGTTTCAGCGGGAGCAGTGCGGAAGTGGCTGCTGGGAGCTAAGTCTGTCCTTTTAAAGCACTTGTCTTGCAAGGGCACGCCAGTCGATTTCGGAGGGAGAACAGCTGGTGAGTCAGTTTCAGCGGGAGCAGTGCGAATGTGGCTGCTGGGAGGTAAGTCTGTCCTTTAAAAGCACTTGTCTTTGCAGGGGCAGGCCAGTCGATTTCGGCGGGAGACGAGCTGATGAGTCAGTTTCAGCGGGAGCAGTGGGGAAGTGGCTGCTGGGAGGTAAGTCTGTCCTTTAAAAGCACTTGTCTTTGCAGGGGCAGGTCAGTTAATTTCGGCGGGAGAACAGCTGGTGAGTCAGTTTCAGCGGGAGCAGTGCGGAAGTGGCTGCTGGGAGGTAAGTCTGTCCTTTAAAAGCACTTGTCTTTGCAGGGGCAGGCCAGTCGATTTCGGCGGGAGAACAGCTGATGAGTCAGTTTCAGCGGGAGCAGTGGGGAAGTGGCTGCTGGGAGGTAACTCTGTCCTTTAAAAGCACTTGTCTTTGCAGGGGCAGGCCAGTCGATTTCGGCGGGAGAACAGCTGGTGAGTCAGTTTCAGCGAGAGCAGTGCGGAAGTGGCTGCTGGGAGGTAAGTCTGTCCTTTAAAAGCACTTGTCTTTGCAGGGGCAGGCCAGTCGATTTCGGCGGGAGAACAGCTGGTGAGTCAGTTTCAGCGGGAGCAGTGCGGAAGTGGCTGCTGGGAGCTAAGTCTGTCCTTGTAAAGCACTTGTCTTTGCAGGGGCAGGGCAGTCGATTTCGGCGGGAGAACAGCTGGTGAGTCAGTTTCAGCGGGAGCAGTGCGGAAGTGGCTGCTGGGCGGTAAGTCTGTCCTTTAAAAGCACTTGTCTTTGCAGTGGCAGGCCAGTTGATTTTGGCGGGAGAACAGCTGGTGAGTCAGTTTCAGCGGGAGCAGTGCGGAAGTGGCTGCTGGGAGGTAAGTCTGTCCTTTAAAAGCACTTGCCTTTGCAGGGGCAGGCCAGTCGATTTCGGCGGGAGAACAGCTGGTGAGTCAGTTTCAGCGGGAGCAGTGCGGAAGTGGCTGCTGGGAGGTAAGTCTGTCCTTTAAAAGCACTTGTCTTTGCAGGGGCAGGCCAGTCGATTTCGGCGGGAGAACAGATGGTGAGTCAGTTTCAGCGGGAGCAGTGAGGAACTGGCTGCTGGGAGGTAAGGCTGTCCTTTAAAAGCACTTGTCTTTGCAGGGGCAGGCCAGTCGATTTCGGCGGGAGATCAGCTGGTGAGTCAGTTTCAGCGGGAGCAGTGCGAATGTGGCTGCTGGGAGCTAAGTCTGTCCTTTAAAAGCACTTGTCTTTGCAGGGGGAGGCCAGTCGATGCCGGCGCGAGAACAGCTGGTGAGTCAGTTTCAGCGGGAGCAGTGCGGAAGTGGCTGCTGGGAGCTAAGTCTGTCCTTTTAAAGCACTTGTCTTGCAAGGGCACGCCAGTCGATTTCGGAGGGAGAACAGCTGGTGAGTCAGTTTCAGCGGAAGCAGTGCGAATGTGGCTGCTGGGAGGTAAGTCTGTCCTTTAAAAGCACTTGTCTTTGCAGGGGCAGGCCAGTCGATTTCGGCGGGAGACGAGCTGATGAGTCAGTTTCAGCGGGAGCAGTGGGGAAGTGGCTGCTGGGAGGTAAGTCTGTCCTTTAAAAGCACTTGTCTTTGCAGGGGCAGGTCAGTTAATTTCGGCGGGAGAACAGCTGGTGAGTCAGTTTCAGCGGGAGCAGTGCGGAAGTGGCTGCTGGGAGGTAAGTCTGTCCTTTAAAAGCACTTGTCTTTGCAGGGGCAGGCCAGTCGATTTCGGCGGGAGAACAGCTGATGAGTCAGTTTCAGCGGGAGCAGTGGGGAAGTGGCTGCTGGGAGGTAACTCTGTCCTTTAAAAGCACTTGTCTTTGCAGGGGCAGGCCAGTCGATTTCGGCGGGAGAACAGCTGGTGAGTCAGTTTCAGCGGGAGCAGTGCGGAAGTGGCTGCTGGGAGCTAAGTCTGTCCTTGTAAAGCACTTGTCTTTGCAGGGGCAGGGCAGTCGATTTCGGCGGGAGAACAGCTGGTGAGTCAGTTTCAGCGGGAGCAGTGCGGAAGTGGCTGCTGGGCGGTAAGTCTGTCCTTTAAAAGCACTTGTCTTTGCAGTGGCAGGCCAGTTGATTTTGGCGGGAGAACAGCTGGTGAGTCAGTTTCAGCGGGAGCAGTGCGGAAGTGGCTGCTCGGAGGTAAGTCTGTCCTTTAAAAGCACTTGCCTTTGCAGGGGCAGGCCAGTCGATTTCGGCGGGAGAACAGCTGGTGAGTCAGTTTCAGCGGGAGCAGTGCGGAAGTGGCTGCTGGGAGGTAAGTCTGTCCTTTAAAAGCACTTGTCTTTGCAGGGGCAGGCCAGTCGATTTCGGCGGGAGAACAGATGGTGAGTCAGTTTCAGCGGGAGCAGTGAGGAACTGGCTGCTGGGAGGTAAGGCTGTCCTTTAAAAGCACTTGTCTTTGAAGGGGCAGGCCAGTCGATTTCGGCGGGAGAACAGCTGGTGAGTCCGTTTCAGCGGGAGCAGTGCGGAAGTGGCTGCTGGGAGCTAAGTCAGTCCTTTAAAAGCACTTGTCTTTGCAGGGGCAGGCCAGTCGATTTCGGCGGGAGAACAGCTGGTGATTCAGTTTCAGCGAGAGCACTGCGGAAGTGGCTGCTGGGAGGTAAGTCTGTCCTTTAAAAGCACTTGTCTTTGCAGGGGCAGGCCAGTCGATTTCGGCGGGAGAACAGATGTGAGTCAGTTTCAGCGGGAGCAGCGCGGAAGTGGCTGCTGGGCGGTAAGTCTGTCCTTTAAAAGCACTTGTCTTTGCAGAGGCAGGCCAGTTGATTTTGGCGGGAGAACAGCTGGTGAGTCAGTTTCAGCGGGAGCAGTGCGGAAGTGGCTGCTGGGAGGTAAGTCTGTCCTTTAAAAACACTTGCCTTTGCAGGGGCAGGCCAGTCGATTTCGGCGGGAGAACAGCTGGTGATTCAGTTTCAGCGGGAGCAGTGCGGAAGTGGCTGCTGGGAGGTAAGTCTGTCCTTTAAAAGCACTTGTCTTTGCAGGGGCAGGCCAGTCGATTTCGGCGGGAGAACAGATGGTGTGTCAGTTTCAGCGGGAGTAGTGAGGAACTGGCTGCTGGGAGGTAAGGCTGTCCTTTAAAAGCACTTGTCTTTGAAGGGGCAGGCCAGTCGATTTCGGCGGGAGAACAGCTGGTGAGTCCGTTTCAGTGGGAGCAGTGCGGAAGTGGCTGCTGGGAGGTAAGTCTGTCCTTTAAAAGCACTTGCCTTTGAAGGGGCAGGCCAGTCGATTTCGGCGGGAGAACAGCTGGTGATTCAGTTTCAGCGGGAGCAGTGCGGAAGTGGCTGCTGGGAGGTAAGTCTGTCCTTTAAAAGCACTTGTCTTTGCAGGGGCAGGCCAGTCGATTTCGGCGGGAGAACAGATGGTGAGTCAGTTTCAGCGGGAGCAGTGAGGAACTGGCTGCTGGGAGGTAAGGCTGTCCTTTAAAAGCACTTGTCTTTGAAGGGGCAGGCCAGTCGATTTCGGCGGGAGAACAGCTGGTGAGTCCGTTTCAGTGGGAGCAGTGCGGAAGTGGCTGCTGGGAGGTAAGTCTGTCCTTTCAAAGCACTTGTCTTTGCAGGGGCAGGCCAGTCGATTTCGGCGGGAGAACAGCTGGTGAGTCATTTTCAGCGGGAGCAGTGCGGAAGTGGCTGCTGGGAGGTAAGTCTGTCCTTTAAAAGCACTTGTCTTTGCAGTGGCAGGCCAGTCGATTTCGGCGGGAGAACAGCTGGTGAGTCAGTTTCAGCGGGAGCAGTGCGGAGGTGGCTGCTGGGAGGTAAGTCTGTCCTTTAAAAGCACTTGTCTTTGCAGGGGCAGGCCAGTTAATTTCGGCGGGAGAACAGCTGGTGAGTCAGTTTCAGCGGGAGCAGAGCGGAAGTGGCTGCTGGGAGGTAAGTCTGTCCTTTAAAAGCACTTGTCTTTGCAGGGGCGGCCAGTCGATTTCGGCGGGAGAACAGCTGGTGAGTCAGTTTCAGCGGGAGCAGTGCGGAAGTGGCAGCTGGGAGTTAAGTCTGTCCTTTAAAAGCACTTGTCTTTGCAGGGGCAGGCCAGTCGATTTCGGCGGGAGAACAGCTGGTGAGCCAGTTTCAGCGGGAGAAGTGCGGAAGTGGCAGCTGGGAGGTAAGTCTGTCCTTTAAAAGCACTTGTCTTTGCAGGGGCAGGCCAGTCGATTTCGGCGGGAGAACAGCTGGTGAGTCAGTTTCAGCGGGAGCAGTGCGGAAGTGGCTGCTGGGAGGTAAGTCTGTCCTTTAAAAGCACTTGTCTTTGCAGTGGCAGGCCAGTCGATTTCGGCGGGAGAACAGCTGGTGAGTCAGTTTCAGCGGGAGCAGTGCGGAGGTGGCTGCTGGGAGGTAAGTCTGTCCTTTAAAAGCACTTGTCTTTGCAGGGGCAGGCCAGTTAATTTCGGCGGGAGAACAGCTGGTCAGTCAGTTTCAGCGGGAGCAGAGCGGAAGTGGCTGCTGGGAGGTAAGTCTGTCCTTTAAAAGCACTTGTCTTTGCAGTGGCAGGCCAGTCGATTTCGGCGGGAGAACAGCTGGTGAGTCAGTTTCAGCGGGAGCAGTGCGGAGGTGGCTGCTGGGAGGTAAGTCTGTCCTTTAAAAGCACTTGTCTTTGCAGGGGCAGGCCAGTTAATTTCGGCGGGAGAACAGCTGGTCAGTCAGTTTCAGCGGGAGCAGAGCGGAAGTGGCTGCTGGGAGGTAAGTCTGTCCTTTAAAAGCACTTGTCTTTGCAGGGGCGGCCAGTCGATTTCGGCGGGAGAACAGCTGGTGAGTCAGTTTCAGCGGGAGCAGTGCGGAAGTGGCAGCTGGGAGTTAAGTCTGTCCTTTAAAAGCACTTGTCTTTGCAGGGGCAGGCCAGTCGATTTCGGCGGGAGAACAGCTGGTGAGCCAGTTTCAGCGGGAGAAGTGCGGAAGTGGCAGCTGGGAGGTAAGTCTGTCCTTTAAAAGCACTTGTCTTTGCAGGGGCAGGCCAGTCGATTTCGGCGGGAGAACAGCTGGTGAGTCAGTTTCAGCGGGAGCAGTGCGGAAGTGGCTGCTGGGAGGTAAGTCAACCTTTAAAAGCACTTGTCTTTGCAGGGGCAGGCCAGTCGATTTCGGCTGGAGAACAGCTGGTGAGGCAGTTTCAGCGGGAGCAGTGCGAATGTGGCTGCTGGGAGGTAAGTCTGTCCTATAAAAGCACTTGTCTTTGCAGGGGCAGGCCAGTCGATTCCGGCGCGAGAACAGCTGGTGAGTCAGTTTCAGCGGGAGCAGTGCGGAAGTGGCTGCTGGGAGGTGAGTCTGTCCTTTAAAAGCACTTGTCTTTGCAGGGGCAGGCCAGTCGATTTCGGCGGGAGAACAGCTGATGAGTCAGTTTCAGCGGGAGCAGTGGGGAAGTGGCTGCTGGGAGGTAAGTCTGTCCTTTAAAAGCACTTGTCTTTGCAGGGGCAGGTCAGTTAATTTCGGCGGGAGAACAGCTGGTGAGTCAGTTTCAGCGGGAGCAGTGCGGAAGTGGCTGCTGGGAGGTAAGTCTGTCCTTTAAAAGCACTTGTCTTTGCAGGGGCAGGCCAGTCGATTTCGGCGGGAGAACAGCTGATGAGTCAGTTTCAGCGGGAGCAGTGGGGAAGTGGCTGCTGGGAGGTAACTCTGTCCTTTAAAAGCACTTGTCTTTGCAGGGGCAGGCCAGTCGATTTCGGCGGGAGAACAGCTGGGTAGTCAGTTTCAGCGGGAGCAGTGCGGAAGTGGCTGCTGGGAGGTAAGTCTGTCCTTTAAAAGCACTTGTCTTTGCAGGGGCAGGCCAGTCGATTTTGGCGGGAGAACAGCTGGTGAGTCAGTTTCAGCGGGAGCAGTGCGGAAGTGGCTGCTGGGAGCTAAGTCTGTCCTTTAAAAGCACTTGGCTTTGCAGGGGCAGGCCAGTCTATTTCGGCGGGAGAACAGCTGGTGATTCAGTTTCAGCGAGAGCAGTGCGGAAGTGGCTGCTGGGAGGTAAGTCTGTCCTTTAAAAGCACTTGTCTTTGCAGGGGCAGGCCAGACGATTTCGGCGGGAGAACAGATGGTGAGTCAGTTTCAGCGGGAGCAGTGCGGAAGTGGCTGCTGGGCGGTAAGTCTGTCCTTTAAAAGCACTTGTCTTTGCAGTGACAGGCCAGTCGATTTCGGCGGGAGAACAGCTGGTGAGTCAGTTTCAGCGGGAGCAGTGCGGAGGTGGCTGCTGGGAGGTAAGTCTGTCCTTTAAAAGCACTTGTCTTTGCAGGGGCAGGCCAGTTAATTTCGGCGGGAGAACAGCTGGTGAGTCAGTTTCAGCGGGAGCAGAGCGGAAGTGGCTGCTGGGAGGTAAGTCTGTCCTTTAAAAGCACTTGTCTTTGCAGGGGTAGGCCAGTCGATTTCGGCGGGAGAACAGCTGGTGAGTCAGTTTCAGCGGGAGCAGTGCGGAAGTGGCAGCTGGGTGGTAAGCCTGTCCTTTAAAAGCACTTGTCTTTGCAGTGGCAGGCCAGTCGATTTCGGCGGGAGAACAGCTGGTGAGTCAGTTTCAGCGGGAGCAGTGCGGAGGTGGCTGCTGGGAGGTAAGTCTGTCCTTTAAAAGCACTTGTCTTTGCAGGGGCAGGCCAGTTAATTTCGGCGGGAGAACAGCTGGTCAGTCAGTTTCAGCGGGAGAAGTGCGGAAGTGGCAGCTGGGAGGTAAGTCTGTCCTTTAAAAGCACTTGTCTTTGCAGGGGCAGGCCAGTCGATTTCGGCGGGAGAACAGCTGGTGAGTCAGTTTCAGCGGGAGCAGTGCGGAAGTGGCTGCTGGGAGGTAAGTCAACCTTTAAAAGCACTTGTCTTTGCAGGGGCAGGCCAGTCGATTTCGGCTGGAGAACAGCTGGTGAGGCAGTTTCAGCGGGAGCAGTGCGAATGTGGCTGCTGGGAGGTAAGTCTGTCCTATAAAAGCACTTGTCTTTGCAGGGGCAGGCCAGTCGATTCCGGCGCGAGAACAGCTGGTGAGTCAGTTTCAGCGGGAGCAGTGCGGAAGTGGCTGCTGGGAGGTGAGTCTGTCCTTTAAAAGCACTTGTCTTTGCAGGGGCAGGCCAGTCGATTTCGGCGGGAGAACAGCTGATGAGTCAGTTTCAGCGGGAGCAGTGGGGAAGTGGCTGCTGGGAGGTAAGTCTGTCCTTTAAAAGCACTTGTCTTTGCAGGGGCAGGTCAGTTAATTTCGGCGGGAGAACAGCTGGTGAGTCAGTTTCAGCGGGAGCAGTGCGGAAGTGGCTGCTGGGAGGTAAGTCTGTCCTTTAAAAGCACTTGTCTTTGCAGGGGCAGGCCAGTCGATTTCGGCGGGAGAACAGCTGATGAGTCAGTTTCAGCGGGAGCAGTGGGGAAGTGGCTGCTGGGAGGTAACTCTGTCCTTTAAAAGCACTTGTCTTTGCAGGGGCAGGCCAGTCGATTTCGGCGGGAGAACAGCTGGTGAGTCAGTTTCAGCGGGAGCAGTGCGGAAGTGGCTGCTGGGAGGTAAGTCTGTCCTTTAAAAGCACTTGTCTTTGCAGGGGCAGGCCAGTCGATTTCGGCGGGAGAACAGCTGATGAGTCAGTTTCAGCGGGAGCAGTGGGGAAGTGGCTGCTGGGAGGTAACTCTGTCCTTTAAAAGCACTTGTCTTTGCAGGGGCAGGCCAGTCGATTTCGGCGGGAGAACAGCTGGTGAGTCAGTTTCAGCGGGAGCAGTGCGGAAGTGGCTGCTGGGAGGTAAGTCTGTCCTTTAAAAGCACTTGTCTTTGCAGGGGCAGGCCAGTCGATTTTGGCGGGAGAACAGCTGGTGAGTCAGTTTCAGCGGGAGCAGTGCGGAAGTGGCTGCTGGGAGCTAAGTCTGTCCTTTAAAAGCACTTGGCTTTGCAGGGGCAGGCCAGTCTATTTCGGCGGGAGAACAGCTGGTGATTCAGTTTCAGCGAGAGCAGTGCGAATGTGGCTGCTGGGAGGTAAGTCTGTCCTATAAAAGCACTTGTCTTTGCAGGGGCAGGCCAGTCGATTCCGGCGCGAGAACAGCTGGTGAGTCAGTTTCAGCGGGAGCAGTGCGGAAGTGGCTGCTGGGCGGTAAGTCTGTCCTTTAAAAGCACTTGTCTTTGCAGTGACAGGCCAGTCGATTTCGGCGGGAGAACAGCTGGTGAGTCAGTTTCAGCGGGAGCAGTGCGGAGGTGGCTGCTGGGAGGTAAGTCTGTCCTTTAAAAGCACTTGTCTTTGCAGGGGCAGGCCAGTTAATTTCGGCGGGAGAACAGCTGGTGAGTCAGTTTCAGCGGGAGCAGAGCGGAAGTGGCTGCTGGGAGGTAAGTCTGTCCTTTAAAAGCACTTGTCTTTGCAGGGGTAGGCCAGTCGATTTCGGCGGGAGAACAGCTGGTGAGTCAGTTTCAGCGGGAGCAGTGCGGAAGTGGCAGCTGGGTGGTAAGCCTGTCCTTTAAAAGCACTTGTCTTTGCAGGGGCAGGCAAGTCGATTTCGGCGGGAGAACAGCTGGTGAGCCAGTTTCAGCGGGAGCAGTGCGGAAGTGGCAGCTGGGAGGTAAGTCTGTCCTTTAAAAGCACTTATCTTTGCAGGGGCAGGCCAGTCGATTTCGGCGGGAGAACAGCTGGTGAGTCAGTTTTAGCGGGAGCAGTGCGGAAGTGGCTGCTGGGAGGTAAGTCAACCTTTAAAAGCACTTGTCTTTGCAGGGGCAGGCCAGTCGATTTCGGCTGGAGAACAGCTGGTGAGGCAGTTTCAGCGGGAGCAGTGCGAATGTGGCTGCTGGGAGGTAAGTCTGTCCTTTAAAAGCACTTGTCTTTGCAGGGGCAGGCCAGTCGATTCCGGCGCGAGAACAGCTGGTGAGTCAGTTTCAGCGGGAACAGTGCGGAAGTGGCTGCTGGGAGGTAAGTCTGTCCTTTAAAAGCACTTGTCTTTGCAGGGGCAGGCCAGTCGATTTCGGCGGGAGAACAGCTGATGAGTCAGTTTCAGCGGGAGCAGTGGGGAAGTGGCTGCTGGGAGGTAAGTCTGTCCGTTAAAAGCACTTGTCTTTGCAGGGGCAGGTCAGTTAATTTCGGCGGGAGAACAGCTGGTGAGTCAGTTTCAGCGGGAGCAGTGCGGAAGTGGCTGCTGGGAGGTAAGTCTGTCCTTTAAAAGCACTTGTCTTTGCAGGGGCAGGCCAGTCGATTTCGGCGGGAGAACAGCTGATGAGTCAGTTTCAGCGGGAGCAGTGGGGAAGTGGCTGCTGGGAGGTAACTCTGTCCTTTAAAAGCACTTGTCTTTGCAGGGGCAGGCCAGTCGATTTCGGCGGGAGAACAGCTGGTGAGTCAGTTTCAGCGGGAGCAGTGCGGAAGTGGCTGCTGGGAGGTAAGTCTGTCCTTTAAAAGCACTTGGCTTTGCAGGGGCAGGCCAGTCTATTTCGGCGGGAGAACAGCTGGTGATTCAGTTTCAGCGAGAGCAGTGCGGAAGTGGCTGCTGGGAGCTAAGTCTGTCCTTTAAAAGCACTTGTCTTTGCAGGGGCAGGCCAGTCTATTTCGGCGGGAGAACAGCTGGTGATTCAGTTTCAGCGAGAGCAGTGCGGAAGTGGCTGCTGGGAGGTAAGTCTGTCCTTTAAAAGCACTTGTCTTTGCAGGGGCAGGCCAGTCGATTTCGGCGGGAGAACAGATGGTGAGTCAGTTTCAGCGGGAGCAGTGCGGAAGTGGCTGCTGGGAGGTAAGTCTGTCCTTTAAAAGCACTTGTCTTTGCAGGGGCAGGCCAGTCGATTTCGGCGGGAGAACAGATGGTGAGTCAGTTTCAGCGGGAGCAGTGCGGAAGTGGCTGCTGGGAGGTAAGTCTGTCCTTTAAAAGCACTTGCCTTTGCAGAGGCAGGCCAGTCGATTTCGGTGGGAGAACAGCTGGTGATTCAGTTTCAGCGGGAGCAGTGCGGAAGTGGCTGCTGGGAGGTAAGTCTGTCCTTTAAAAGCACTTGTCTTTGCAGGGGCAGGCCAGTCGATTTCGGCGGGAGAACAGATGGTCTTTGCAGGGGCAGGCCAGTCGATTTCGGCGGGAGAACAGCTGATGAGTCAGTTTCAGCGGGAGCAGTGGGGAAGTGGCTGCTGGGAGGTAACTCTGTCCTTTAAAAGCACTTGTCTTTGCAGGGGCAGGCCAGTCGATTTCGGCGGGAGAACAGTTGGTGAGTCAGTTTCAGCGGGAGCAGTGCGGAAGTGGCTGTTGGGAGGTAAGTCTGTCCTTTAAAAGCACTTGTCTTTGCAGGGGCAGGCCAGTCGATTTCGGCGGGAGAACAGCTGGTGAGTCAGTTTCAGCGGGAGCAGTGCGGAAGTGGCCGCTGGGAGGTAAGTCTGTCCTTGTAAAGCACTTGTCTTTGCAGGGGCAGGCCAGTCGATTTCGGCGGGAGAACAGCTGGTGAGTCAGTTTCAGCGGGAGCAGTGCGGAAGTGGCTGCTGGGAGGTAAGTCTGTCCTTTAAAAGCACTTGCCTTTGCAGGGGCAGGCCAGTCTATTTCGGCTGGAGAACAGCTGGTGATTCAGTTTCAGCGGGAGCAGTGCGGATGTGGCTGCTGGGAGGTATGTCTGTCCTTTAAAAGCACTTGTCTTTGCAGGGGCAGGCCAGTCGATTTCGGCGGGAGAACAGATGGTGAGTCAGTTTCAGCGGGAGCAGTGAGGAACTGGCTGCTGGGAGGTAAGGCTGTCCTTTAAAAGCACTTGTCTTTGAAGGGGCAGGCCAGTCGATTTCGGCGGGAGAACAGCTGGTGAGTCCGTTTCAGTGGGAGCAGTGCGGAAGTGGCTGCTGGGAGGTAAGTCTGTCCTTTAAAAGCACTTGTCTTTGCAGGGGCAGGCCAGTCGATTTCGGCGGGAGAACAGCTGGTGAGTCAGTTTCAGCGGGAGCAGTGCGGAAGTGGCAGCTGGGAGGTAAGTCTGTCCATTAAAAGCACTTGTCTTTGCAGGGGCAGGCCAGTCGATTTCGGCTGGAGAACAGCTGGTGAGTCAGTTTCAGCGGGAGCAGTGCGGAGGTGGCTGCTGGGAGGCACGTCTGTCCTTTAAAAGCACTTGTCTTTGCAGGGGCAGGCCAGTTGATTTTGGCGGGAGAACAGCTGGTGAGTCAGTTTCAGCGGGAGCAGTGCGGAGGTGGCTGCTGGGAGGTAAGTCTGTCCTTTAAAAGCACTTGTCTTTGCAGGGGCAGGCCAGTTAATTTCGGCGGGAGAACAGCTCGTGAGTCAGTTTCAGCGGGAGCAGAGCGGAAGTGGCTGCTGGGAGGTAAGTCTGTCCTTTAAAGGCACTTGTCTTTGCAGGGGCAGGCCAGTCGATTTCGGCGGGAGAACAGCTGGTGAGTCAGTTTCAGCGGGAGCAGTGAGGAAGTGGCAGCTGGGAGGTAAGTCTGTCCTTTAAAAGCACTTGTCTTTGCAGGGGCAGGCCAGTCGATTTCGGCGGGAGAACAGCTGGTGAGCCAGTTTCAGCGGGAGCAGTGCGGAAGTGACAGCTGGGAGGTAAGTCTGTCCTTAAAAAGCACTTATCTTTGCAGGGGCAGGCCAGTCGATTTCGGCGGGAGAACAGCTGGTGAGTCAGTTTCAGCGGGAGCAGTGCGGAAGTGCCTGCTGGGAGGTAAGTCTGTCCTTTAAAAGCACTTGTCTTTGCAGGGGCAGGCCAGTCGATTTCGGCTGGAGAACAGCTGGTGAGGCAGTTTCAGCGGGAGCAGTGCGAATGTGTCTTCTGGGAGGTAAGTCTGTCCTTTAAAAGCACTTGTCTTTGCAGGGGCAGGCCAGTCGATTCCGGCGCGAGAACAGCTGGTGAGTCAGTTTCAGCGGGAGCAGTGCGGAAGTGGCTGCTGGGAGCTAAGTCTGTCCTTTTAAAGCACTTGTCTTTGCAGGGGCACGCCAGTCGATTTCGGAGGGAGAACAGCTGGTGAGTCAGTTTCAGCGGGAGCAGTGCGGAAGTGGCTGCTGGGAGGTAAGTCTGTCCTTTAAAAGCACTTGTCTTTGCAGGGGCAGGTCAGTTAATTTCGGCGGGAGAACAGCTGGTGAGTCAGTTTCAGCGGGAGCAGTGCGGAAGTGGCTGCTGGGAGGTAAGTCTGTCCTTTAAAAGCACTTGTCTTTGCAGGGGCAGGCCAGTCGATTTCGGCGGGAGAACAGCTGATGAGTCAGTTTCAGCGGGAGCAGTGGGGAAGTGGCTGCTGGGAGGTAACTCTGTCCTTTAAAAGCACTTGTCTTTGCAGGGGCAGGCCAGTCGATTTCGGCGGGAGAACAGTTGGTGAGTCAGTTTCAGCGGGAGCAGTGCGGAAGTGGCTGTTGGGAGGTAAGTCTGTCCTTTAAAACCACTTGTCTTTGCAGGGGCAGGCCAGCCGATTTCGGCGGGAGAACAGCTGGTGAGTCAGTTTCAGCGGGAGCAGTGCGGAAGTGGCTGTTGGGAGGTAAGTCTGTCCTTTAAAAGCACTTGGCTTTGCAGGGGCAGGCCAGTCTATTTCGGCGGGAGAACAGCTGGTGATTCAGTTTCAGCGAGAGCAGTGCGGAAGTGGCTGCTGGGAGGTAAGTCTGTCCTTTAAAAGCACTTGTCTTTGCAGGGGCAGGCCAGTCGATTTCGGCGGGAGAACAGATGGTGAGTCAGTTTCAGCGGGAGCAGTGCGGAAGTGGCTGCTGGGCGGTAACTCTGTCCTTTAAAAGCACTTGTCTTTGCAGGGGCAGGCCAGTCGATTTTGGCGGGAGAACAGCTGGTGAGTCAGTTTCAGCGGGAGCAGTGCGGAAGTGGCTGCTGGGAGGTAAGTCTGTCCTTTAAAAGCACTTGTCTTTGCAGGGGCAGGCCAGTCGATTTCGGCGGGAGAACAGATGGTGAGTCAGTTTCAGCGGGAGCAGTGCGGAAGTGGCTGCTGGGAGGTAAGTCTGTCCTTTAAAAGCACTTGCCTTTGCAGAGGCAGGCCAGTCGATTTCGGTGGGAGAACAGCTGGTGATTCAGTTTCAGCGGGAGCAGTGCGGAAGTGGCTGCTGGGAGGTAAGTCTGTCCTTTAAAAGCACTTGTCTTTGCAGGGGCAGGCCAGTCGATTTCGGCGGGAGAACAGATGGTCTTTGCAGGGGCAGGCCAGTCGATTTCGGCGGGAGAACAGCTGATGAGTCAGTTTCAGCGGGAGCAGTGGGGAAGTGGCTGCTGGGAGGTAACGCTGTCCTTTAAAAGCACTTGTCTTTGCAGGGGCAGGCCAGTCGATTTCGGCGGGAGAACAGTTGGTGAGTCAGTTTCAGCGGGAGCAGTGCGGAAGTGGCTGTTGGGAGGTAAGTCTGTCCTTTAAAAGCACTTGTCTTTGCAGGGGCAGGCCAGTCGATTTCGGCGGGAGAACAGCTGGTGAGTCAGTTTCAGCGGGAGCAGTGCGGAAGTGGCCGCTGGGAGGTAAGTCTGTCCTTGTAAAGCACTTGTCTTTGCAGGGGCAGGCCAGTCGATTTCGGCGGGAGAACAGCTGGTGAGTCAGTTTCAGCGGGAGCAGTGCGGAAGTGGCTGCTGGGAGGTAAGTCTGTCCTTTAAAAGCACTTGCCTTTGCAGGGGCAGGCCAGTCTATTTCGGCTGGAGAACAGCTGGTGATTCAGTTTCAGCGGGAGCAGTGCGGATGTGGCTGCTGGGAGGTATGTCTGTCCTTTAAAAGCACTTGTCTTTGCAGGGGCAGGCCAGTCGATTTCGGCGGGAGAACAGATGGTGAGTCAGTTTCAGCGGGAGCAGTGAGGAACTGGCTGCTGGGAGGTAAGGCTGTCCTTTAAAAGCACTAGTCTTTGCAGGGGCAGGCCAGTTAATTTCGGCGGGAGAACAGCTCGTGAGTCAGTTTCAGCGGGAGCAGAGCGGAAGTGGCTGCTGGGAGGTAAGTCTGTCCTTTAAAGGCACTTGTCTTTGCAGGGGCAGGCCAGTCGATTTCGGCGGGAGAACAGCTGGTGAGTCAGTTTCAGCGGGAGCAGTGAGGAAGTGGCAGCTGGGAGGTAAGTCTGTCCTTTAAAAGCACTTGTCTTTGCAGGGGCAGGCCAGTCGATTTCGGCGGGAGAACAGCTGGTGAGGCAGTTTCAGCGGGAGCAGTGCGAATGTGGCTTCTGGGAGGTAAGTCTGTCCTTTAAAAGCACTTGTCTTTGCAGGGGCAGGCCAGTCGATTCCGGCGCGAGAACAGCTGGTGAGTCAGTTTCAGCGGGAGCAGTGCGGAAGTGGCTGCTGGGAGCTAAGTCTGTCCTTTTAAAGCACTTGTCTTTGCAGGGGCACGCCAGTCGATTTCGGAGGGAGAACAGCTGGTGAGTCAGTTTCAGCGGGAGCAGTGCGGAAGTGGCTGCTGGGAGGTAAGTCTGTCCTTTAAAAGCACTTGTCTTTGCAGGGGCAGGTCAGTTAATTTCGGCGGGAGAACAGCTGGTGAGTCAGTTTCAGCGGGAGCAGTGCGGAAGAGGCTGCTGGGAGGTAAGTCTGTCCTTTAAAAGCACTTGTCTTTGCAGGGGCAGGCCAGTCGATTTCGGCGGGAGAACAGCTGATGAGTCAGTTTCAGCGGGAGCAGTGGGGAAGTGGCTGCTGGGAGGTAACTCTGTCCTTTAAAAGCACTTGTCTTTGCAGGGGCAGGCCAGTCGATTTCGGCGGGAGAACCGTTGGTGAGTCAGTTTCAGCGGGAGCAGTGCGGAAGTGGCTGTTGGGAGGTAAGTCCGTCCTTTAAAACCACTTGTCTTTGCAGGGGCAGGCCAGCCGATTTCGGCGGGAGAACAGCTGGTGAGTCAGTTTCAGCGGGAGCAGTGCGGAAGTGGCTGTTGGGAGGTAAGTCTGTCCTTTAAAAGCACTTGTCTTTGCAGGGGCAGGCCAGTCGATTTCGGCGGGAGAACAGCTGGTGAGTCAGTTTCAGCGGGAGCAGTGCGGAAGTGGCCGCTGGGAGGTAAGTCTGTCCTTGTAAAGCACTTGTCTTTGCAGGGGCAGGCCAGTCGATTTCGGCGGGAGAACAGCTGGTGAGTCAGTTTCAGCGGGAGCAGTGCGGAAGTGGCTGCTGGGAGGTAAGTCTGTCCTTTAAAAGCACTTGCCTTTGCAGGGGCAGGCCAGTCTATTTCGGCTGGAGAACAGCTGGTGATTCAGTTTCAGCGGGAGCAGTGCGGATGTGGCTGCTGGGAGGTATGTCTGTCCTTTAAAAGCACTTGTCTTTGCAGGGGCAGGCCAGTCGATTTCGGCGGGAGAACAGATGGTGAGTCAGTTTCAGCGGGAGCAGTGAGGAACTGGCTGCTGGGAGGTAAGGCTGTCCTTTAAAAGCACTTGTCTTTGAAGGGGCAGGCCAGTCGATTTCGGCGGGAGAACAGCTGGTGAGTCAGTTTCAGCGGGAGCAGTGCGGAAGTGGCTGCTGGGAGGTAAGTCTGTCCTTTAAAAGCACTTGCCTTTGCAGGGGCAGGCCAGTCTATTTCGGCTGGAGAACAGCTGGTGATTCAGTTTCAGCGGGAGCAGTGCGGATGTGGCTGCTGGGAGGTATGTCTGTCCTTTAAAAGCACTTGTCTTTGCAGGGGCAGGCCAGTCGATTTCGGCGGGAGAACAGATGGTGAGTCAGTTTCAGCGGGAGCAGTGAGGAACTGGCTGCTGGGAGGTAAGGCTGTCCTTTAAAAGCACTTGTCTTTGAAGGGGCAGGCCAGTCGATTTCGGCGGGAGAACAGCTGGTGAGTCAGTTTCAGCGGGAGCAGTGCGGAAGTGGCTGCTGGGAGGTAAGTCTGTCCTTTAAAAGCACTTGCCTTTGCAGGGGCAGGCCAGTCTATTTCGGCTGGAGAACAGCTGGTGATTCAGTTTCAGCGGGAGCAGTGCGGATGTGGCTGCTGGGAGGTATGTCTGTCCTTTAAAAGCACTTGTCTTTGCAGGGGCAGGCCAGTCGATTTCGGCGGGAGAACAGATGGTGAGTCAGTTTCAGCGGGAGCAGTGAGGAACTGGCTGCTGGGAGGTAAGGCTGTCCTTTAAAAGCACTTGTCTTTGAAGGGGCAGGCCAGTCGATTTCGGCGGGAGAACAGCTGGTGAGTCCGTTTCAGTGGGAGCAGTGCGGAAGTGGCTGCTGGGAGGTAAGTCTGTCCTTTAAATGCACTTGTCTTTGCAGGGGCAGGCCAGTCGATTTCGGCGGGAGAACAGCTGGTGAGTCAGTTTCAGCGGGAGCAGTGCGGAACTGGCAGCTGGGAGGTAAGTCTGTCCATTAAAAGCACTTGTCTTTGCAGGGGCAGGCCAGTCGATTTCGGCTGGAGAACAGCTGGTGAGTCAGTTTCAGCGGGAGCAGTGCGGAGGTGGCTGCTGGGAGGTACGTCTGTCCTTTAAAAGCACTTGTCTTTGCAGGGGCAGGCCAGTTGATTTCGGCGGGAGAACAGCTGGTGAGTCAGTTTCAGCGGGAGCAGTGCGGAGGTGGCTGCTGGGAGGTAAGTCTGTCCTTTAAAAGCACTTGTCTTTGCAGGGGCAGGCCAGTTAATTTCGGCGGGAGAACAGCTCGTGAGTCAGTTTCAGCGGGAGCAGAGCGGAAGTGGCTGCTGGGAGGTAAGTCTGTCCTTTAAAGGCACTTGTCTTTGCAGGGGCAGGCCAGTCGATTTCGGCGGGAGAACAGCTGGTGAGTCAGTTTCAGCGGGAGCAGTGAGGAAGTGGCAGCTGGGAGGTAAGTCTGTCCTTTAAAAGCACTTGTCTTTGCAGGGGCAGGCCAGTCGATTTCGGCGGGAGAACAGCTGGTGAGCCAGTTTCAGCGGGAGCAGTGCGGAAGTGACAGCTGGGAGGTAAGTCTGTCCTTTAAAAGCACTTGTCTTTGCAGGGGCAGGCCAGTCGATTTCGGCGGGAGAACAGCTGGTGAGTCAGTTTCAGCGGGAGCAGTGCGGAAGTGGCTGCTGGGAGGTAAGTCTGTCCTTTAAAAGCACTTGTCTTTGCAGGGGCAGGCCAGTCGATTTCGGCTGGAGAACAGCTGGTGAGTCAGTTTCAGCGGGAGCAGTGCGGAAGTGGCTGCTGGGAGGTAAGTCTGTCCTTTAAAAGCACTTGTCTTTGCAGGGGCAGGCCAGTCGATTTCGGCGGGAGAACAGCTGATGAGTCAGTTTCAGCGGGAGCAGTGGGGAAGTGGCTGCTGGGAGGTAACTCTGTCCTTTAAAAGCACTTGTCTTTGCAGGGGCAGGCCAGCCGATTTCGGCGGGAGAACAGCTGGTGAGTCAGTTTCAGCGGGAGCAGTGCGGAAGTGGCCGCTGGGAGGTAAGTCTGTCCTTTAAAAGCACTTGTCTTTGCAGGGGCAGGCCAGTCGATTTCGGCGGGAGAACAGCTGGTGAGCCAGTTTCAGCGGGAGCAGTGCGGAAGTGACAGCTGGGAGGTAAGTCTGTCCTTTAAAAGCACTTGTCTTTGCAGGGGCAGGCCAGTCGATTTCGGCGGGAGAACAGCTGGTGAGTCAGTTTCAGCGGGAGCAGTGCGGAAGTGGCTGCTGGGAGGTAAGTCTGTCCTTTAAAAGCACTTGTCTTTGCAGGGGCAGGCCAGTCGATTTCGGCTGGAGAACAGCTGGTGAGTCAGTTTCAGCGGGAGCAGTGCGGAAGTGGCTGCTGGGAGGTAAGTCTGTCCTTTAAAAGCACTTGTCTTTGCAGGGGCAGGCCAGTCGATTTCGGCGGGAGAACAGCTGATGAGTCAGTTTCAGCGGGAGCAGTGGGGAAGTGGCTGCTGGGAGGTAACTCTGTCCTTTAAAAGCACTTGTCTTTGCAGGGGCAGGCCAGTCGATTTCGGCGGGAGAACAGTTGGTGAGTCAGTTTCAGCGGGAGCAGTGCGGAAGTGGCTGTTGGGAGGTAAGTCTGTCCTTTAAAAGCACTTGTCTTTGCAGGGGCAGGCCAGCCGATTTCGGCGGGAGAACAGCTGGTGAGTCAGTTTCAGCGGGAGCAGTGCGGAAGTGGCCGCTGGGAGGTAAGTCTGTCCTTGTAAAGCACTTGTCTTTGCAGGGGCAGGCCAGTCGATTTCGGCGGGAGAACAGCTGGTGAGTCAGTTTCAGCGGGAGCAGTGCGGAAGTGGCTGCTGGGAGGTAAGTCTGTCCTTTAAAAGCACTTGCCTTTGCAGGGGCAGGCCAGTCTATTTCGGCTGGAGAACAGCTGGTGATTCAGTTTCAGCGGGAGCAGTGCGGAAGTGGCTGCTGGGAGGTAAGTCTGTCCTTTAAAAGCACTTGTCTTTGCAGGGGCAGTCCAGTCGATTTCGGCGGGAGAACAGATGGTGAGTCAGTTTCAGCGGGAGCAGTGAGGAACTGGCTGCTGGGAGGTAAGGCTGTCCTTTAAAAGCACTTGTCTTTGAAGGGGCAGGCCAGTCGATTTCGGCGGGAGAACAGCTGGTGAGTCCGTTTCAGTGGGAGCAGTGCGGAAGTGGCTGCTGGGAGGTAAGTCTGTCCTTTAAAAGCACTTGTCTTTGCAGGGGCAGGCCAGTCGATTTCGGCGGGAGAACAGCTGGTGAGTCAGTTTCAGCGGGAGCAGTGCGGAAGTGGCTGCTGGGAGGTAAGTCTGTCCTTTAAAAGCACTTGTCTTTGCAGGGGCAGGCCAGTTGATTTCGGCGGGAGAACAGCTGGTGAGTCAGTTTCAGCGGGAGCAGTGCGGAGGTGGATGCTGGGAGGTAAGTCTGTCCTTTAAAAGCACTTGTCTTTGCAGGGGCAGGCCAGTTGATTTCGGCGGGAGAACAGCTGGTGAGTCAGTTTCAGCGGGAGCAGAGCGGAAGTGGCTGCTGGGAGGTAAGTCTGTCCTTTAAACGCACTTGTCTTTGCAGGGGCAGGCCAGTTGATTTCGGCGGGAGAACAGCTGGTGAGACAGTTTCAGCGGGAGCAGTGCGGAGGTGGATGCTGGGAGGTAAGTCTCTCCTTTAAAAGCACTTGTCTCTGCAGGGGCAGGCCAGTTGATTTCGGCGGGAGAACAGCTGGTGAGTCAGTTTCAGCGGGAGCAGAGCGGAAGTGGCTGCTGGGAGGTAAGTCTGTCCTTTAAAAGCACTTGTCTTTGCAGGGGCAGGCCAGTCGATTTCGGCGGGAGAACAGCTGGTGAGCCAGTTTCAGCGGGAGCAGTGTGGAAGTGGCAGCTGGGAGGTAAGTCTGTCCTTTAAAAGCACTTGTCTTTGCAGGGGCAGGCCAGTCGATTTCGGCGGGAGAACAGCTGGTGAGTCAGTTTCAGCGGGAGCAGTGCGGAGCTGGATGCTGGGAGGTAAGTCTGTCCTTTAAAAGCACTTGTCTTTGCATGGGCAGGCCAGTTGATTTCGGCGGGAGAACAGCTGGTGAGTCAGTTTCAGCGGGAGCAGAGCGGAAGTGGCTGCTGGAAGGTAAGTCTGTCCTTTAAAATCACTTGTCTTTGCAGGGGCAGGCCAGTCGATTTCGGCGGGAGAACAGCTGGTGAGTCAGTTTCAGCGGGAGCAGTGCGGAAATGGCTGGTGGGAGGTAAGTCTGTCCTTTAAAAGCACTTGTCTTTGCAGGGGCAGGCCAGTCGATTTCGGCGGGAGAACAGCTGGTGAGTCAGTTTCAGCGGGAGCAGTGCGGAGCTGGATGCTGGGAGGTAAGTCTGTCCTTTAAAAGCACTTGTCTTTGCAGGGGCAGGCCAGTTGATTTCGGCGGGAGAACAGCTGGTGAGTCAGTTTCAGCGGGAGCAGAGCGGAAGTGGCTGCTGGAAGGTAAGTCTGTCCTTTAAAATCACTTGTCTTTGCAGGGGCAGGCCAGTCGATTTCGGCGGGAGAACAGCTGGTGAGTCAGTTTCAGCGGAAGCAGTGCGGAAATGGCTGGTGGGAGGTAAGTCTGTCCTTTAAAAGCACTTGTCTTTGCAGGGGCAGGCCAGTTGATTTCGGCGGGAGAACAGCTGGTGAGTCAGTTTCAGCGGGAGCAGTGCGGAAGTGGCTGCTGTGAGGTAAGTCTGTCCTTTAAAAGCACTTGTCTTTGCAGGGGCAGGCCAGTCGATTCCGGCGCGAGAACAGCTGGTGAGTCAGTTTCAGCGGGAGCAGTGCGGAAGTGGCTGCTGGGAGCTAAGTCTGTCCTTTTAAAGCACTTGTCTTTGCAGGGGCACGCCAGTCGATTTCGGAGGGAGAACAGCTCGTGAGTCAGTTTCAGCGGGAGCAGTGCGCATGTGGCTGCTGGGAGGTAAGTCTGTCCTTTAAAAGCACTTTTCTTTGCAGGGGCAGGCCAGTCGATTTCGGCGGGAGAACAGCTGATGAGTCAGTTTCAGCGGGAGCAGTGGGGAAGTGGCTGCTGGGAGGTAAGTCTGTCCTTTAAAAGCACTTGTCTTTGCAGGGGCAGGTCAGTTAATTTCGGCGGGAGAACAGCTGGTGAGTCAGTTTCAGCGGGAGCAGTGCGGAAGTGGCTGCTGGGAGGTAAGTCTGTCCTTTAAAGGCACTTGTCTTTGCAGGGGCAGGCCACTCGATTTCAGCGGGAGAACAGCTGGTGAGTCAGTTTCAGCGGGAGCAGTGCGGAAGTGGCTGCTGGGAGGTAAGTCTGTCCTTTAAAAGCACTTGTCTTTGCAGGGGCAGGCCAGTCGATTTCGGCGGGAGAACAGCTGGAGAGTCAGTTTCAGCAGGAGCAGTGAGGAAGTGGCTGCTGGGAGGTAAGGCTGTCCTTTAAAAGCACTTGTCTTTGAAGGGGCAGGCCAGTCGATTTCGGCGGGAGAACAGCTGGTGAGTCCGTTTCAGCGGGAGCAGTGCGGAAGTGGCTGCTGGGAGGTAAGTCTGTTCTTTAAAAGCACTTGTCTTTGCAGGGGCAGGCCAGTCGATTTCGGCGGGAGAACAGCTGGTGAGTCAGTTTCAGCGGGAGCAGAGCGGAAGTGGCTGCTGGGAGGTAAGTCTGTCCTTTAAAAGCACTTGTCTTTGCAGGGGCAGGCCAGTTGATTTCGGCGGGAGAACAGCTGGTGAGTCAGTTTCAGCGGGAGCAGAGCGGAAGTGGCTGCTGGAAGGTAAGTCTGTCCTTTAAAATCACTTGTCTTTGCAGGGGCAGGCCAGTCGATTTCGGCGGGAGAACAGCTGGTGAGTCAGTTTCAGCGGGAGCAGTGCGGAAATGGCTGGTGGGAGGTAAGTCTGTCCTTTAAAAGCACTTGTCTTTGCAGGGGCAGGCCAGTCGATTTCGGCGGGAGAACAGCTGGTGAGTCAGTTTCAGCGGGAGCAGTGCGGAGCTGGATGCTGGGAGGTAAGTCTGTCCTTTAAAAGCACTTGTCTTTGCAGGGGCAGGCCAGTTGATTTCGGCGGGAGAACAGCTGGTGAGTCAGTTTCAGCGGGAGCAGAGCGGAAGTGGCTGCTGGAAGGTAAGTCTGTCCTTTAAAATCACTTGTCTTTGCAGGGGCAGGCCAGTCGATTTCGGCGGGAGAACAGCTGGTGAGTCAGTTTCAGCGGAAGCAGTGCGGAAATGGCTGGTGGGAGGTAAGTCTGTCCTTTAAAAGCACTTGTCTTTGCAGGGGCAGGCCAGTTGATTTCGGCGGGAGAACAGCTGGTGAGTCAGTTTCAGCGGGAGCAGTGCGGAAGTGGCTGCTGTGAGGTAAGTCTGTCCTTTAAAAGCACTTGTCTTTGCAGGGGCAGGCCAGTCGATTCCGGCGCGAGAACAGCTGGTGAGTCAGTTTCAGCGGGAGCAGTGCGGAAGTGGCTGCTGGGAGCTAAGTCTGTCCTTTTAAAGCACTTGTCTTTGCAGGGGCACGCCAGTCGATTTCGGAGGGAGAACAGCTCGTGAGTCAGTTTCAGCGGGAGCAGTGCGCATGTGGCTGCTGGGAGGTAAGTCTGTCCTTTAAAAGCACTTTTCTTTGCAGGGGCAGGCCAGTCGATTTCGGCGGGAGAACAGCTGATGAGTCAGTTTCAGCGGGAGCAGTGGGGAAGTGGCTGCTGGGAGGTAAGTCTGTCCTTTAAAAGCACTTGTCTTTGCAGGGGCAGGTCAGTTAATTTCGGCGGGAGAACAGCTGGTGAGTCAGTTTCAGCGGGAGCAGTGCGGAAGTGGCTGCTGGGAGGTAAGTCTGTCCTTTAAAGGCACTTGTCTTTGCAGGGGCAGGCCACTCGATTTCAGCGGGAGAACAGCTGGTGAGTCAGTTTCAGCGGGAGCAGTGCGGAAGTGGCTGCTGGGAGGTAAGTCTGTCCTTTAAAAGCACTTGTCTTTGCAGGGGCAGGCCAGTCGATTTCGGCGGGAGAACAGCTGGAGAGTCAGTTTCAGCAGGAGCAGTGAGGAAGTGGCTGCTGGGAGGTAAGGCTGTCCTTTAAAAGCACTTGTCTTTGAAGGGGCAGGCCAGTCGATTTCGGCGGGAGAACAGCTGGTGAGTCCGTTTCAGCGGGAGCAGTGCGGAAGTGGCTGCTGGGAGGTAAGTCTGTTCTTTAAAAGCACTTGTCTTTGCAGGGGCAGGCCAGTCGATTTCGGCGGGAGAACAGCTGGTGAGTCAGTTTCAGCGGGAGCAGTGCGGAAGTGGCTGCTGGGAGGTAAGTCTGTCCTTTAAAAGCACTTGTCTTTGCAGGGGCAGGCCAGTCGATTTCGGCGGGAGAACAGCTGGTGAGTCAGTTTCAGCGGGAGCAGTGCGGAAGTGGCAGCTGGGAGTTAAGTCTGTCCTTTAAAAGCACTTGTCTTTGCAGGTGCAGGCCAGTCGATTTCGGCGGGAGAGCAGCTGGTGAGTCAGTTTCAGCGGGAGCAGTGCGGAAGTGGCAGCTGGGAGGTAAGTCTGTCCTTGGAAAGCACTTGTCTTTGCAGGGGCAGGCCAGTCGACTTCGGCGGGAGAACAGCTGGTGAGTCAATTTCAGCGGGAGCAGTGCGGAAGTGGCAGCTGGGAGTTAAGTCTGTCCTTTAAAAGCACTTGTCTTTGCAGGTGCAGGCCAGTCGATTTCGGCGGGAGAGCAGCTGGTGAGTCAGTTTCAGCGGGAGCAGTGCGGAAGTGGCAGCTGGGAGGTAAGTCTGTCCTTGTAAAGCACTTGTCTTTGCAGGGGCAGGCCAGTCGACTTCGGCGGGAGAACAGCTGGTGCGTCAGTTTCAGCGGGAGCAGTGCGGAAGTTGCTGCTGGGAGGTAAGTCTGTCCTTTAAAAGCACTTGCCTTTGCAGGGGCAGGCCAGTCGATTTCGGCGGGAGAACAGCTGGTGAGTCAGTTTCAGCGGGAGCAGTGCAGAAGTGGCAGCTGGGAGGTAAGTCTGTCCTTTAAAAGCACATGCCTTTGCAGGGGCCGGCCAGTCGATTTCGGCGGGAGTACAGCTGGTGAGTCAGTTTCAGCGGGAGCAGTGCAGAAGTGGCTGCTGGGAGGTAAGATTGTCCTTTAAAAGCACTTGTCTTTGCAGGGGCAGGCCAGTTGATTTCGGCGGGAGAACAGCTGGTGAGTCAGTTTCAGCGGGAGCAGTGCGGAAGTGGCTGCTGGGAGGTAAGTATTTCCTTTATAAGCACTTGTCTTTGCAGGGGCAGGCCAGTCGATTTCGGAGGGAGAACAGCTGGTGAGTCAGTTTCAGCGGGAGCAGTGCGAAAGTGGCTGCTGGGAGGCACGTCTGTCCATTAAAAGCACTTGTCTTTGCAGGGGCAGGCCAGTCGATTTCGGCGGGACAACAGCTGGTGAGTCAGTTTCAGCGGGAGCAGTGCGGAAGTGGCTGCTGGCAGGAAAGTCTGTCCTTTAAAAGCACTTGTCTTTGCAGGGGCAGGCCAGTCGATTTCGGCGGGAGAACAGCTGGTGAGTCAGTTTCAGCGGGAGCAGTGCGGAAGTGGCTGCTGGGAGGTAAGTCTGTCCTTTAAAAGCACTTGTCTTTGCAGGGGCAGGCCAGTCGATTTCGGCGGTAGAACAGCTGGTGAGTCAGTTTCAGCGGGAGCAGTGCGGAAGTGGCTACTGGGAGGTAAGTCTGTGGTTTAAAAGCAATTGTCTTTGCAGGGGCAGGCCAGTCGATTTCGGCGGGAGAACAGCTGGTGAGTCAGTTTCAGCGGGAGCAGTGCGTAAGTGGCTGCTGGGAGCTAAGTCTGTCCTTTAAAAGCACTTGTCTTTGCAGGTGCAGGCCAGTCAATTTTGGCGGGAGAACAGCTGCTGAGTCAGTTTCAGCGGGAGCAGTGCGGAAGTGGCTGCTGGGAGGTAAGTCTGTCCTTTAAAAGCACTTGTCTTTGCAGGGGCAGGCCAGTCGATTTCGGCGGGAGAACAGCTGGTGAGTCAATTTCAGCGGGAGCAGTGCGGAAGTGGCTGCTGGGAGGTGAGTCTGTCCTTTAAAAGCACTTGTCTTTGCAGGGGCAGGCCAGTTGATTTCGGCGGGAGAACAGCTGGTGAGTCCGTTTCAGCGGGAGCAGTGCGGAAGTGGCTGCTGTGAGGTAAGTCTGTCCTTTAAAAGCACTTGTCTTTGCAGGGGCAGGCCAGTCGATTCCGGCGCGAGAACAGCTGGTGAGTCAGTTTCAGCGGGAGCAGTGCGGAAGTGGCAGCTGGGAGTTAAGTCTGTCCTTTTAAAGCACTTGTCTTTGCAGGTGCAGGCCAGTCGATTTCGGCGGGAGAGCAGCTGGTGAGTCAGTTTCAGCGGGAGCAGTGCGGAAGTGGCAGCTGGGAGGTAAGTCTGTCCTTGTAAAGCACTTGTCTTTGCAGGGGCAGGCCAGTCGACTTCGGCGGGAGAACAGCTGGTGAGTCAATTTCAGCGGGAGCAGTGCGGAAGTGGCTGCGGGGAGGTAAGTCTGTCCTTTAAAAGCACTTGTCTTTGCAGGGGCAGGCAAGTCGATTTGGGCGGGAGAACAGCTGGTGCGTCAGTTTCAGCGGGAGCAGTGCGGAAGTTGCTGCTGGGAGGTAAGTCTGTCCTTTAAAAGCACTTGCCTTTGCAGGGGCAGGCCAGTCGATTTCGGCGGGAGAACAGCTGGTGAGTCAGTTTCAGCGGGAGCAGTGCAGAAGTGGCAGCTGGGAGGTAAGTCTGTCCTTTAAAAGCACATGCCTTTGCAGGGGCCGGCCAGTCGATTTCGGCGGGAGTACAGCTGGTGAGTCAGTTTCAGCGGGAGCAGTGCAGAAGTGGCTGCTGGGAGGTAAGATTGTCCTTTAAAAGCACTTGTCTTTGCAGGGGCAGGCCAGTTGATTTCGGCGGGAGAACAGCTGGTGAGTCAGTTTCAGCGGGAGCAGTGCGGAAGTGGCTGCTGGGAGGTAAGTATTTCCTTTATAAGCACTTGTCTTTGCAGGGGCAGGCCAGTCGATTTCGGAGGGAGAACAGCTGGTGAGTCAGTTTCAGCGGGAGCAGTGCGAAAGTGGCTGCTGGGAGGCACGTCTGTCCATTAAAAGCACTTGTCTTTGCAGGGGCAGGCCAGTCGATTTCGGCGGGACAACAGCTGGTGAGTCAGTTTCAGCGGGAGCAGTGCGGAAGTGGCTGCTGGCAGGAAAGTCTGTCCTTTAAAAGCACTTGTCTTTGCAGGGGCAGGCCAGTCGATTTCGGCGGGAGAACAGCTGGTGAGTCAGTTTCAGCGGGAGCAGTGCGGAAGTGGCTGCTGGGAGGTAAGTCTGTCCTTTAAAAGCACTTGTCTTTGCAGGGGCAGGCCAGTCGATTTCGGCGGTAGAACAGCTGGTGAGTCAGTTTCAGCGGGAGCAGTGCGGAAGTGGCTACTGGGAGGTAAGTCTGTGGTTTAAAAGCAATTGTCTTTGCAGGGGCAGGCCAGTCGATTTCGGCGGGAGAACAGCTGGTGAGTCAGTTTCAGCGGGAGCAGTGCGTAAGTGGCTGCTGGGAGGTAAGTCTGTCCTTTAAAAGCACTTGTCTTTGCAGGTGCAGGCCAGTCAATTTTGGCGGGAGAACAGCTGCTGAGTCAGTTTCAGCGGGAGCAGTGCGGAAGTGGCTGCTGGGAGGTAAGTCTGTCCTTTAAAAGCACTTGTCTTTGCAGGGGCAGGCCAGTCGATTTCGGCGGGAGAACAGCTGGTGAGTCAATTTCAGCGGGAGCAGTGCGGAAGTGGCTGCTGGGAGGTGAGTCTGTCCTTTAAAAGCACTTGTCTTTGCAGGGGCAGGCCAGTTGATTTCGGCGGGAGAACAGCTGGTGAGTCCGTTTCAGCGGGAGCAGTGCGGAAGTGGCTGCTGTGAGGTAAGTCTGTCCTTTAAAAGCACTTGTCTTTGCAGGGGCAGGCCAGTCGATTCCGGCGCGAGAACAGCTGGTGAGTCAGTTTCAGCGGGAGCAGTGCGGAAGTGGCTGCTGGGAGGCACGTCTGTCCATTAAAAGCACTTGTCTTTGCAGGGGCAGGCCAGTCGATTTCGGCGGGACAACAGCTGGTGAGTCAGTTTCAGCGGGAGCAGTGCGGAAGTGGCTGCTGGCAGGAAAGTCTGTCCTTTAAAAGCACTTGTCTTTGCAGGGGCAGGCCAGTCGATTTCGGCGGTAGAACAGCTGGTGAGTCAGTTTCAGCGGGAGCAGTGCGGAAGTGGCTACTGGGAGGTAAGTCTGTGGTTTAAAAGCAATTGTCTTTGCAGGGGCAGGCCAGTCGATTTCGGCGGGAGAACAGCTGGTGAGTCAGTTTCAGCGGGAGCAGTGCGTAAGTGGCTGCTGGGAGGTAAGTCTGTCCTTTAAAAGCACTTGTCTTTGCAGGTGCAGGCCAGTCAATTTTGGCGGGAGAACAGCTGCTGAGTCAGTTTCAGCGGGAGCAGTGCGGAAGTGGCTGCTGGGAGGTAAGTCTGTCCTTTAAAAGCACTTGTCTTTGCAGGGGCAGGCCAGTCGATTTCGGCGGGAGAACAGCTGGTGAGTCAATTTCAGCGGGAGCAGTGCGGAAGTGGCTGCTGGGAGGTGAGTCTGTCCTTTAAAAGCACTTGTCTTTGCAGGGGCAGGCCAGTTGATTTCGGCGGGAGAACAGCTGGTGAGTCCGTTTCAGCGGGAGCAGTGCGGAAGTGGCTGCTGTGAGGTAAGTCTGTCCTTTAAAAGCACTTGTCTTTGCAGGGGCAGGCCAGTCGATTCCGGCGCGAGAACAGCTGGTGAGTCAGTTTCAGCGGGAGCAGTGCGGAAGTGGCTGCTGGGAGGCACGTCTGTCCATTAAAAGCACTTGTCTTTGCAGGGGCAGGCCAGTCGATTTCGGCGGGACAACAGCTGGTGAGTCAGTTTCAGCGGGAGCAGTGCGGAAGTGGCTGCTGGCAGGAAAGTCTGTCCTTTAAAAGCACTTGTCTTTGCAGGGGCAGGCCAGTCGATTTCGGCGGGAGAACAGCTGGTGAGTCAGTTTCAGCGGGAGCAGTGCGGAAGTGGCTGCTGGGAGGTAAGTCTGTCCTTTAAAAGCACTTGTCTTTGCAGGGGCAGGCCAGTCGATTTCGGCGGTAGAACAGCTGGTGAGTCAGTTTCAGCGGGAGCAGTGCGGAAGTGGCTACTGGGAGGTAAGTCTGTGGTTTAAAAGCAATTGTCTTTGCAGGGGCAGGCCAGTCGATTTCGGCGGGAGAACAGCTGGTGAGTCAGTTTCAGCGGGAGCAGTGCGTAAGTGGCTGCTGGGAGGTAAGTCTGTCCTTTAAAAGCACTTGTCTTTGCAGGTGCAGGCCAGTCAATTTTGGCGGGAGAACAGCTGCTGAGTCAGTTTCAGCGGGAGCAGTGCGGAAGTGGCTGCTGGGAGGTAAGTCTGTCCTTTAAAAGCACTTGTCTTTGCAGGGGCAGGCCAGTCGATTTCGGCGGGAGAACAGCTGGTGAGTCAATTTCAGCGGGAGCAGTGCGGAAGTGGCTGCTGGGAGGTGAGTCTGTCCTTTA
Organism: Scyliorhinus torazame; assembly: GCF_047496885.1. NCBI lineage: Eukaryota > Metazoa > Chordata > Chondrichthyes > Carcharhiniformes > Scyliorhinidae > Scyliorhinus > Scyliorhinus torazame. The sequence goes on from NC_092728.1 coordinate 36,784,138, forward strand.
AAAGCACTTGTCTTTGCAGGGGCAGGCCAGTTGATTTCGGCGGGAGAACAGCTGGTGAGTCCGTTTCAGCGGGAGCAGTGCGGAAGTGGCTGCTGTGAGGTAAGTCTGTCCTTTAAAAGCACTTGTCTTTGCAGGGGCAGGCCAGTCGATTCCGGCGCGAGAACAGCTGGTGAGTCAGTTTCAGCGGGAGCAGTGCGGAAGTGGCAGCTGGGAGTTAAGTCTGTCCTTTTAAAGCACTTGTCTTTGCAGGTGCAGGCCAGTCGATTTCGGCGGGAGAGCAGCTGGTGAGTCAGTTTCAGCGGGAGCAGTGCGGAAGTGGCAGCTGGGAGGTAAGTCTGTCCTTGTAAAGCACTTGTCTTTGCAGGGGCAGGCCAGTCGACTTCGGCGGGAGAACAGCTGGTGAGTCAATTTCAGCGGGAGCAGTGCGGAAGTGGCTGCGGGGAGGTAAGTCTGTCCTTTAAAAGCACTTGTCTTTGCAGGGGCAGGCAAGTCGATTTGGGCGGGAGAACAGCTGGTGCGTCAGTTTCAGCGGGAGCAGTGCGGAAGTTGCTGCTGGGAGGTAAGTCTGTCCTTTAAAAGCACTTGCCTTTGCAGGGGCAGGCCAGTCGATTTCGGCGGGAGAACAGCTGGTGAGTCAGTTTCAGCGGGAGCAGTGCAGAAGTGGCAGCTGGGAGGTAAGTCTGTCCTTTAAAAGCACATGCCTTTGCAGGGGCCGGCCAGTCGATTTCGGCGGGAGTACAGCTGGTGAGTCAGTTTCAGCGGGAGCAGTGCAGAAGTGGCTGCTGGGAGGTAAGATTGTCCTTTAAAAGCACTTGTCTTTGCAGGGGCAGGCCAGTTGATTTCGGCGGGAGAACAGCTGGTGAGTCAGTTTCAGCGGGAGCAGTGCGGAAGTGGCTGCTGGGAGGTAAGTATTTCCTTTATAAGCACTTGTCTTTGCAGGGGCAGGCCAGTCGATTTCGGAGGGAGAACAGCTGGTGAGTCAGTTTCAGCGGGAGCAGTGCGAAAGTGGCTGCTGGGAGGCACGTCTGTCCATTAAAAGCACTTGTCTTTGCAGGGGCAGGCCAGTCGATTTCGGCGGGACAACAGCTGGTGAGTCAGTTTCAGCGGGAGCAGTGCGGAAGTGGCTGCTGGCAGGAAAGTCTGTCCTTTAAAAGCACTTGTCTTTGCAGGGGCAGGCCAGTCGATTTCGGCGGGAGAACAGCTGGTGAGTCAGTTTCAGCGGGAGCAGTGCGGAAGTGGCTGCTGGGAGGTAAGTCTGTCCTTTAAAAGCACTTGTCTTTGCAGGGGCAGGCCAGTCGATTTCGGCGGTAGAACAGCTGGTGAGTCAGTTTCAGCGGGAGCAGTGCGGAAGTGGCTACTGGGAGGTAAGTCTGTGGTTTAAAAGCAATTGTCTTTGCAGGGGCAGGCCAGTCGATTTCGGCGGGAGAACAGCTGGTGAGTCAGTTTCAGCGGGAGCAGTGCGTAAGTGGCTGCTGGGAGGTAAGTCTGTCCTTTAAAAGCACTTGTCTTTGCAGGTGCAGGCCAGTCAATTTTGGCGGGAGAACAGCTGCTGAGTCAGTTTCAGCGGGAGCAGTGCGGAAGTGGCTGCTGGGAGGTAAGTCTGTCCTTTAAAAGCACTTGTCTTTGCAGGGGCAGGCCAGTCGATTTCGGCGGGAGAACAGCTGGTGAGTCAATTTCAGCGGGAGCAGTGCGGAAGTGGCTGCTGGGAGGTGAGTCTGTCCTTTAAAAGCACTTGTCTTTGCAGGGGCAGGCCAGTTGATTTCGGCGGGAGAACAGCTGGTGAGTCCGTTTCAGCGGGAGCAGTGCGGAAGTGGCTGCTGTGAGGTAAGTCTGTCCTTTAAAAGCACTTGTCTTTGCAGGGGCAGGCCAGTCGATTCCGGCGCGAGAACAGCTGGTGAGTCAGTTTCAGCGGGAGCAGTGCGGAAGTGGCTGCTGGGAGCTAAGTCTGTCCTTTTAAAGCACTTGTCTTTGCAGGGGCACGCCAGTCGATTTCGGAGGGAGAACAGCTCGTGAGTCAGTTTCAGCGGGAGCAGTGCGCATGTGGCTGCTGGGAGGTAAGTCTGTCCTTTAAAAGCACTTTTCTTTGCAGGGGCAGGCCAGTCGATTTCGGCAGGAGAACAGCTGATGAGTCAGTTTCAGCGGGAGCAGTGGGGAAGTGGCTGCTGGGAGGTAAGTCTGTCCTTTAAAAGCACTTGTCTTTGCAGGGGCAGGTCAGTTAATTTCGGCGGGAGAACAGCTGGTGAGTCAGTTTCAGCGGGAGCAGTGCGGAAGTGGCTGCTGGGAGGTAAGTCTGTCCTTTAAAAGCACTTGTCTTTGCAGGGGCAGGCCACTCGATTTCGGCGGGGGAACAGCTGGTGAGTCAGTTTCAGCGGGAGCAGTGCGGAAGTGGCTGCTGGGAGGTAAGTCTGTCCTTTAAAAGCACTTGTCTTTGCAGGGGCAGGCCAGTCGATTCCGGCGCGAGAACAGCTGGTGAGTCAGTTTCAGCGGGAGCAGTGCGGAAGTGGCTGCTGGGAGCTAAGTCTGTCCTTTTAAAGCACTTGTCTTTGCAGGGGCACGCCAGTCGATTTCGGAGGGAGAACAGCTCGTGAGTCAGTTTCAGCGGGAGCAGTGCGCATGTGGCTGCTGGGAGGTAAGTCTGTCCTTTAAAAGCACTTTTCTTTGCAGGGGCAGGCCAGTCGATTTCGGCGGGAGAACAGCTGATGAGTCAGTTTCAGCGGGAGCAGTGCGTAAGTGGCTGCTGCGAGGTAAGTCTGTCCTTTAAAAGCACTTGTCTTTGCAGGTGCAGGCCAGTCAATTTTGGCGGGAGAACAGCTGCTGAGTCAGTTTCAGCGGGAGCAGTGCGGAAGTGGCTGCTGGGAGGTAAGTCTGTCCTTTAAAAGCACTTGTCTTTGCAGGGGCAGGCCAGTCGATTTCGGCGGGAGAACAGCTGGTGAGTCAGTTTCAGCGGGAGCAGTGCGGAAGTGGCTGCTGGGAGCTAAGTCTGTCCTTTTAAAGCACTTGTCTTTGCAGGGGCACGCCAGTCGATTTCAGAGGGAGAACAGCTCGTGAGTCAGTTTCAGCGGGAGCAGTGGGGAAGTGGCTGCTGGGAGGTAAGTCTGTCCTTTAAAAGCACTTGTCTTTGCAGGGGCAGGTCAGTTAATTTCGGCGGGAGAACAGCTGGAGAGTCAGTTTCAGCGGGAGCAGTGCGGAAGTGGCTGCTGGGAGGTAAGTCTGTCCTTTAAAAGCACTTGTCTTTGCAGGGGCAGGCCACTCGATTTCGGCGGGGGAACAGCTGGTGAGTCAGTTTCAGCGGGAGCAGTGCGGAAGTGGCTGCTGGGAGGTAAGTCTGTCCTTTAAAAGCACTTGTCTTTGCAGGGGCAGGCCAGTCGATTTCGGCGGGAGAACAGCTGGAGAGTCAGTTTCAGCAGGAGCAGTGAGGAAGTGGCTGCTGGGAGGTAAGGCTGTCCTTTAAAAGCACTTGTCTTTGAAGGGGCAGGCCAGTCGATTTCGGCGGGAGAACAGCTGGTGAGTCCGTTTCAGCGGGAGCAGTGCGGAAGTGGCTGCTGGGAGGTAAGTCTGTCCTTTAAAAGCACTTGTCTTTGCAGGTGCAGGCCAGTCGATTTCGGCGGGAGAGCAGCTGGTGAGTCAGTTTCAGCGGGAGCAGTGCGGAAGTGGCAGCTGGGAGGTAAGTCTGTCCTTGTAAAGCACTTGTCTTTGCAGGGGTAGGCCAGTCGACTTCGGCGGGAGAACAGCTGGTGAGTCAGTTTCAGCGGGAGCAGTGCGGAAGTGGCTGCGGGGAGGTATATCTGTCCTTTAAAAGCACTTGTCTTTGCAAGGGCAGGCCAGTCGATTTCGGCGGGAGAACAGCTGGTCAGTCAGTTTCAGCGGGAGCAGTGCGGAAGTTGCTGCTGGGAGGTAAGTCTGTCCTTTAAAAGCACTTGCCTTTGCAGGGGCAGGCCAGTCGATTTCGGCGGGAGAACAGCTGGTGAGTCAGTTTCAGCGGGAGCAGTGCAGAAGTGGCAGCTGGGAGGTAAGTCTGTCCTTTAAAAGCACATGCCTTTGCAGGGGCCGGCCAGTCGATTTCGGCGGGAGTACAGCTGGTGAGTCAGTTTCAGCGGGAGCAGTGCAGAAGTGGCTGCTGGGAGGTAAGATTGTCCTTTAAAAGCACTTGTCTTTCAAGGGGCAGGCCAGTCGATTTCGGCGGGAGAACAGCTGGTGAGTCAGTTTCAGCGGGAGCAGTGCAGAAGTGGCTGCTGGGAGGTAAGATTGTCCTTTAAAAGCACTTGTCTTTGCAGGGGCAGGCCAGTCGAATTCGGCGGGAGAACAGCTGGTGAGTCAGTTTCAGCGGGAGCAGTGCGGAAGTGGCTGCTGGGAGGTAAGTATTTCCTTTAAAAGCACTTGTCTTTGCAGGGGCAGGCCAGTCGATTTCGGAGGGAGAACAGCTGGTGAGTCAGTTTCAGCGGGAGCAGTGCGAAAGTGGCTGCTGGGAGGCACGTCTGTCCATTAAAAGCACTTGTCTTTGCAGGGGCAGGCCAGTCGATTTCGGCGGGACAACAGCTGGTGAGTCAGTTTCAGCGGGAGCAGTGCGGAAGTGGCTGCTGGCAGGAAAGTCTGTCCTTTAAAAGCACTTGTCTTTGCAGGGGCAGGCCAGTCGATTTCGGCGGGAGAACAGCTGGTGAGTCAGTTTCAGCGGGAGCAGTGCGGAAGTGGCTGCTGGGAGGTAAGTCTGTCCTTTAAAAGCACTTGTCTTTGCAGGGGCAGGCCAGTCGATTTCGGCGGTAGAGCAGCTGGTGAGTCAGTTTCAGCGGGAGCAGTGCGGAAGTGGCTACTGGGAGGTAAGTCTGTGGTTTAAAAGCAATTGTCTTTGCAGGGGCAGGCCAGTCGATTTCGGCGGGAGAACAGCTGGTGAGTCAGTTTCAGCGGGAGCAGTGCGTATGTGGCTGCTGGGAGGTAAGTCTGTCCTTTAAAAGCACTTGTCTTTGCAGGTGCAGGCCAGTCAATTTTGGCGGGAGAACAGCTGCTGAGTCAGTTTCAGCGGGAGCAGTGCGGAAGTGGCTGCTGGGAGGTAAGTCTGTCCTTTAAAAGCACTTGTCTTTGCAGGGGCAGGCCAGTCGATTTCGGCGGGAGAACAGCTGGTGAGTCAATTTCAGCGGGAGCAGTGCGGAAGTGGATGCTGGGAGGTGAGTCTGTCCTTTAAAAGCACTTGTCTTTGCAGGGGCAGGCCAGTTGATTTCGGCGGGAGAACAGCTGGTGAGTCCGTTTCAGCGGGAGCAGTGCGGAAGTGGCTGCTGGGAGGTAAGTCTGTCCTTTAAAAGCACTTGTCTTTGCAGGGGCAGGCCAGTCGATTTCGGAGGGAGAACAGCTGGTGAGTCAGTTTCAGCGGGAGCAGTGCGAAAGTGGCTGCTGGGAGGTAAGTCTGTCCTTTAAAAGCACTTGTCTTTGCAGGGGCAGGCCAGACGATTTCGGCGGGAGAACAGCTGGTGAGTCAGTTTCAGCGGGAGCAGTGTGGAAGTGGCTGCTGGCAGGAAAGTCTGTCCTTTAAAAGCACTTGTCTTTGCAGGGGCAGGCCAGTCGATTTCGGCGGGAGAACAGCTGGTGAGTCAGTTTCAGCGGGAGCAGTGCGGAAGTGGCTGCTGCGAGGTAAGTCTGTCCTTTAAAAGCACTTGTCTTTGCAGGGGCAGGCCAGTCGATTTCGGCGGGAGAACAGCTGGTGAGTCAGTTTCAGCGGGAGCAGTGCGGAAGTGGCTACTGGGAGGTAAGTCTGTCGTTTAAAAGCAATTGTCTTTGCAGGGGCATGGCAGTCGATTTCGGCGGGAGAACAGCTGGTGAGTCAGTTTTGGCGGGAGCAGTGCTGAAGTGGCTGCTGGGAGGTAAGTCTGTCCTTTAAAAGCACTTGTCTTTGCAGGTGCAGGCCAGTCGATTTCGGCGGGAGAACAGCTGGTGAGTCAGTTTCAGCGGGAGCAGTGCGGAAGTGGCTTCTGGGAGGTAAGTCTGTCCTTTAAAAGCACTTGTCTTTGCAGGGGCAGGCCAGTCGATTTCGGCGGCAGAACAGCTGGTGAGTCAGTTTCAGCGGGAGCAGTGCGGAATAGGCTGCTGGGAGGTAAGTCTGTCCTTTAAAAGCTCTTGTCTTTGCAGGGGCAGGCCAGTTGATTTCGGCGGGAGAACAGCTGGTGAGTCAGTTTCAGCGGGAGCAGTGCGGAAGTGGCTGCTGCGAGGTAAGTCTGTCCTTTAAAAGCACTTGTCTTTGCAGGGGCAGGCCAGTCGATTTCGGCGGGAGAACAGCTGGTGAGTCAGTTTCAGCGGGAGCAGTGCGGAAGTGGCTACTGGGAGGTAAGTCTGTCGTTTAAAAGCAATTGTCTTTGCAGGGGCATGGCAGTCGATTTCGGCGGGAGAACAGCTGGTGAGTCAGTTTAGGCGGGAGCAGTGCTGAAGTGGCTGCTGGGAGGTAAGTCTGTCCTTTAAAAGCACTTGTCTTTGCAGGTGCAGGCCAGTCGATTTCGGCGGGAGAACAGCTGGTGAGTCAGTTTCAGCGGGAGCAGTGCGGAAGTGGCTTCTGGGAGGTAAGTCTGTCCTTTAAAAGCACTTGTCTTTGCAGGGGCAGGCCAGTCGATTTCGGCGGCAGAACAGCTGGTGAGTCAGTTTCAGCGGGAGCAGTGCGGAATAGGCTGCTGGGAGGTAAGTCTGTCCTTTAAAAGCTCTTGTCTTTGCAGGGGCAGGCCAGTTGATTTCGGCGGGAGAACAGCTGGCGAGTCAGTTTCAGCGGGAGCAGAGCGGAAGTGGCTGCTGGGAGGTAAGTCTGTCCTTTAAAAGCACTTGTCTTTGCAGGTGCAGGCCAGTCGATTTCGGCGGGAGAACAGCTGGTGAGTCCGTTTCAGCGGGAGCAGTGCGGAAGTGGCAGCTGGGAAGTAAGTCTGTCCTTGTAAATCACTTGTCTTTGCAGGGGCAGGCCAGTCGATTTCGGCGGCAGAACAGCTGGTGAGTCAGTTTCAGCGGGAGCAGTGCGGAATAGGCTGCTGGGAGGTAAGTCTGTCCTTTAAAAGCTCTTGTCTTTGCAGGGGCAGGCCAGTTGATTTCGGCGGGAGAACAGCTGGCGAGTCAGTTTCAGCGGGAGCAGAGCGGAAGTGGCTGCTGGGAGGTAAGTCTGTCCTTTAAAAGCACTTGTCTTTGCAGGTGCAGGCCAGTCGATTTCGGCGGGAGAACAGCTGGTGAGTCAGTTTCAGCGGGAGCAGTGCGGAAGTGGCAGCTGGGAGGTAAGTCTGTCCTTGTAAAGCACTTGTCTTTGCAGGGGCAGGCCAGTCGATTTCGGCGGGAGAACAGCTGGTGAGTCAGTTTCAGCGGGAGCAGTGCAGAAGTGGCAGCTGGGAGGTAAGTCTGTCCTTTAAAAGCACATGCCTTTGCAGGGGCCGGCCAGTCGATTTCGGCGGGAGTACAGCTGGTGAGTCAGTTTGAGCGGGAGCAGTGCAGAAGTGGCTGCTGGGAGGTAAGATTGTCCTTTAAAAGCACTTGTCTTTGCAGGGGCAGGCCAGTCGATTTCGGCGGGAGAACAGCTGGTGAGTCAGTTTCAGCGGGAGCAGTGCAGAAGTGGCTGCTGGGAGGTAAGATTGTCCTTTAAAAGCACTTGTCTTTGCAGGGGCAGGCCAGTTGATTTCGGCGGGAGAACAGCTGGTGAGTCCGTTTCAGCGGGAGCAGTGCGGAAGTGGCTGCTGGGAGGTAACTCTGTCCTTTAAAAGCACTTGTGTTTGCAGGGGCAGGCCAGTCGATTTCGGCGGGAGAACAGCTGGTGAGTCAGTTTCAGCGGGAGCAGTGCGGAAGTGGCTGCTGGGAGGTAAGTATTTCCTTTAAAAGCACTTGTCTTTGCAGGGGCAGGCCAGTCGATTTCGGAGGGAGAACAGCTGGTGAGTCAGTTTCAGCGGGAGCAGTGCGAAAGTGGCTGCTGGGAGGCACGTCTGTCCATTAAAAGCACTTGTCTTTGCAGGGGCAGGCCAGTCGATTTCGGCGGGACAACAGCTGGTGAGTCAGTTTCAGCGGGAGCAGTGCGGAAGTGGCTGCTGGCAGGAAAGTGTGTCCGTTAAAAGCACTTGTCTTTGCAGGGGCAGGCCAGTCGATTTCGGCGGGAGAACAGCTGGTGAGTCAGTTTCAGCGGGAACAGTGCGGAAGTGGCTGCTGGGAGGTAAGTCTGTCCTTTAAAAGCACTTGTCTTTGCAGGGGCAGGCCAGTCGATTTCGGCGGTAGAACAGCTGGTGAGTCAGTTTCAGCGGGAGCAGTGCGGAAGTGGCTACTGGGAGGTAAGTCTGTGGTTTAAAAGCAATTGTCTTTGCAGGGGCAGGCCAGTCGATTTCGGCGGGAGAACAGCTGGTGAGTCAGTTTCAGCGGGAGCAGTGCGGAAGTGGCTGCTGGGAGGTAAGTCTGTCCTTTAAAAGCACTTGTCTTTGCAGGGGCAGGCCAGTCGATTTCGGCGGGAGAACAGCTGGTGAGTCAATTTCAGCGGGAGCAGTGCGGAAGTGGCTGCTGGGAGGTGAGTCTGTCCTTTAAAAGCACTTGTCTTTGCAGGGGCAGGCCAGTTGATTTCGGCGGGAGAATAGCTGGTGAGTCCGTTTCAGCGGGAGCAGTGCGGAAGTGGCTGCTGGGAGGTAACTCTGTCTTTTAAAAGCACTTGTCTTTGCAGGGGCAGGCCAGTCGATTTCGGCGGCAGAACAGCTGGTGAGTCAGTTTCAGCGGGAGCAGTGCGGAATAGGCTGCTGGGAGGTAAGTCTGTCCTTTAAAAGCTGTTGTCTTTGCAGGGGCAGGCCAGTTGATTTCGGCGGGAGAACAGCTGGCGAGTCAGTTTCAGCGGGAGCAGAGCGGAAGTGGCTGCTGGGAGGTAAGTCTGTCCTTTAAAAGCACTTGTCTTTGCAGGTGCAGGCCAGTCGATTTCGGCGGGAGAACAGCTGGTGAGTCCGTTTCAGCGGGAGCAGTGCGGAAGTGGCAGCTGGGAGGTAAGTCTGTCCTTGTAAATCACTTGTCTTTGCAGGGGCAGGCCAGTCGATTTCGGCGGCAGAACAGCTGGTGAGTCAGTTTCAGCGGGAGCAGTGCGGAATAGGCTGCTGGGAGGTAAGTCTGTCCTTTAAAAGCTCTTGTCTTTGCAGGGGCAGGCCAGTTGATTTCGGCGGGAAAACAGCTGGCGAGTCAGTTTCAGCGGGAGCAGAGCGGAAGTGGCTGCTGGGAGGTAAGTCTGTCCTTTAAAAGCACTTGTCTTTGCAGGTGCAGGCCAGTCGATTTCGGCGGGAGAACAGCTGGTGAGTCAGTTTCAGCGGGAGCAGTGCGGAAGTGGCAGCTGGGAGGTAAGTCTGTCCTTGTAAAGCACTTGTCTTTGCAGGGGCAGGCCAGTCGACTTCGGCGGGAGAACAGCTGGTGAGTCAGTTTCAGCGGGAGCAGTGCGGAAGTGGCTGCGGGGAGGTAAGTCTGTCCTTTAAAAGCACATGCCTTTGCAGGGGCAGGCCAGTCGATTTCGGCGGGAGTACAGCTGGTGAGTCAGTTCCAGCGGGAGCAGTGCAGAAGTGGCTGCTGGGAGGTAAGATTGTCCTTTAAAAGCACTTGTCTTTGCAGGGGCAGGCCAGTCGATTTCGGCGGGAGAACAGCTGGTGAGTCAGTTTCAGCGGGAGCAGTGCGGAAGTGGCTGCTGGGAGGTAAGTCTGTCCTTTAAAAGCACTTGCCTTTGCAGGGGCAGGCCAGTCTATTTCGGCTGGAGAACAGCTGGTGATTCAGTTTCAGCGGGAGCAGTGCGGAAGTGGCTGCTGGGAGGTAAGTCTGTCCTTTAAAAGCACTTGTCTTTGCAGGGGCAGGCCAGTCGATTTCGGCTGGAGAACAGCTGGTGATTCAGTTTCAGCGGGAGCAGTGCGGAAGTGGCTGCTGGGAGGTAAGTCTGTCCTTTAAAAGCACTTGTCTTTGCAGGGGCAGGCCGGTCGATTTCGGCGGGAGAACAGATGGTGAGTCAGTTTCAGCGGGAGCAGTGAGGAACTGGCTGCTGGGAGGTAAGGCTGTCCTTTAAAAGCACTTGTCTTTGAAGGGGCAGGCCAGTCGATTTCGTCGGGAGAACAGCTGGTGAGTCCGTTTCAGTGGGAGCAGTGCGGAAGTGGCTGCTGGGAGGTAAGTCTGTCCTTTAAAAGCACTTGTCTTTGCAGGGGCAGGCCAGTCGATTTCGGAGGGAGAACAGCTCGTGAGTCAGTTTCAGCGGGAGCAGTGCGCATGTGGCTGCTGGGAGGTAAGTCTGTCCTTTAAAAGCACTTTTCTTTGCAGGGGCAGGCCAGTCGATTTCGGCGGGAGAACAGCTGAAGAGTCAGTTTCAGCGGGAGCAGTGTGGAAGTGGCAGCTGGGAGGTAAGTCTGTCCTTTAAAAGCACTTGTCTTTGCAGGGGCAGGCCAGTCGATTTCGGCGGGAGAACAGCTGGTGAGTCAGTTTCAGCGGGAGCAGTGCGGAAGTGGCTGCTGGGAGGTAAGTATTTCCTTTAAAAGCACTTGTCTTTGCAGGGGCAGGCCAGTCGATTTCGGAGGGAGAACAGCTGGTGAGTCAGTTTCAGCGGGAGCAGTGCGAAAGTGGCAGCTGGGAGGCACGTCTGTCCATTAAAAGCACTTGTCTTTGCAGGGGCAGGCCAGTCGATTTCGGCGGGACAACAGCTGGTGAGTCAGTTTCAGCGGGAGCAGTGCGGAAGTGGCTGCTGGCAGGAAAGTCTGTCCGTTAAAAGCACTTGTCTTTGCAGGGGCAGGCCAGTCGATTTCGGCGGGAGAACAGCTGGTGAGTCAGTTTCAGCGGGAACAGTGCGGAAGTGGCTGCTGGGAGGTAAGTCTGTCCTTTAAAAGCACTTGTCTTTGCAGGGGCAGGCCAGTCGATTTCGGCGGTAGAACAGCTGGTGAGTCAGTTTCAGCGGGAGCAGTGCGGAAGTGGCTACTGGGAGGTAAGTCTGTGGTTTAAAAGCAATTGTCTTTGCAGGGGCAGGCCAGTCGATTTCGGCGGGAGAACAGCTGGTGAGTTAGTTTCAGCGGGAGCAGTGCGTAAGTGGCTGCTGGGAGGTAAGTCTGTCCTTTAAAAGCACTTGTCTTTGCAGGTGCAGGCCAGTCAATTTTGGCGGGAGAACAGCTGCTCAGTCAGTTTCAGCGGGAGCAGTGCGGAAGTGGCTGCTGGGAGGTAAGTCTGTCCTTTAAAAGCACTTGTCTTTGCAGGGGCAGGCCAGTCGATTTCGGCGGGAGAACAGCTGGTGAGTCAATTTCAGCGGGAGCAGTGCGGAAGTGGCTGCTGGGAGGTGAGTCTGTCCTTTAAAAGCACTTGTCTTTGCAGGGGCAGGCCAGTTGATTTCGGCGGGAGAACAGCTGGTGAGTCAGTTTCAGCGGGAGCAGTGCGGAGGTGGATGCTGGGAGGTAAGTCTGTCCTTTAAAAGCACTTGTCTTTGCAGGGGCAGGCCAGTTGATTTCGGCGGGAGAACAGCTGGTGAGTCAGTTTCAGCGGGAGCAGTGCGGAAGTGGCTACTGGGAGGTAAGTCTGTCGTTTAAAAGCAATTGTCTTTGCAGGGGCAGGCCAGTTGATTTCGGCGGGAGAACAGCTGGTGAGTCAGTTTCAGCGGGAGCAGTGCGGAAGTGGCTGCTGTGAGGTAAGTCTGTCCTTTAAAAGCACTTGTCTTTGCAGGGGCAGGCCAGTCGATTCCGGCGCGAGAACAGCTGGTGAGTCAGTTTCAGCGGGAGCAGTGCGGAAGTGGCTGCTGGGAGCTAAGTCTGTCCTTTAAAAGCACTTGTCTTTGCAGGGGCAGGCCAGTCGATTTCGGAGGGAGAACAGCTCGTGAGTCAGTTTCAGCGGTAGCAGTGCGGAAGTGGCTGCTGGGAGGTAAGTCTGTCCTTTAAAAGCACTTGTCTTTGCAGGGGCAGGCCAGTTGATTTCGGCGGGAGAACAGCTGGTGAGTCAGTTTCAGCGGGAGCAGTGCGGAGGTGGATGCTGGGAGGTAAGTCTGTCCTTTAAAAGCACTTGTCTTTGCAGGGGCAGGCCAGTTGATTTCGGCGGGAGAACAGCTGGTGAGTCAGTTTCAGCGGGAGCAGTGCGGAAGTGGCTACTGGGAGGTAAGTCTGTCGTTTAAAAGCAATTGTCTTTGCAGGGGCAGGCCAGTTGATTTCGGCGGGAGAACAGCTGGTGAGTCAGTTTCAGCGGGAGCAGTGCGGAAGTGGCTGCTGTGAGGTAAGTCTGTCCTTTAAAAGCACTTGTCTTTGCAGGGGCAGGCCAGTCGATTCCGGCGCGAGAACAGCTGGTGAGTCAGTTTCAGCGGGAGCAGTGCGGAAGTGGCTGCTGGGAGCTAAGTCTGTCCTTTTAAAGCACTTGTCTTTGCAGGGGCACGCCAGTCGATTTCGGAGGGAGAACAGCTCGTGAGTCAGTTTCAGCGGTAGCAGTGCGCATGTGGCTGCTGGGAGGTAAGTCTGTCCTTTAAAAGCACTTTTCTTTGCAGGGGCAGGCCAGTCGATTTCGGCGGGAGAACAGCTGAAGAGTCAGTTTCAGCGGGAGCAGTGGGGAAGTGGCTGCTGGGAGGTAAGTCTGTCCTTTAAAAGCACTTGTCTTTGCAGGGGCAGGTCAGTTAATTTCGGCGGGAGAACAGCTGGTGAGTCAGTTTCAGCGGGAGCAGTGCGGAAGTGGCTGCTGGGAGGTAAGTCTGTCCTTTAAAAGCACTTGTCTTTGCAGGGGCAGGCCAGTCGATTTCGGCGGGAGAACAGCTGGAGAGTCAGTTTCAGCAGGAGCAGTGCGGAAGTGGCTGCTGGGAGGTAAGGCTGTCCTTTAAAAGCACTTGTCTTTGCAGGGGCAGGCCAGTCGATTTCGGCGGGAGAACAGCTGGAGAGTCAGTTTCAGCAGGAGCAGTGCGGAAGTGGCTGCTGGGAGGTAAGGCTGTCCTTTAAAAGCACTTGTCTTTGAAGGGGCAGGCCAGTCGATTTCGGCGGGAGAACAGCTGGTGAGTCCGTTTCAGCGGGAGCAGTGCGGAAGTGGCTGCTGGGAGGTAAGTCTGTCCTTTAAAAGCACTTGTCTTTGCAGGGGCAGGCCAGTCGATTTCGGCGGGAGAACAGCTGGAGAGTCAGTTTCAGCGGGAGCAGTGCGGAAGTGGCTGCTGGGAGGTAAGTCTGTCCTTTAAAAGCTCTTGTCTTTGCAGGGGCAGGCCAGTTGATTTCGGCGGGAGAACAGCTGGCGAGTCAGTTTCAGCGGGAGCAGAGCGGAAGTGGCTGCTGGGAGGTAAGTCTGTCCTTTAAAAGCACTTGTCTTTGCAGGTGCAGGCCAGTCGATTTCGGCGGGAGAGCAGCTGGTGAGTCAGTTTCAGCGGGAGCAGTGCGGAAGTGGCAGCTGGGAGGTAAGTCTGTCCTTGTAAAGCACTTGTCTTTGCAGGGGCAGGCCAGTCGACTTCGGCGGGAGAACAGCTGGTGAGTCAGTTTCAGCGGGAGCAGTGCGAAGTGGCTGCGGGGAGGTAAGTCTGTCCTTTAAAAGCACTTGTCTTTGCAGGGGCAGGCCAGTCGATTTCGGCGGGAGAACAGCTGGTGAGTCAGTTTCAGCGGGAGCAGTGCGGAAGTTGCTGCTGGGAGGTAAGTCTGTCCTTTAAAAGCACTTGCCTTTGCAGGGGCAGGCCAGTCGATTTCGGCGGGAGAACAGCTGGTGAGTCAGTTTCAGCGGGAGCAGTGCAGAAGTGGCAGCTGGGAGGTAAGTCTGTCCTTTAAAAGCACATGCCTTTGCAGGGGCCGGCCAGTCGATTTCGGCGGGAGTACAGCTGGTGAGTCAGTTTGAGCGGGAGCAGTGCAGAAGTGGCTGCTGGGAGGTAAGTCTGTCCTTTAAAAGCACTTGTCTTTGCAGGGGCAGGCCAGACGATTTCGGCGGGAGAACAGCTGGTGAGTCAGTTTCAGCGGGAGCAGTGTGGAAGTGGCTGCTGGCAGGAAAGTCTGTCCTTTAAAAGCATTTGTCTTTGCAGGGGCAAGCCAGTCGATTTCGGCGGGAGAACAGCTGGTGAGTCAGTTTCAGCGGGAGCAGTGCGGAAGTGGCTGCTGGGAGCTAAGTCTGTCCTTTTAAAGCACTTGTCTTTGCAGGGGCACGCCAGTCGATTTCGGAGGGAGAACAGCTCGTGAGTCAGTTTCAGCGGTAGCAGTGCGCATGTGGCTGCTGGGAGGTAAGTCTGTCCTTTAAAAGCACTTTTCTTTGCAGGGGCAGGCCAGTCGATTTCGGCGGGAGAACAGCTGAAGAGTCAGTTTCAGCGGGAGCAGTGTGGAAGTGGCAGCTGGGAGGTAAGTCTGTCCTTTAAAAGCACTTGTCTTTGCAGGGGCAGGCCAGTCGATTTCGGCGGGAGAACAGCTGGTGAGTCAGTTTCAGCGGGAGCAGTGCGGAAGTGGCTGCTGGGAGGTAAGTATTTCCTTTAAAAGCACTTGTCTTTGCAGGGGCAGGCCAGTCGATTTCGGAGGGAGAACAGCTGGTGAGTCAGTTTCAGCGGGAGCAGTGCGAAAGTGGCAGCTGGGAGGCACGTCTGTCCATTAAAAGCACTTGTCTTTGCAGGGGCAGGCCAGTCGATTTCGGCGGGACAACAGCTGGTGAGTCAGTTTCAGCGGGAGCAGTGCGGAAGTGGCTGCTGGCAGGAAAGTCTGTCCGTTAAAAGCACTTGTCTTTGCAGGGGCAGGCCAGTCGATTTCGGCGGGAGAACAGCTGGTGAGTCAGTTTCAGCGGGAACAGTGCGGAAGTGGCTGCTGGGAGGTAAGTCTGTCCTTTAAAAGCACTTGTCTTTGCAGGGGCAGGCCAGTCGATTTCGGCGGTAGAACAGCTGGTGAGTCAGTTTCAGCGGGAGCAGTGCGGAAGTGGCTACTGGGAGGTAAGTCTGTGGTTTAAAAGCAATTGTCTTTGCAGGGGCAGGCCAGTCGATTTCGGCGGGAGAACAGCTGGTGAGTTAGTTTCAGCGGGAGCAGTGCGGAGGTGGATGCTGGGAGGTAAGTCTGTCCTTTAAAAGCACTTGTCTTTGCAGGGGCAGGCCAGTCGATTTCGGCGGGAGAACAGCTGGTGAGTCAGTTTCAGCGGGAGCAGTGCGGAAGTGGCTACTGGGAGGTAAGTCTGTCGTTTAAAAGCAATTGTCTTTGCAGGGGCAGGCCAGTTGATTTCGGCGGGAGAACAGCTGGTGAGTCAGTTTCAGCGGGAGCAGTGCGGAAGTGGCTGCTGTGAGGTAAGTCTGTCCTTTAAAAGCACTTGTCTTTGCAGGGGCAGGCCAGTCGATTCCGGCGCGAGAACAGCTGGTGAGTCAGTTTCAGCGGG
This sequence comes from Scyliorhinus torazame, assembly GCF_047496885.1. NCBI lineage: Eukaryota > Metazoa > Chordata > Chondrichthyes > Carcharhiniformes > Scyliorhinidae > Scyliorhinus > Scyliorhinus torazame. Next base: position 36,799,390 of record NC_092728.1, read on the forward strand.
AGCAGTGCGGAAGTGGCTGCTGGGAGCTAAGTCTGTCCTTTAAAAGCACTTGTCTTTGCAGGGGCAGGCCAGTCGATTTCGGAGGGAGAACAGCTCGTGAGTCAGTTTCAGCGGTAGCAGTGCGGAAGTGGCTGCTGGGAGGTAAGTCTGTCCTTTAAAAGCACTTGTCTTTGCAGGGGCAGGCCAGTTGATTTCGGCGGGAGAACAGCTGGAGAGTCAGTTTCAGCAGGATCAGTGCGGAAGTGGCTGCTGGGAGGTAAGGCTGTCCTTTAAAAGCACTTGTCTTTGAAGGGGCAGGCCAGTCGATTTCGGCGGGAGAACAGCTGGTGAGTCCGTTTCAGCGGGAGCAGTGCGGAAGTGGCTGCTGGGAGGTAAGTCTGTCCTTTAAAAACACTTGTCTTTGCAGGGGCAGGCCAGTCGATTTCGGCGGGAGAACAGCTCGTGAGTCAGTTTCAGCGGGAGCAGTGCGCATGTGGCTGCTGGGAGGTAAGTCTGTCCTTTAAAAGCACTTTTCTTTGCAGGGGCAGGCCAGTCGATTTCGGCGGGAGAACAGCTGGTGAGTCCGTTTCAGCGGGAGCAGTGCGGAAGTGGCTGCTGGGAGGTAAGTCTGTCGTTTAAAAGCAATTGTCTTTGCAGGGGCAGGCCAGTCGATTTCGGCGGGAGAACAGCTGGTGAGTCAGTTTCAGCGGGAGCAGTGCGGAAGTGGCTGCTGGGAGGTAAGTCTGTCCTTTAAAAGCACTTGTCTTTGCAGGGGCAGGCCAGTCGATTTCGGCGGGAGAACAGCTGGTGAGTCAGGTTCAGCGGGAGCAGTGCGGAAGTGGCTGCTGGTTGGTAAGTCTGTCCTTTAAAAGCACTTGTCTTTGCAGGGGCAGGCCAGTCGATTTCGGCTGGAGAACAGCTGGTGAGTCAGTTTCAGCAGGAGCTGTTTTAGGCTGGAACAGGAAGTCGACCCGTGGACGTCTGGGAAGACCCTCACCAATAAATTCTGGTGGAGAGGAAACCCGAGACACTACACGTGTAGTGTCTCCCACCCGCCCTCCTCCTCTAACCTAATAATAAAACCCATTGGTCTGAGGTAAGTACCATATTTTATTATATTATTATTATTTTTTAGCCAGATCTTGGTAGAAAGTTAGAGGAATGGCAGGGAAGGGAGTGCAAAGTTCCTCCTGCAGGATGTTTGAGGTGAGGGATGCAGTTAGTGTCCCTGCTGATTTTCCCTACAGGAAGTGCTGCCATCTCCAGCTCCTCCAAGACCGAGTTAGGGAACTGTAGTTGGAGTTGGAAGAACTTCGGATCATTCGGGAGGCAGAAGGGGTCATAGATAGCAGCTCCAGGGAATTAGTTACACCAAAGATTGGAGATAGGTGGGTAACTGTAAGAGGGACTGGGAAAAAGCAGTCAGTGCAGGGATCCCCTGCGGTAGTTCCCCTGAGAAACAAGTATACCGCTTTGGATACTTGTGGGGGGGATGACTTACCAGGTGTAAGCCATGGGGTACGGGCCTCTGGCAAGGAGTCTGTCCCTGTTGCTCAGAAGGGAAGGGGGAGAGGAGCAGAGCATTAGTAATTGGGGACTCGATAGTCAGGGGCACAGATAGGAGATTTTGTGGGAGCGTGAGAGACTCACGTTTGGTATGTTGCCTCCCAGGTGCAAGGGTACGTGATGTCTCGGATCGTGTTTTCCGGGTCCTTAGGGGGAGGGGGTGCAGCCCCAAGTCGTGGTCCACATTGGCACTAACGACATAGGTAGGAAAGGGGACAAGGATGTCAGGCAGGCTTTCATGGAGCTAGGATGGAAGCTGAGAACTAGAACAAACAGAGTTGTTATCTCTGGGTTGTTGCCCGTGCCACGTGATAGTGAGATGAGGAATAGGGAGAGAGCATTTAAACACGTGGCTACAGAGATGGTACAGGCGGGAGGGATTCAGATTTCTGGATAACTGGGGCTCTTTCTGGGGAAGGTGGGAGCTCTACAGACAGGATGGTCTACATCTGAACCTGAGGGGCACAAATATCCTGGGGGGGGAGATTTGTTAGTGCTCTTTGGGGAGGTTTAAACTAATGCAGCAGGGGCATGGGAACCTGGATTGTAGTTTTAGGGGAAGGGAGAATGAGAGTATAGAGGTCAGGAGCACAGATTTGACGTCGCAGGAGGGGGCCAGTGTTCAGGTAGGTGGTTTGAAGTGTGTCTACTTCAATGCCAGGAGTATACGAAACAAGGTAGGGGAACTGGCAGCATGGGTTGGTACCTGGGACTTCGATGTTGTGGCCATTTCGGAGACATGGATAGAGCAGGGACAGGAATGGATGTTGCAGGTTCCGGGGTTTAGGTGTTTTAGTAAGCTCAAAGAAGAAGGCAAAAGAGGGGGAGGTGTGGCGCTGCTAGTCAAGAGCAGTATTACGGTGGCGGATAGGATGCTAGATGGGGACTCTTCTTCCGAGGTAGTATGGGCTGAAGTTAGAAACAGGAAAGGAGAGGTCACCCTGTTGGGAGTTTTTTATAGGCCTCCGAATAATTTTAGGGATGTAGAGGAAAGGATGGCGAAGATGATTATGGATAAGAGCGAAAGTAACAGGGTAGTTATTATGGGAGACTTTAACTTTCCAAATATTGACTGGAACAGATATAGTTCGAGTACAATAGATGGGTCGTTTTTTGTACAGTGTGTGCAGGAGGGTTTCCTGAAACAATATGTTGACAGGCCAACAAGAGGCGAGGCCATGTTGGATTTAGTTTTGGGTAATGAACCAGGCCAGGTGTTGGATTTGGAGGTAGGAGAGCACTTTGGGGACAGTGACCACAATTCGGTGACGTTTACGTTAATGATGGAAAGGGATAAGTATACACCGCAGGGCAAGATTTATAGCTGGGGGAAGGGAAATTATGATGCCATTAGACGTGACTTGGGGGGGGATAAGGTGGAGAAGTAGGCTGCAAGTGTTGGGCACACTGGATAAGTGGGGCTTGTTCAAGGATCAGCTACTGCGTGTTCTTGATAAGTATGTACCGGTCATGCAGGGAGGAAGGCGTCGAGCGAGGGAACCGTGGTTTACCAAAGAAGTGGAATCTCTTGTTAAGAGGAAGAAGGAGGCCTATGTGAAGATGAGGTGTGAAGTTTCAGTTGGGGCGATGGATAGTTACAAGGTAACGAGGAAGCATCTAAAGAGAAAGCTAAGATGAGCAAGGAGGGGACATGAGAAGTATTTGGCAGGAAGGATCAAGGAAAACCCAAAAGCTTTCTGTAGGTATGTCAGGAATAAGCGAATGACTAGGGAAAGAGTAGGACCAGTCAAGGACAGGGATGGGAAATTGTGTGTGGAGTCAGAAGAGATAGGCGAGATACTAAATGAATATTTTTCGTCAGTATTCACTCAGGAAAAAGATAATGTTGTGGAGGAGAATGCTGAGCCCCAGGCGAATAGAATAGATGGCATTGAGGTACGTCGGAAGAGGTGTTGGCAATTCAGGACAGGCTGAAAATAGATAAGTCCCCGGGACCTGATGGGATTTATCCTAGGATTCTCTGGGAGGCAGGGGAAGAGATTGCTGGACCTTTGGCTTTGATTTTTATGTCATCATTGGCTACAGGAATAGTGCCAGAGGACTGGAGGACAGCAAATATGGTCCCTTTGTTCAAAAAGGGGAGCAGAGACAACCCCGGCAACTATAGACCGGTGAGCCTCACGTCTGTAGTGGGTAAAGTCTTGGAGGGGATTATAAGAGACCAGATTTATAATCATCTAGATAGGAATAACATGATCAGGGATAGTCAGCATGGCTTTGTGAAGGGTAGGTCATGCCTCACAAACCTTATTGAGTTCTTTGAGAAGGTGACTGAACAGGTAGATGAGGGTAGAGCAGTTGATGTGGTGTATATGGATTTCAGCAAAGCGTTTGATAAGGTTCCCCACGGTAGGCTATTGCAGAAAATACGGAGGCTGGGGATTGAGGGTGATTTAGAGATGTATATCAGAAATTGGCTAGCTGAAAGAAGACAGAGGGTGGTGGTTTATGGGAAATGTTCAGAATGGAGTACAGTCACAAGTGGAGTACCACAAGGATCTGTTCTGGGGCCGTTGCTGTTTGTCATTTTTATCAATGACCTAGAGGAAGGCGCAGAAGGGTGGGTGAGTAAATTTGCAGACGATACTAAAGTCGGTGGTGTTGTCGATAGTGTGGAAGGATGTAGCAGGTTACAGAGGGATATAGATAAGCTGCAGAGCTGGGCTGAGAGGTGGCAAATGGAGTTTAATGTAGAGAAGTGTGAGGTGATTCACTTTGGAAGGAATAACAGGAATGCGGAATATTTGGCTAATGGTAAAGTTCTTGAAAGTGTGGATGGGCAGAGGGATCTAGGTGTCCATGTACATAGATCCCTGAAAGTTGCAACCCAGGTTGATAGGGTTGTGAATAAAGCCTATGGAGTGTTGTCCTTTATTGGTAGAGGGATTGAGTTCCGGAGTCGGGAGGTCATGTTGCAGCTGTACAGAACTCTGGTACGGCCGCATTTGGAGTATTGCGTACAGTTCTGGTCACCGCATTATAGGAAGAATGTGGAGGCTTTGGAGCGGGTGCAGAGGAGATTTACCAGGATGTTGCCTGGTATGGAGGGAAAACCTTATGAGGAAAGGCTGATGGACTTGAGGTTGTTTTCGTTGGAGAGAAGAAGGTTGAGAGGGGACTTAATAGAGGCATACAAAATGATCAGGGGGTTGGATAGGCTGGACAGTGAGAGCCTTCTCCCGCGGATGGAAATGGCTGGCACGAGGGGACATTACTTTAAACTGAGGGGTAATACATATAGAACAGAGGTCAGAGGTAGGTTCTTTACGCAAAGAGTAGTGAGGCCGTGGAAAGCCCTACCTGCTACAGTAGTGAACTCGCCAACATTGAGGGCATTTAAAAGTTTATTGGATAAACATATGGATGATAATGGCATTGTGTAGGTTAGATGGCTTTTGTTTCGGTGCAACATCGTGGACCGAAGGGCCTGTACTGCGCTGTATTGTTCTATGTTCTATTTTCTATCACACCCCATCAATCGGAGTGATATCAATCGCAAGCCATCAATCAGAGACCCATCAATCAGAGACACATCAATCACCCCATCAATCACACGCCATCAATCAGTGTTATATTAATCACACCCCATCAATCACAGCACATCTATCACTCCCCATGAATAACATCCCATCAATCAGAATCACATCAATCACATCCCATTAGTCAGAGTCACAACAATCACTACCCATCAATCAGAGTCACTCAAGTCAACCCCATCAATCAGAGTCACATCAATCACTCCCCATCAATCAGTCACATCAATCACACGCCATCTATCAGAGTCACATCAATCACACCCCATCAATCAGAGTCACATCAATTACTCCCCATCATTCAGAGGCACATCAATCAGGGGTCACATCAATCAGAGTCACATCAGTCACACCGCATGAATCTGAGTCACATCAGTCAAACCCCATCAATCAGAGACTCATCAATAACATCCCATCAATCAGAGCCACATCAATTACTCCCAATCATTCAGAGGTACATCAATCAGAGTCACATCAATAAGATTCACATCGATCACACCCCATCAATTAGAGTCTCAACAATCACACCTCACCAGTCAGATTCACATGAGTCACACCCCATCAATGAGCGTCGCATCAGTCAGAGTCACATCCTCCAGTGTCACAACAATCACACCCCATCAACCAGAGTTAAGCAATCACACCCCATCAATCAGAGTTACATCAATAATTCACATCAATTACACCCCATCAAGCTCAGTCACATCAATCATCCCCTATCAGTCAGAGTACATCAATCACTCCACATCAATCAGTCACATCAGTCATACCCCATCAATCAGAGTCAATAAATCACACCCCATAAATCAGAGTCACATCAATCAGAGTTACATCAATCATTCACATCAATTATCCCCATCAAGCGCAGTCACAGCAAACAATCAGAGTACATCAATCACTCCACATCAATCAGTCACATCAGTCATACCCTATCAATCAGAGTAAATCAATCACTCCACATCAATCAGAGTCACATCAATCACACCCCATCAAGCAGAATTCATCAATCACACTCCATCAATCAGTGACACATAAGTCCCACCCCATCAATGAGCGTCACATCAGTCAGAGTCACATCCACCAGAGTTACATCAATCACACTCCATCAATTAGAGTCACATCAATCACTCCCCGTCAGTGAGAGTCACATCAATCACACCCCATCAACAAGAGTTCATCAATCACACCACATCAAGCAGAATCACATCCATCACACCCCATCAATCAGAGTTACATCAATGACTCCCATCAACCAGAGTCACATCAATCACTCCCCATCAATCAGATTCACATCAATCACACCCCATCAACCAGTGTTCATCAATCACACCGCATCAAGCAGAATAACATCCATCACACCCCATCAATCAGAGTTACATCAATGACTCCCATCAATCAGAGTCACATCAATCACTCCCATCATTCGGCGTCATATCAATCAGAGTCACATCAATCATACCCCATCAATCAGAGTCACATCAATTACTCTCCATCCGTCAGAGTCACGTCTATCACTCCCTGTCAATCAGAATCACATCAGTCACTTCCCATCAATCAGAGTCACATCAATGGTTATTCAGAGTCCCATCATTCAGAGTCATATTAATCAGAGTGATATCATTTATACCCTATCAACGAGAGTCACATCAATCAGTGTCACATCATCAGAGTCACATCATTCACACCACATCAATCAGAGTAACATCAATCACTCACCATCAATCAGAGTCACTTCAATTACTCCCGATCAATCAGAGTACATCAATTACTCTCCATCAATCAGAGTCACGTCTATCACATCATATCAGTCAGAGTCACATTAATTCCTCCCCATCAGTCAAAGTCACATCAATTAATCCCCATCATTCAGAGGCACATCAATCAGGGGTCACATCAACCAGAGTTCATCAATCACACCCCATCAAGCAGAATCACATCCATCACACCCCATCAATCAGAGGTACATCAATAACTCCCACCATTCAGAGTCATATTAATCAAAGTCACATCAATCATACCACATCAATCAGAGTCAAATCGTTCACTCCCCATAAATCAGAGTCACAACAGTCACACCCCATCATCAGAGTCACATCAATTACTCTCCATCAATCAGAGTCACGTCTATCACTTCCCATTAATCAGCGTCACATCAATTACTCCCCAGCAATCAGTGTCACATCAATCACATCAATCAGAGTAACATCAATCACATCCCATCAATCATTGTCACATCAACCACACCATATCAATCAGTGTCTCATCAATCAGATTCACATGAGTCACATCCCATCAACGAGAGTCACATCAATCATAACCGATCAATCAGAGTCACATCAGTCACACTCCAACATTGAGAGTCACATCAATTACTCTCCATCCATCAGAGTCACGTCTATCACTCCCTGTCAATCAGAGTCACATCAGTCACTTCCCATTATTCAGAGTCACATCAATGACTCCCATCATTCAGAGTCATATTAATCAGAGTGATATCATTTATACCCCATCAATCAGTGTCACATCATCAGAGTCACGTCATTCATTCCACATCAATAAGGGTAACATCAATCACTCACCATCAATCAGAGTCACTTCAATTACTCTCCATCAATCAGAGTCACGTCTATCACATCATATCAGTCAGAGTCACATTAATTCCTCCCCATCAGTCAAAGTCACATCAATTAATCCCCATAGAACATAGAACATAGAACAATACAGCGCAGTACAGGTCCTTCAGCCCACGATGTTGCACCGAAGCAAAAGCCATCTAACCTACACTATGCCATTATCATCCATATGTTTATCCAATAAACCTTTAAATGCCCTCAATGTTGGCGAGTTCACTACTGTAGCAGGTAGGGCATTCCACGGCCTCACTACTCTTTGCTTAAAGAACCTACCTCTGACCTCTGTCCTATATCTATTACCCCTCAGTTTAAAGTTATGTCCCCTCGTGCCAGCCATTTCCATCCGCGGGAGAAGGCTCTCACTGTCCACCCTATCCAACCCCCTGTTCATTTTGTATGCCTCTATTAAGTCTCCTCTTAACCTTCTTCTCTCCAACGAAAACAACCTCAAGTCCATCAGCCTTTCCTCATAAGATTTTCCCTCCATACCAGGCAACATCCTGGTAAATCTCCTCTGCACCCGCCCCAAAGCCTCCACGTCCTTCCTATAATGCGGTGACCAGAACTGTACGCAATATTCCAAATGCGGCCGTACCAGAGGTCTGTACAGCTGCAACATGACCTCCCGACTCCGGAACTCAATCCCTCTACCAATAAAGGCCAACACTCCATCGGCCTTCTTCACAACTCTATCAACCTGGGTGGCAACTTTCAGGGATCTATGTACATGGACACCTAGATCCCTCTGCTCATCCACACTTTCAAGAACTTTACCATTAGCCAAATATTCCGCATTCCTGTTATTCCTTCCAAAGTGAATCACCTCACACTTCTCTACATTAAACTCCATTTGCCACCTCTCAGCCCAGCTCTGCAGCTTATCTATATCCCTCTGTAACCTACTACATCCTTCCACACTATCGACAACACCACCGACTTTAGTATCGTCTGCAAATTTACTCACCCACCCTTCTGCGCCTTCCTCTAGGTCATTGATAAAAATGACAAACAGCAACGGCCCCAGAACAGATCCTTGTGGTACTCCACTTGTGACTGTACTCCATTCTGAACATTTCCCATCAACCACCACCCTCTGTCTTCTTTCAGCTAGCCAATTTCTGATCCAAATCTCTAAATCACCCTCAATCCCCAGCCTCCGTATTTTCTGCAATAGCCTACCGTGGGGAACCTTATCAAACGCTTTGCTGAAATCCATATACACCACATCAACTGCTCTACCCACATCTACCTGTTCAGTCACCTTCTCAAAGAACTCAATAAGGTTTGTGAGGCATGACCTACCCTTCACAAAGCCATGCTGACTATCCCTGATCATATTATTCCTATCTAGATGATTATAAATCTTGTCTCTTATAATCCCCTCCAAGACTTTACCCACTACAGACGTGAGGCTCACCGGTCTATAGTTGCCGGGGTTGTCTCTGCTCCCCTTTTTGAACAAAGGGACCACATTTGCTGTCCTCCAGTCCTCTGGCACTATTCCTGTAGCCAATGATGACATAAAAATCAAAGCCAAAGGTCCAGCAATCTCTTCCCTGGCCTCCCAGAGAATCCTAGGATAAATCCCATCAGGTCCGGGGACTTATCTATTTTCAGCCTGTCCAGAATTGCCAACACCTCTTCCCTACGTACCTCAATGCCATCTATTCTATTAGCCTGGGGCTCAGCATTCTCCTCCACAACATTATCTTTTTCCTGAGTGAATACTGACGAAAAATATTCATTTAGTATCTCACTTATCTCTTCAGACCCCACACACAATTTCCCATCCCTGTCCTTGACTGGTCCTACACTTTCCCTAGTCATTCGCTTATTCCTGACATACCTATAGAAAGCTTTTGGGTTTTCCTTGATCCTTCCTGCCAAATACTTCTCATGTCCCCTCCTCGCTCGTCTTAGCTCTCCCTTTAGATCCTTCCTCGCTACCTTGTAACTATCCATCGCCCCAACTGAAACTTCACACCTCATCTTCACATAGGCCTCCTTCTTCCTCTTAACAAGAGATTCCACTTCCTTGGTAAACCACGGTTCCCTCGCTCGACGCCTTCCTCCCTGCCTGACCGGTACATACTTATCAAGAACACGCAGTAGCTGATCCTTGAACAAGCCCCACTTATCCAGTGTGCCCGACACTTGCAGCCTACTTCTCCACCTTATCCCCCCCAAGTCACGCCTAATGGCATCATAATTGCCCTTCCCCCAGCTATAACTCTTGCCCTGCGGTGTATACTTATCCCTTTCCATCATTAACGTAAACGTCACCGAATAGTGGTCACTGTCCCCAAAGTGCTCTCCTACCTCCAAATCCAACACCTGGCCTGGTTCATTACCCAAAACCAAATCCAACGTGGCCTCGCCTCTTGTTGGCCTGTCAACATATTGATTCAGGAAACCCTCCTGCACACACTGTACAAAAAACGACCCATCTATTGTACTCGAACTATATCTTTTCCAGTCAATATTTGGAAAGTTAAAGTCTCCCATAATAACTACCCTGTTACTTTCGCTCTTATCCAGAATCTATTTCGCCATCCTTTCCTCTACATCCCTAGAACTATTAGGAGGCCTATAAAAAACTTCCAACAGGATGACCTCTCCTTTCCTGTTTCTAACTTCAGCCCATACTACCTCGGAAGAAGAGTCCCCATCTAGCATCCTCTCTGCCACCGTAATACTGCTCTTGACTAGCAGCGCCACACCTCCCCCTCTTTTGCCTCCTTCTCTGAGCTTACTAAAACACCTAAACCCCGGAACCTGCAACATCCATTCCTGTCCCTGCTCTATCCATGTCTCCGAAATGGCCACAACATCGAAGTCCCAGGTACCAACCCATGCTGCCAGTTCCCCTACCTTGTTTCGTATACTCTTGGCATTGAAGTAGACACACTTCAAACCACCTACCTGAACACTGGCCCCCTCCTGCGACGTCAAATCTGTGCTCCTGACCTCTATACTCTCATTCTCCCTTCCCCTAAAACTACAATCCAGGTTCCCATGCCCCTGCTGCATTAGTTTGAACCCCCCCCCCCCAAAGAGCACTAACAAATCTCCCACCCAGGATATTTGTGCCCCTCAGGTTCAGATGGAGACCATCCTGTCTGTAGAGGTCCCACCTTCCCCAGAAAGAGCCCCAGTTATCCAGAAATCTGAATCCCTCCCGCCTGCACCATCCCTGTAGCCACGTGTTTAAATGCTCTCTCTCCCTATTCCTCATCTCACTATCACGTGGCACAACCCAGAGATAACAACTCTGTTTGTTCTAGTTCTGAGCTTCCATCCTAGCTCCCTGAAAGCCTGCCTGACATCCTTGTCCCCTTTCCTACCTATGTCGTTAGTGCCAATGTGGACCACGACTTGGGGCTGCTCCCCCTCCCCCCTAAGGACCCGGAAAACACGATCCGAGACATCACGTACCCTTGCACCTGGGAGGCAACATACCAAACGTGAGTCTCTCACGCTCCCACAAAATCTCCTATCTGTGCCCCTGAGTCCCCAATTACTAATGCTCTGCTCCTCTCCCCCTTCCCTTCTGAGCAACAGGGACAGACTCCGTGCCAGAGGCCCGTACCCCATGGCTTACCCCTGGTAAGTCGTCCCCCCCACAAGTATCCAAAGCGGTATACTTGTTTCTCAAGGGAATGACCGCAGGGGATCCCTGCACTGACTGCTTTTTCCCAGTCCCTCTTACAGTTACCCACCTATCTCCAATCTTTGGTGTAACTAATTCCCTGAAGCTGCTATCTATGACCCCTTCTGCCTCCCGAATGATCCGAAGTTCTTCCAACTCCAGCTCCAGTTCCCTAACTCGGTCTTGGAGGAGCTGGAGATGGCAGCACTTCCTGCAGGTAAAATCAGCAGGGACACTAACCGCATCCCTCACCTCAAACATCCTGCAGGAGGAACATTGCACGCCCTTCCCTGCCATTCCTCTAACTTTCTACCAAGATCTGGCTAACAACTAAATTAAATTTTTTATAAAAAATAATAAAATAATATAATAAAAAATGGTACTTACCTCAGACCAATGGGTTTTATTATTAGGTAAGAGGAGGAGGGCGGGTGGGAGACACTACACGTGTAGTGTCTCGGATTTCCTCTCCACCAGAATTTATTGGTGAGGGTCTTCCCAGACGTTGGCGGTTCGACTCCCTGTTCCCGCCATAAACACTAATTTAAAAATAAATAAATAAATATTCTCCGCTCCTGCTGAAATTGACTAACCAGCCAGCTCCACTCCCGCCGAAATCGACTGCAAAGACAAGTGCTTTTAAAGACAGACTTACCTCCCAGCAGCCACTTCCGCGCTGCTTCCGCTGAAACTGACTCACCAGCTGTACTCCAGCCGAAAACAACTGGCCTGCCCCTGCAAAGACAAGTGTTTTAAAGGACAGACTTACCTCCCAGCAGCCACTTCCGCACTGATCCCGCTGAAACTGACTCACCAGCTGTTCTCCTGCCGAAATCGACTCTGATTCAGAGGCACATCAATCAGGGGTCACATAAATCAGAGTCACATCAGTCACACCCCATCAACCAGAGTTCATCAATCACACCCCATCAAGCAGAATCACATCCATCACACCCCATCAATCAGAGGTACATCAATCACATCCCATCAATCATTGTCACATCAACCACACCATATCAATCAGAGTCTCATCAATCAGATTCACATGAGTCACACCACATCAACGAGAGTCACATCAGTCACACCCGATCAATCAGAGTCACATCAATCACACCCCAACATTCAGAGTCACATCAATTACTCCCCATCTTTCAGAGGCACATCAATCAGGGGTCACATCAATCAGAGTCACATCAGGCACACCCCATCAATCAGGGTCACATCACTCAAACCCCATCAATCGGAGGTTCATCAATCACATCCCATCAATCAGAGTCACATCAATCACATCCAATCAAGCAGAGTCACATCAATCACATCCCATCATTCAGAGTCCCATCTATCATACCTCATCAGTCAGATTCACATGAGTCACACTCCATCAATCAGAGTTACATCAATCATTCACATCAATTACTCCCCATCAAGCACAGTCACATCAATCATCCCCCACCAATCAGAGTACATCAATCACTCCACATCAATCAGTCACATCAGTCATACCCCTTCAATCAGAGTAAATCAATCACACCCCATCAGTCAGAGTTACATCAATGACGCCCATCATTCAGAGTCATATCAATCGGAGTCACATCAATCACACCCCATCAATCAGAGTCACATCGTTCACTCCCCATAAATCAGAGTCACATCAGTCACACCCCATCATCAGAGTCACATCAATTACGTCCTATCGATCAGTGTCACGTAAATCACATCCCATCAATCACATCCCATCAACCATTGTCACATCAACCACACCCTATCAATCAGAGTCTCATCAAACAGATACACATGAGACACGTCTCTTCAATGAGAGTCACATCAATCAGTATCACATCATCCAGAGTCACAGCAGTCATACCCCATCAATCAGAGTAACATCAATCACTCAACATCAATCAGAATCACATTAATTACTTCCCAGCAATCAGAGTACATCGATTACTCTCCATCAGTCAGAGTAACGTCTATCACTTCATATCAATCAGAGTCACATTAATTACTCCCCATCAGTCAGAGTCACATCAGCCATAGCCCATCAATCAGAGTCACATCAAACACTCCCCATCAATCAGTCACATCAGTCACACGCCATCAATCCGAGTCACATGAATCACACCCCAACAAGCAGAGTCACATCAGTCAATCCCCATCAATCATGGTCACATCAATCAGATCCCATCAATCAGAGTCACATCAATTATACCCCATCATTCAGAGGCACAACAATCAGAGTCACATCAATTATACCCCATCATTCAGAGGCACAACAATCAGAGTCACATCAATAAGAGTCACATCAATCACATCTCATCAATCAGAGTCACATTAATTACTCCCCATCAGTCAGAGTCACATCAGCCAGAATTTATTGGTGAGGGTCTTCCCAGACGTCCGCGGGTCGACTCCCTGTTCCCGCCATAAACACTAATTTAAAAATAAAAAATAAAAATTCTCAGCTCCTGCTGAAATTGACTAACCAGCCAGCTCCACTCCCGCCGAAATCGACTGGCTTGCCCCTGCAAAGACAAGTGCTTTTAAAGGACAGACTTACCTCCCAGCAGCCACTTCCGCACTGCTCCCGCTGAAACTGACTCACCAGCTGTTCTCCCAGCGAAAACAACAGGCCTGCCCCTGCAAAGGCAAGTGTTTTAAAGGACAGACTTACCTCCCAGCAGCCACTTCCGCACTGCTCCCGCTGAAACTGACTCACCAGCTGTTCTCCTGCCGAAATCGACTCTGATTCAGAGGCACATCAATCAGGGGTCACATAAATCAGAGTCACATCAGTCACACCCCATCAACCAGAGTTCATCAATCACACCCATTCAAGCAGAATCACATCCATCACACCCCATCAATCAGAGGTACATCAATCACATCCCATCAATCATTGTCACATCAACCACACCATATCAATCAGAGTCTCATCAATCAGATTCACATGAGTCACACCACATCAACGAGAGTCACATCAATCACACCCGATCAATCAGAGTCACATCAATCACACCCCAACATTCAGAGTCACATCAATTACTCCCCATCTTTCAGAGGCACATCAATCAGGGGTCACATCAATCAGAGTCACATCAGGCACACCCCATCAATCAGGGTCACATCACTCAAACCCCATCAATCAGAGGTTCATCAATCACATCCCATCAATCAGAGTCACATCAATCACATCCAATCAATCAGAGTCACATCAATCCCATCCCATCATTCAGAGTCCCATCTATTAAACCTCACCAGTCAGATTCACATGAGTCACACTCCATCAATCAGAGTTACAACAATTATTCACATCAATTATGCCCATCAGAGACACATCAATCGGGGGTCACATCAATCAGAGTCACATCAGTAAATCCCCATCAATCATGGTCACATCAATCAGATCCCATCAATCAGAGTCACATCAATCACATCTCGTCAATCAGAGTCACATCAATTACACCCCATCATTCAGAGGCACAGCAATCAGAGTCACATCAATAAGAGTCACATCAATCATATCTCATCAATCAGAGTCACATCAATCACATCTCATCAATCAGAGTCACATTAATTACTCCCCATCAGTCAGAGTCATGTCAACCACTCCACATCAATCAGAGTCATATCATCCATAGCCCAATCAATCAGAGTCCCATCAAACAGTCTCCATCAATCAGAGTCACATCAGTCGCACCCCATCATCAGAGTCACAGCAATTACTCTCCATCAATCAGAGTCACGTCTATCACTTCCCATCAACCAGAGTCACATCAATCACTCCCCATCAAACAGTCACATCAATCAATCCCCATCAATCAGTGTCACATCAATTACTTCCTATCAATCAGTGTCACGTCAATAACATCTCATCAATCAGAGTAACATCAATCACATCCCATCAATCATTGTCACATCAACCACACCCTATCAATCAGGGGTCACATTAATCAGAGTTAGATCAGTCACACCCTATCAATCAGAGTCACATCAGTCAAACCATTTCAATCAGAGTCACATCAATCACATCCCATCAATCAGAGTCTTATCAATTACACCTCATCAGTCAGATTCACATGAGTCACTCCCCATCAATGAGAGTCACATCAGGCAGAGTCACATCCTCCAGAGTTACATGAATCACACTCAATCAATCAGAGTCACATCAATCACACCCCATCAACCAGAGTTCATCAATCACACCCCATCAATCAGTGTCACATCAATCACACCCCATCAATCAGAGTTACATCAATGATTCACATCAATTACTCCCAATCAAGAACAGTCACATCAATCATCCCCCATCAATCAGAGTCCATCAATAACTCCACAACAATCAGTCACATCAGGCATACCCCATCAATCAGAGTAAATCAATCACTCCACATCAATCAGAGTACATCAATCACTGCCCATCAATCAGAGTCACATCAATCACACCCCATCAACCAAGGTTCATCAATCACACCCCATCAATCAGAGTCACATCAATCACTTCTCATCAATCAGAGTTACATCAATGACTCCCATCATTCAGAGTCATATTAATCAGAGTCACATCAATCACACCCCATCAACCAGTGTCACAACGTTCACTCCCCATCAATCAGAGTCACATCAGTCCCACACCATCATCAGAGTCACATCAATTACCATACATCAATCAGAGTCACGTATATCACTTCCCATCAATCAGAGTCACATCAATTACTCCCCACCAATCAGAGTCACATCAATCACTCCCCAACAATCAGTCACATCAATCAACCCCCATCAATCAGTGTCACATCAATTACTTCCTATCAATCAGTGTCTCGTCAATAACATCTCATCAATCAGAGTAACATCAATCACATCCCATCAATCATTGCCAAATCAACCACACCCTATCAATCAGAGTCTCATCAATCAGGTTCACATGAGTCGCACCACATCATTGAGAGTCACATCAATCAGTGTCACATCAACCAGAGTCACATCAGCCACATCCCATCAATCAGAGTAACATCAATCACTCACCATCAATCAGAGTCACATCAATTACTCCCCATCGATCTGAGTACATCAATCACTCACCATCAATCATTGTTACATCAACCACACCCTATCAATCAGGGTCTCATCAATCAGATACACATGAGACACATCTCTTCAATGAGAGTCACATCAATCAGTGTCACATCATCCAGGGTCACAGCAGCCACACCCCATCAATCAGAGTAACATGAATCACTCACCATTAATCAGAGTCACATCAATTACTCCCCATCGATCAGGGTACATCAATTACTCTCCATCAATCAGAGTCAGGTCTATCACTTCATATCAATCTGAGTCACATTAATTACTCCCCATCAGTCAGAGTCACGTCAACCACTCCCCATCAATCAGAGTCACATCAGCCATAGCCCATGAATCAGAGTCACATCAAACACTCTCCATCAATCAGAGTCACATCAGTCACACCCCATCATCAGAGTCACATCAATTACTCTTCATCAATCAGAGTCACGTCTATCACTTCCCATCAACCAGAGTCACATCAATCACTCCCCATCAATCAGTCACATCAATCAATCCCCATCAATCAGTGTCACATCAATTACTTCCTATCAATCAGTGTCACGTCAATAACATCCCATCAATCATTGTCACATCAACCACACCCTATCAATCAGGGGTAACATCAATCAGAGTCAGATCAGTCACACCCCTTCAATCAGAGTCACATCAATCACATCCCATCACTCAGAGTCACATCAGTCACACCCCATCAAGCAGAGTCACTTCAGTCAAACCCCATCGATCAGAGGCTCATCAATCACATCCCATCAATCATAGTCACATCAATCACACCCCATCAATCAGAGTCTCATCAATCACACCTCATCAGTCAGATTCACATGAGTCACACCCCATCAATGAGAGTCACATCAGTCAGAGTCACATCCTCCAGAGTGACATCAATCACACTCCATCAATCAGAGTCACATAAATCACACCCCATCAACCAGAGTTCATCAATCATACCCCATCAATCAGAATCACATCAATCATATCCCATCAATCACAGTCACATCAATCACATCACATCATTCAGAGTCCCATCAATCATACCTCATCAGTCTGATTCACATGAGTCACACCCCATCAATGAGAGTCACATCAGTCAGAGTCACATCATCCAGAGTTACATCAATCACACTCCATCAATCAGAGTTACATCAATCATTCACGTCAATTACTCCCCATCAAGCACAGCCACATGAATCATCCCCCATCAATCAGAGTAAATCAATCACTCCACATCAATCAGAGTTCATCACTCATACCCCATCAATCAGAGTCACATCAATAGGAGTCACATCAATCACACCCCATCAATCAGTGTCACATCAGTCACACCCCATCAATCAGAGTCACATCAATCAAACCCCACCAATCAGAGGTTCATCAATCACATACCATCAATCAGAGTCACGTCAATCACATCCCATCAATCACAGTCACATCAATCACATCACATCATTCAGAGTCCCATCAATCATAACTCATCAGTCTGATTCACATGAGTCACACCCCATCAATGAGAGTCACATCAGTCAGAGTCACATCATCCAGAGTTACATCAATCACACTCCATCAATCAGAGTTACATCAATCATTCACGTCAATTACTCCCCATCAAGCACAGTCACATGAATCATCCCCCATCAATCAGAGTAAATCAATCACTCCACATCAATCAGAGTACATGAATCAATCCCCATCAATCAGAGTCACATCATTCACACCCCATCAACCAGAGTCACATCAATCACACCCCATCAGTCAGAGTTACATCAATGACTCCCATCATTCAGTGTCATATCAATCAAAGTCACATCAATCACACCCCATCAATCAGAGTCACATCGTTCACTCCCCATCAATCAGAGTCACATGAGTCACACCACATCAATCAGAGTCACATCAATTACTTCCTATCAATCAGCGTCACGTCAATCACATCCCATCAATCAAGGTAGCATCAATCACTCACCATCAATCAGAATCACATCAATTACTCCCCATCAATCAGAGTACATCAATTACTCTTCATTAGTCAGAGTAACGTCTATCACTTCATATCAATCAGAGTCACATTAATTACTCCCCATCAGTCAGAGTCACATCAGCCATAGCCCATCAATCAGAGTAAATCATTCACTCCACATCAATCAGAGTACATCAATCACTGCCCATCAATCAGAGTCACATCAATCACACCCCGTCAACCAAGGTTCATCAATCACACCCCATCAATCAGAGTCACATCAATCACTTCTCATCAATCAGAGTAACATCAATCACATCCCATCAACCAGAGTCACAACGTTCACTCCCCATCAATCAGAGTCACATCAGTCCCACACCATCATCAGTCACATAAATTACCATACATCAATCAGAGTCACGTATGTCACTTCCCATCAATCAGAGTCACATCAATTACTCCCCACCAATCAGAGTCACATCAATCACTCCCCAACAATCAGTCACATCAATCAATCCCCTTCAACCAGTGTCACATCAATTACTTCCTATCAATCAGTGTCACGTCAATAACATTTCATCAATCAGAGTAACATCAATCACATCCCATCAATCATTGTCAAATCAACCACACCCTATCAATCAGAGTCTCATCAAACAGATTCACATGAGTCGCACCACATCATTGAGAGTCACATCCAATCAGTGTCACATCAACCAGAGTCACATCAGCCACACCCAATCAATCAGAATCACATCAGCCATAGCCCATGAATCAGTGTCACATCAAACACTCTCCATGAATCAGAGTCACATCAGTCACATGGGGTCATCATCAGAGTCACATCAATTACTCTCCATCAATCAGAGTCACTCTATCACTTTCCATCAACCAGAGTCACATCAATCACACCCCATCAAACAGAGTTCATCACTCATACCCCATCAATCAGAGTCACATCAATAGGAGTCACATCAATCACACCCCATCAATCAGAGTCTCATCAATCACACCTCATCAGTCAGATTCACATGAGTCACACCCCATCAATGAGAGTCACATCAGTCAGAGTCACATCCTCCAGAGTGACATCAATCCCACTCCATCAATCAGAGTCACATAAATCACACCCCATCAACCAGAGTTCATCAATCATACCCCATCAATCAGAGTCACATCAATCATACCCCATCAATCAGAGTCACATCAATCACACCCCATCAATCAGAGTACATCAATTACTCTCCATCAATCAGAGTCACGTCTATCACTTCATATCAATCGGAGTCACATCAGCCATAGTTCATCAATCAGAGTCACATCAAACACTCTCCATCAATCAGTCACATCCGTCACACGCCATCAATCAGAGTCACATCAATCACAGCCGAACAATCAGATACACATCAATCACTACCAATCAATCAGAGTCACATCAATTACTCCCCATCATTGAAAGGCACATCAATCAGGGTTTACATCGATTAGAGTCAAATCAATCAATTCCCATCAATCAGAGTCACATCAATTACTCCCCATCAGTCAGAGTCACATCAATCAATCCCCATCAATCAGAGTCACATCAGTCATAGCCCATCAATCAGAATCACATCAATCAATCCCCATCTATGAGAATGACATCAATTACAACCCATCAATCAGACTCACATCACTCACTCACCATCATTCAGAGGCACATCAATCAGGGTTCACATCAATCAGAGTCACATCAATCAGAGTCTCATCAGTCAAACCCCATCAATCAGAGGCTCATCAATCACATCCCATCAATCATAGTCACATCAATTACATCCCATCAATCAGAGTCACATCAATTACTCCCCATCATTCAGAGGCACATCAATCAGAGTCACATCAATAAGAGTCACATCAATTGCACCCCATCAATCAGAGTCTCATCAATGACACCTCCTCAGTCAGATTCACATGAGTCACACTCGGTCAATGAGAGTCACATCAGTCAGAGACACATCTTCCGCAGTTACATCAGTCACACCACATCAACCAGAGTTCATCAATCCCACCCCATCATCAGAATCACATCAATTACTCCCCATCGATCAGAGTGCATCAATTACTCTCCATCAATCAGAGTCACGTCTATCACTTCCCATCAATCAGAGTCATATCAATCAGAGTCACATCAATTACATCCCATCAATCATAGTCTCATGAGTCACACACCATCAATAAGAGTCACATCAGTCAGAGTCACATCCTCCACAGTTACATTGTCACATCAATCACACCCGATCAATCAGTTTCACATCAATCACACCCCAACAATCAGAGTCACATCAATGACTTTCCATCAATTTCAGTCACATCAATTACTCCCCATCATTCACAGGCACATCAATCAGGGATCACATCAATAAGAGTCACATCAGTCACACCCCATCAATCAGAGTCACATCAATCAGACCCCATCATTCAGAGTCCCATCAGTCATACCTCATCAGTCTGATTCACATGAGTCACACACCATCAATCAGAGTCACATCAGTCAGAGGCACATCATCCAGAGTTACTTCAATCACACTCCATCAATCAGAGTTACATCAATCATTCACGTCAATTACTCCCATCAAGCACAGTCACATTAATCATCCCCCATCAATCAGAGTAAATCAATCACTCCACATCAATCAGAGTACATGAATCACTCCCCATCAATCAGAGTCACATCAATCACACCCCATCAGTCAGAGTTACATCAATGACTCCCATCATTCAGAGTCATATCAATCAGAGTCACATCAATGACACCCCATCATTCAGAGTCACATCGTTCACTTAATAAGCGAATGACTAGGGAAAGAGTAGGACCAGTCAAGGACAGGGATGGGAAATTGTGTGTGGAGTCTGAAGAGGTAGGCGGGATACTAAATGAATATTTTTCGTCAGTATTTACTCAGGAAAAAGATAATGTTGTGGAGGAGAATGCTGAGCCCCAGGCTAATAGAATAGATGGCATTGAGGTACGTAGGGAAGAGGTGTTGGCAATTCTGGACAGGTGAAAATAGATAAGTCCCCGGGACCTGATGGGATTTATCCTAGGATTCTCTGGGAGGCCAGGGAAGAGATTGCTGGACCTTTGGCTTTGATTTTTATGTCATCATTGGCTACAGGAATAGTGCCAGAGGACTGGAGGACAGCAAATGTGGTCCCTTTGTTCAAAAAGGGGAGCAGAGACAACCCCGGCAACTATAGGCCGGTGAGCCTCACGTCTGTAGTGGGTAAAGTCTTGGAGGGGATTATAAGAGACAAGATTTATAATCATCTAGATAGGAATAATATGATCAGGAATAGTCAGAATGGCTTTGTGAAGGTCATGCCTCACAAACCTTATTGAGTTCTTTGAGAAGGTGACTGAACAGGTAGACGAGGGTAGAGCATTTGATGTGGTGTATATGGATTTCAGCAAAGCGTTTGATAAGGTTCCCCACGGTAGGCTATTGCAAAAAATACGGAGGCTGGGGATTGAGGGTGATTTAGAGATGTGGATCAGAAATTGGCTAGCTGAAAGAAGACAGAGGGTGGTGGTTGATGGGAAATGTTCAGAATGGAGTACAGTCACAAGTGGAGTACCACAAGGATCTGTTCTGGGGCCGTTTGTCATTTTTATCAATGACCTAGAGGAAGGCGCAGAAGGGTGAGTGAGTAAATTTGTAGACGATACTAAAGTCGGTGGTGTTGTCGATAGTGTGGAAGGATGTAGCAGATTACAGAGGGATATAGATAAGCTGCAGAGCTGGGCCGAGAGGTGGAAAATGGAGTTTAATGTAGAGAAGTGTGAGGTGATTCACTTTGGAAGGAATAACAGGAATGCGGAATATTTGGCTAATGGTAAAGTTCTTGAAAGTGTGGATGAGCAGAGGGATCTAGGTGTCCATGTACATAGATCCCTGAAAGTTGCCACCCAGGTTGATAGGGTTGTGAAGAAGTACTATGGAGTGTTGGCCTTTATTGGTAGAGGGATTGAGTTCCGGAGTCGGGAGGTCATGTTGCAGCTGTACAGAACTCTGGTACGGCCGCATTTGGAGTATTGCGTACAGTTCTGGTCACCGCATTATAGGAAGGACGTGGAGGCTTTGGAGCGGGTGCAGAGGAGATTTACCAGGATGTTGCCTGGTATGGAGGGAAAATCTTATGAGGAAAGGCTGATGGACTTGAGGTTGTTTTCGTTGGAGAGAAGAAGGTTAAGAGGAGACTTAATAGAGGCATACAAAATGATCAGGGGGTTGGATAGGGTGGACAGTGAGAGCCTTCTCCCGCGGATGGATATGGCTGGCACGAGGGGACATAACTTTAAACTGAGGGGTAATAGATATAGGACAGAGGTCAGAGGTAGGTTCTTTACGCAAAGAGTAGTGAGGCCGTGGAATGCCCTACCTGCTACAGTGGTGAACTCGCCAACATTGAGGGCATTTAAAAGTTTATTGGATAAACATATGGATGATAATGGCATAGTGTAGGTTGAATGGCTTTTGTTTCGGTGCAACATCGTGGGCCGAAGGGCCTGTACTGCGCTGTATTGTTCTATGTTCTATGTTCTATGTTCCCATCAATCAGAGTCTCATCAGTCACACCACATCAATCAGAGTCTCATCAGTCACACCCCATCAATCAGAGTAGCAGCAATCACTCACCATCAATCAGAATCACATCAATTAATCTCCATCAATCAGAGTACATCAATTACTCTCCATCAATCAGAGTAACGTCTATTACTTCATATCAATCAGAGTCACATTAATTACTCCCCATCAGTCAGAGTCACGTCAACCACTCCCCATCAATCAGAGCTAAATCAGCCATAGCCCATCAACAGATTCACATCAAACACTCCGCATCAATCAGTCGCATCAGTCACACGCTATCAATCAGAGTCACATCAATCACACCCCAACAATCAGAGTCACATCAATTACTCCCTATCAATCAGAGTCACATCAATTACTCCCCACCATTCAGAGGCACATCAATCAGTGGTCACATCAATCAGAGTCACATCAGTTACACCCCATCAATCTGAGTCATATCAGTCAAACCCCTTCAATCAGAGGCTGATCAATCACATCCCATCAATCATAGTCACATCAATCAGATCCCATTATTCAGAGTCACATCAGTCACACCCCATCAATCAGAGTCTTATCAATCACACCCCATCCGTCAGATTCACATGAGTCACACCCCATCAATGAGAGTCACATCAGTCATAGTCACATCCTCCAGAGTTACATCAATCACACGCCACCAATCAGAGTACATCAATCACTGTCCATCAATCAGAGTCACATCAATCACACCCCATCAACCAGAGTTCATCAATCACACCCGATCAATCAGAGTCACATCAATCACTCCTCATCAATCAGAGTCACATCAGTCCCACCCCATCATCAGAGTCACATCGCTCGCTCCCCATTAATCAGTCACATCAGTTCCACCCCATCATCAGAGTCACATCAATTACTCCCCATCGATCAGATTACATCAATTACTCTCCATCAATAAGAGTCACGTCTATCACTTCCCATCAATCAGAATCATATCAATCAGAGTCACATCAATCACACCCCATCATTCAGAGTCACATTGTTCGCTCCCCATCAATCAGAGGCACATCAGTCCCACCCCATCATCAGAGTCACATCAATTACTCCCCATCGATCAGAGTGCATCAATTACTCTCCATCAATCAGAGTCACGTCTATCACTTCCCATCAATCAGAGTCACATCAATCACATCCCATCAATCATAGTCTCATGAATCACATCCCATCAATCAGAGTCACATCAATCACATCCCATCAATCAGAGTCACATCAATTACTCCCCATCATTCAGAGGCACATCAATCAGAGTCACATCAATATGAGTCACATCAATTACACCACATCAATCAGAGTCTCATCAATGACACCTCATCAGTCAGATTCACAGGAGTCACACCCCATCAATAAGAGTCACATCAGTCAGAGTCACATCCTCCACAGTTACATCAGTCACACCCCAGCAACCAGAGTTCATCAATCACACCCCATCAAGCAGAATCACTTCCATCGCACCCCATCAATCAGAGTTACATCAATGACTCCCATCATTCAGAGTCATATTAATCAGAGTGACATCAATTATACCCCATCAATCAGAGTCACATTGTTCACTCCCCATCATCAAAGTCACATCAATTACTCCCCATAAATCAGTGTCACGTCAGTCACATCACATCAATCAGAGTAACATCATCAAATCCCACAATCATTGTCACAGCAACCACACCATATCAATCAGAGTCTCATCAATCAGATTCACATGAGTCACACCCCATCAACGAGAGTCACATCAATGACTTTCCATCAATTTGAGTCACATCAATTACTCCCCATCATTCAGAGGCAAATCAATCAGGGGTCACATCAATTAGAGTCACATCAGTCACAGCCCATCAATCAGAGTCACAGCAATCAAACCCCACCAATCAGAGGTTCATCAATCACATACCATCAATCAGAGTCACATCAATCACATCCCATCAATCAGAGTTACATCAATCACATCCCATCATTCAGAGTCCCATCAATCATACCTCATCAGTCTGATTCACAAGAATAACACCCCATCAATCAGAGTCACATCAGTCAGAGTCACATCATCCAGAGTTACATCAATCACACTCCATCAATCAGAGTTACATCAATCATTCACGTCAATTACTCCCCATCAAGGACAGTCACATGAATCATCCCCCATCAATCAGAGTAACTCAATCACTCCACATCAATCAGAGTACATGAATCAATCCCCATCAACCAGAGTCAGATCATTCACACCCCATCAACCAGAGTCACATCAATCACACCCCATCAGTCAGAGTTACATCAATGACTCTCATCATTCAGAGTCATATCAAGCAGAGACACATCAATCACACCCCATCAATCAGAGTCACATCAATCACACCCCGTCAATCAGAGTCACATCAATCACACCCCATCAATCAGAGTCACATCGTTCGCTCCCCATCAATCAGAGTCACATCAGTCCCACCCCATCATCAGAGTCACATCAATTACTCCCCATCGACCAGAGTGCATCAATTACTCTCCATCAATCAGAGTCACGTCTATCACTTCCCATCAATCAGAGTCATATCAATCAGAGTCACATCAATCACATCCCATCAATCATAGTCTCATGAATCCCATCCCATCAATCAGAGTCACATCAATCACACCCCATCAACCAGAGTCACATCAATCACACCCCATCAATCAGAGTCACATCGTTCGCTCCCCATCAATCAGAGTCACATCAGTCCCACCCCATCATCAGAGTCACATCAATTACTCCCCATCGATCAGAGTGCATCAATTACTCTCCATCAATCAGAGTCACGTCTATCACTTCCCATCAATCAGAGTCATATCAATCAGAGTCACATCAACCACATCCCATCAATCATAGTCTCATGAATCCCATCCCATCAATCAGAGTTACATCAATCACGTCCCATCAATCAGAGTCACATCAATTACTCCCCATCATTCAGAGGCACATCAATCAGAGTCACATCAATCAGAGTCACATCAATTAAACCACATCAATCAGAGTCTCATCAATGACACCTCATCAGTCAGATTCACATGAGTCACACCCCATCAATAAGAGTCACATCAGTAGGAGTCACGTCCTCCACAGTTACATCAGTCACACCCCATCAACCAGAGTTCATCAATCCCACCCCATCAAGCAGAATCACTTGCATCACACCCCATCAATCAGAGTTACATCAATGACTCCCATCATTCAGAGTCATATTAATCAGAGTGACATCAATTATACCCCATCAATCAGGGTCACATCTTTCACTCCCCATCAATCAGAGTCACATCAGTCACACCCGATCATCAGTCACATCAATTACTCCCCAGAAATCAGTGTCACGTCAATCACATCACATCAATCAGAGTAACATCATCAAATCCCACAATCATTGTCACATCAAACACACCATATCAATCAGATTCTCCTCAATCAGATTCACATGAGTCACACCCCATCAACGAGACTCACATCAATCACACCAGATCAATCAGTGTCACATCAATCACACCCCAACAATCAGAGTCACATCAATGACTTTCCATCAATTAGAGTCACATCAATTACTCCCCATCATTCAGAGGCACATCAATCAGAGTCACATGAATATTAGTCATATCAATTACACCACATCAATCAAAGTCTCATCAATGACACCTCATCAGTCAGATTCACATGAGTCACACCCCATCAATAAGAGTCACATCAGTCAGAGTCACATCCTCCACAGTTACATCAGTCACACCCCATCAACCTGAGTTCATCAATCACACCCCATCAAGCAGAATCACTTCCATCACACCCCATCAATCAGAGTT
Organism: Scyliorhinus torazame; assembly: GCF_047496885.1. Lineage (NCBI taxonomy): Eukaryota > Metazoa > Chordata > Chondrichthyes > Carcharhiniformes > Scyliorhinidae > Scyliorhinus > Scyliorhinus torazame. The sequence continues at coordinate 36,826,263 of NC_092728.1, forward strand.
ACATCAATGAATCCCATCATTCAGAGTCATATTAATCAGAGTGACATCAATTATACCCCATTAATCAGTCACATCGTTCACTCCCCATCATCAAAGTCACATCAATTACTTCCCAGAAATCAGTGTCACGTCAGTCACATCACATCAATCAGAGTAACATCATCAAATCCCACAATCATTGTCACAGCAACCACACCATATCAATCAGAGTCTCATCAATCAGATTCACATGAGTCACACCCCATCAACGAGAGTCACATCAATGACTTTCCATCAATTTGAGTCACATCAATTACTCCCCATCATTCAGAGGCAAATCAATCAGGGGTCACATCAATCAGAGTCACATCAGTCACAGCCCATCAATCAGAGTCACAGCAATCAAACCCCACCAATCAGAGGTTCATCAATCACATACCATCAATCAGAGTCACATCAATCACATCCCATCAATCAGAGTTACATCAATCACATCCCATCATTCAGAGTCCCATCAATTATACCTCATCAGTCTGATTCACATGAGTCACACCCCATCAATCAGAGTCACATCAGTCAGATTCACATCATCCAGAGTTACATCAATCACACTCCATCAATCAGAGTTACATCAATCATTCACGTCAATTACTCCCCATCAAGGACAGTCACATGAATCATTCCCCATCAATCAGAGTAAATCAATCACTCCACATCAATCAGAGTACATCAATCACTCCCCATCAATCAGTGTCACATCAATCACACCCCATCAGTCCGAGTTACATCAATGACTCCCATCATTTAGAGCCATATCAATCAGAGTCACATCAATCACACCCCATCAATCAGAGTCACATCAATCACACCCCATCAGTCAGAGTCACATCGTTCGCTCCCCATCAATCAGAGTCACATCAGTCCCACCCCATCATCAGAGTCACATCAATTACTCCCCATCGATCAGAGTGCATCAATTACTCTCCATCAATCAGAGTCACGTCTATCACTTCCCATCAATCAGAGTCATATCAATCAGAGTCACATCAATCACATCCCATCAATCATAGTCTCATGAATCCCATCCCATCAATCAGAGTCACATCAATCACACCCCATCAACCAGAGTCACATCAGTCACACCCCATCAATCAGAGTCACATCGTTCGCTCCCCATTAATCAGAGTCACATCAGTCCCTCCCCATCATCAGAGTCACATCAATTACTCCCCGTCGATCAGAGTGCATCAATTACTCTCCATCAATCAGAGTCACGTCTATCACTTCCCATCAATCAGAGTCATATCAATCAGAGTCCCATCAACCACATCCCATCAATCATAGTCTCATGAATCCCATCCCATCAATCAGAGTCACATCATTCACATCCCATCAACCAGAGTCACATCAATCACACCCCATCAGTCAGAGTTACATTAATGACTCCCATCATTCAGAGTCATATCAATCAGAGTCACATCAATCACACCCCATCAATCAGAGACACATCAATCACACCCCATCAATCAGAGTCACATCGTTCGCTCCCCCTCAATCAGAGTCACATCAGTCCCACCCCATCATCAGAGTCACATCAATTACTCCCCATCGATCAGAGTGCATCAATTACTCTCCATCAATCAGAGTCACGTCTATCACTTCCCATCAATCAGAGTCATATCAATCAGAGTCACATCAATCACATCCCATCAATCATAGTCTCATGAATCCCATCCCATCAATCAGAGTCACATCAATCACACCCCATCAACCAGAGTCACATCAATCACACCCCATCAATCAGAGTCACATCGTTCGCTCCCCATCAATCAGAGTCACATCAGTCCCACCCCATCATCAGAGTCACATCAATTACTCCCCATCGATCAGAGTGCATCAATTACTCTCCATCAATCAGAGTCACGTCTATCACCTCCCATCAATCAGAGTCCCATCAACCACATCCCATCAATCATAGTCTCATGAATCCCATCCCATCAATCAGAGTCACATCAATCACATCCCATCAATCAGAGTCACATCAATTACTCCCCATCATTCAGAGGCACATCAATCAGAGTCACATCAATCTGAGTCACATCAATTACACCACATCAATCAGAGTCTCATCAATGACACCTCATCAGTCAAATTCACATGATTCACACCCCATCAATAAGAGTCACATCAGTAGGAGTCACGTCCTCCACAGTTACATCATTCACACCCCATCAACCAGAGTTCATCAATCCCACCCCATCAACCAGAATCACTTCCATCACACCCCATCAATCAGAGTTACATCAATGACTCCCATCATTCAGAGTCATATTAATCAGAGTGACATCAATTATACCCCATCAATCAGGGTCACATCGTTCACTCCCCATCAATCAGATTCACATGAGTCACACCCCATCAACGAGACTCACATCAATCACACCAGATCAATCAGTGTCACATCAATCACACCCCAACAATCAGAGTCACATCAATGACTTTCAATCAATTAGAGTCACATCAATTACTCCCCATCATTCAGAGGCACATCAATCAGAGTCACATGAATATTAGTCATATCAATTACACCACATCAATCAAAGTCTCATCAATGACACCTCATCAGTCAGATTCACATGAGTCACACCCCATCAATAAGAGTCACATCAGTCAGAGTCACATCCTCCACAGTTACATCAGTCACACCCCATCAACCTGAGTTCATCAATCACACCCCATCAAGCAGAATCACTTCCATCACACCCCATCAATCAGAGTTACATCAATGAATCCCATCATTCAGAGTCATATTAATCAGAGTGACATCAATTATACCCCATTAATCAGTCACATCGTTCACTCCCCATCATCAAAGTCACATCAATTAAATCCCAGAAATCAGTGTCACGTCAGTCACATCACATCAATCAGAGTAACATCATCAAATCCCACAATCATTGTCGCAGCAACCACACCATATCAATCAGAGTCTCATCAATCAGATTCACATGAGTCACACCCCATCAACGAGAGTCACATCAATGACTTTCCATCAATTTGAGTCACATCAATTACTCCCCATCATTCAGAGGCAAATCAATCAGGGGTCACATCAATCAGAGTCACATCAGTCACAGCCCATCAATCAGAGTCACAGCAATCAAACCCCACCAATCAGAGGTTCATCAATCACATACCATCAATCAGAGTCACATCAATCACATCCCATCAATCAGAGTTACATCAATCACATCCCATCATTCAGAGTCCCATCAATTATACCTCATCAGTCTGATTCACATGAGTCACACCCCATCAATCAGAGTCACATCAGTCAGAGTCACATCATCCAGAGTTACATCAATCACACTCCATCAATCAGAGTTACATCAATCATTCACGTCAATTACTCCCCATCAAGGACAGTCACATGAATCATCCCCCATCAATCAGAGTAAATCAATCACTCCACATCAATCAGAGTACATCAATCACTCCCCATCAATCAGTGTCACATCAATCACACCCCATCAGTCCGAGTTACATCAATGACTCCCATCATTCAGAGCCATATCAATCAGAGTCACATCAATCACACCCCATCAATCAGAGTCACGTCAATCACACCCCATCAATCAGAGTCACATCGTTCGCTCCCCATCAATCAGAGTCACATCAGTCCCACCCCATCATCAGAGTCACATCAATTACTCCCCATCGATCAGAGTGCATCAATTACTCTCCATCAATCAGAGTCACGTCTATCACTTCCCATCAATCAGAGTCATAACAATCAGAGTCACATCAATCACATCCCATCAATCATAGTCTCATGAATCCCATCCCATCAATCAGAGTCACATCAATCACATCCCATCAACCAGAGTCACATCAATCACACCCCTTCAATCAGAGTCACATCGTTCGCTCCCCATCAATCAGAGTCACATCAGTCCCACCCCATCATCAGAGTCACATCAATTACTCCCCGTCGATCAGAGTGCATCAATTACTCTCCATCAATCAGAGTCACGTCTATCACTTCCCATCAATCAGAGTCATATCAATCAGAGTCCCATCAACCACATCCCATCAATCATAGTCTCATGAATCCCATCCCATCAATCAGAGTCACATCAATCACATCCCATCAATCAGAGTCACATCAATTACTCCCCATCATTCAGAGGCACATCAATCAGAGTCACATCAATCTGAGTCACATCAATTACACCACATCAATCAGAGTCTCATCAATGACACCTCATCAGTCAAATTCACATGATTCACACCCCATCAATAAGAGTCACATCAGTAGGAGTCACGTCCTCCACAGTTACATCAGTCACACCCCATCAACCAGAGTTCATCAATCCCACCCCATCAAGCAGAATCACTTCCATCACACCCCATCAATCAGAGTTACATCAATGACTCCCATCATTCAGAGTCATATTAATCAGAGTGACATCAATTATACCCCATCAATCAGGGTTACATCGTTCACTCCCCATCAATCAGAGTCACATCAGTCACAGCCGATCATCAGTCACATCAATTACTCCCCAGAAATCAGTGTCACGTCAATCACATCACATCAATCAGAGTAACATCATCAAATCCCACAATCATTGTCACATCAAACACACCATATCAATCAGAGTCTCCTCAATCAGATTCACATGAGTCACACCCCATCAACGAGACTCACATCAATCACACCAGATCAATCAGTGTCACATCAATCACACCCCAACAATCAGAGTCACATCAATGACTTTCCATCAATTAGAGTCACATCAATTACTCCCCATCATTCAGAGGCACATCAATCAGAGTCACATGAATATTAGTCATATCAATTACACCACATCAATCAGAGACTCATCAATGACACCTCATCAGTCAGATTCACAAGAGTCACACCCCATCAATAAGAGTCACATCAGTCAGAGTCACATCCTCCACAGTTACATCAGTCACACCCCATCAACCTGAGTTCATCAATCACACCCCATCAAGCAGAATCACTTCCATCACATCCCATCAATCAGAGTTACATCAATGAATCCCATCATTCAGAGTCATATTAATCAGAGTGACATCAATTATACCCCATTAATCAGTCACATCGTTCACTCCCCATCATCAAAGTCACATCAATTACTTCCCAGAAATAAGTGTCACGTCAGTCACATCATATCAATCAGAGTAACATCATCAAATCCCACAATGATTGTCACAGCAACCACACCATATCAATCAGAGTCTCATCAATCAGATTCACATGAGTCACACCCCATCAACGAGAGTCACATCAATGACTTTCCATCAATTTGAGTCACATCAATTACTCCCCATCATTCAGAGGCAAATCAATCAGGGGTCATAGAATCATAGAATCATAGAAGTTTACAGCATGGAAACAGGCCCTTCGGCCCAACCAGTCCATGCCGCCCAGTTTTTTACCATTAAGCTAGTCCCAGTTGCCCGCACTTGGCCCATAACCCTCTATACCCATCTTACCCATGTAACCATCTAAATGCTTTTTGAAAGACACAATTGTACCCGCTTCTACTACTACCTCTGGCAGCCCCTTCCAGACACTCACTACCCTCTGAGTGAAGAAATTGCCCCTCTGGGCCCTTCTGAATCTCTCCCCTCTCACCTTAAACCTATGCCCTCTAGTTTTAGACTCCCCTACCTTTGGGAAAAGATGTTGACTATCTACCTTATCTATGCCCCTCATTATTTTATAGACCTCTATAAGATCACCCCTAAGCCTCCTACGCTCCAGGGAAAAAAGTCCCAGTCTATCCAGCCTCTCCTTATAACTCAAACCATCAAGTCCCGGCAACATCCTAGTAAATATTTTCTGCACTCTTTCTAGTTTAATAATATCCTTTCTATAATAGGGTGACCAGAACTGCACACAGTATTCCAAGTGTGGCCGTACCAATGTCTTGTACAACTTCAACAAGACGTCCCAACTCCTATATTCAATGTTCTGACCAATGAAACCAAGCATGCCGAATGCCTTCTTCACCACCCTGTCCACCTGCGACTCCACCTTCAAGGATCTATGAACCTGTACTCCTAGATCTCTTTGTTCTATAACTCTCCCCAACGCCATACCATTAACTGAGTAGGTCCTGGCCTGATTCGATCTGCCAAAATGCATCACCTCACATTTATCTAAATTAAACTCCATCTGCCATTCGTCGGCCCACTGGCCTAATTGATCAAGATCCCGTTGCAATCCTAGATAACCTTCTTCACTATCCACTGTGCCACCAATCTTGGTGTCATCTGCAAACTTACTAACCATGCCTCCTAAATTCTCATCCAAATCATTAATATAAATCACAAATAACAGTGGACCCAGCACCGATCCCTGAGGCACACCACTGGTCACAGGCCTCCAGTTTGAAAAACAACCCTCTACAACCACCCTCTGCCTTCTGTCGTCCAGCCAATTTTGAATCCAATTGGCAACCTCACCCTGGATCCCGTGAGCTTTAACCTTCTGCAACAACCTACCATGCGGTACCTTGTCAAAGGCTTTGCTAAAGTCCATGTAGACAACGTCTACTGCACTACCCTCATCTACCTTCTTGGTCACTCCCTCAAAAAACTCAATCAAATTTGTGAGACATGATTTTCCACGCACAAAGCCATGCTGACTGCCCCGAATCAGTCCTTGCCTCTCTAAATGCTTGTAGATCCTGTCTCTCAGAATACCTTCTAGCAACTTACCTACTACAGACGTTAGGCTCACCGGTCTGTAGTTCCCAGGCTTTTCCCTGCTGCCCTTCTTAAACAAGGGCACAACATTCGCCACTCTCCAATCTTCAGACACCTCACCTGTGGCTGCCGATGATTCAAATATCTAGGTTAGGGGACCCGCAATTTCCTCCCTAGCCTCCCACAACATCCTGGGATACATTTCATCAGGTCCCGGGGATTTATCTACCTTGATGCGCTTTAAGACTTCCAGCACCTCCTCCTCTGTAATATGCACACTTCTCAAGACATCACTATTTATTTCCCTTAGTTTCCTAACATCCATGCCTTTCTCCACCGTGAATACCGATGAGAAATATTCATTCAGGATCTCACCCAACTCTTGTGGCTCTGCACATAAATGCCCTTGTTGATCCTTAAGAGGTCCTACTCTGTCCCTAGTTACTCTTTTCCCCTTTATGTATCTGTAGAATCTCTTTGGATTCTCCCTTGCATTATTTGCCAAAGCAATTTCATGTCCCCTTTTTGCCCTCCTGATTTCCCTCTTAACTCTATTTCGACAATCTCTATACTCTTCAAGGGATCTACTTGATCCCAGTTGCTTATGTACGTCATATGCCTCCTTCTTCTTTTTGACCAGAGTCTCAATATCTCGAGTCATCCAGGGTTCCCTACTTCTACCAGCCTTGCCCTTCACTCTAAAGGGAATGTGCTTACCCTGCACCCTGGTTAACACATTTTTAAAAGCCTCCCATTTACCAGCCGTCCCTTTGTCTGCCAATAGTCTCCCCCAATCTACCTCTGCAAGTTCCTGTCTGATACCATCAAAATTGGCCTTGCCCCAATTAAGAATTTTAACTCTTGGGCCAGACCTATCATTCTCCATAGCTATCTTAAAACTAATGGAATTATGGTCACTTGTCCCAAAGTGATCCCTCACTAGCACTTCTATCACTTGCCCTTCCTTATTTCCCAAGACGAGGTCAAGTTTTGCCCCCTCTCTAGTCGGTCCATCCACATACTGAATGAGAAATTCCTCCTGAATACACTCAACAAATTTCCCTCCATCCAAGCCCCTAATGCTATGACTGTCCCAGTCAATGTTGGGAAAGTTAAAGTCCCCTACTACTACCACCCTATTATTCTTGCAGCTATCTGTAATCTCCTTACATATTTGCTCCTCAATTTCCCGCTGACTATTTGGGGGCCTGTAGTACAGTCCTACCAAGGTGATCTCTCCCTTCTTATTTTTCAGTTCCACCCATATAGACTCAGTGGGCGAACCCTCGGATATATCCCCTCTAAGTACTGCCGTGATGTTCTCCCTAATCACATCAATCAGAGTCACATCAATCAGAGTCACATCAGTCACAGCCCATCAATCAGAGTCACAGCAATCAAACCCAAACAATCAGAGGTTCATCAATCACATACCATCAATCAGAGTCACATCAATCACATCCCATCAATCAGAGTTACATCAATCACATACCATCATTCAGAGTCCCATCAATTATACCTCATCAGTCTGATTCACATGAGTCACACCCCATCAATCAGAGTCACATCAGTCAGATTCACATCATCCAGAGTTACATCAATCACACTCCATCAATCAGAGTTACATCAATCATTCACGTCAATTAATCAGAGTCACGTCTATCACTTCCCATCAATCAGAGTCATATCAATCAGAGTCACATCAATCACATCCCATCAATCATAGTCTCATGAATCCCATCCCATCAATCAGAGTCACATCAATCACACCCCATCAACCAGAGTCACATCAATCACACCCCATAAATCAGAGTCACATCGTTCGCTCCCCATCAATCAGAGTCACATCAGTCCCACCCCATCATCAGAGTCACATCAATTACTCCCCATCGATCAGAGTGCATCAATTACTCTCCATCAATCAGAGTCACGTCTATCACCTCCCATCAATCAGAGTCACATCAACCACATCCCATCAATCATAGTCTCATGAATCCCATCCCATCAATCAGAGTCACATCAATCACATCCCATCAATCAGAGTCACATCAATTACTCCCCATCATTCAGAGGCACATCAATCAGAGTCACATCAATCTGAGTCACATCAATTACACCACATCAATCAGAGTCTCATCAATGACACCTCATCAGTCAAATTCACATGATTCACACCCCATCAATAAGAGTCACATCAGTAGGAGTCACGTCCTCCACAGTTACATCAGTCACACCCCATCAACCAGAGTTCATCAATCCCACCCCATCAAGCAGAATCACTTCCATCACACCCCATCAATCAGATTTACATCAATGACTCCCATCATTCAGAGTCATATTAATCAGAGTGACATCAATTATACCCCATCAATCAGGGTCACATCGTTCACTCCCCATCAATCAGAGTCACATCAGTCACACCCGATCATCAGTCACATCAATTACTCCCCAGAAATCAGTGTCACGTCAATCACATCACATCAATCAGAGTAACATCATCAAATCCCACAATCATTGTCACATCTAACACACCATATCAATCAGAGTCTCCTCAATCAGATTCACATGAGTCACATCCCATCAACGAGACTCACATCAATCACACCAGATCAATCAGTGTCACATCAATCACACCCCAACAATCAGAGTCACATCCATGACTTTCCATCAATTAGAGTCACATCAATTACTCCCCATCATTCAGAGGCACATCAATCAGAGTCACATGAATATTAGTCATATCAATTACACCACATCAATCAGAGTCTCATCAATGACACCTCATCAGTCAGATTCACATGAGTCACACCCCATCAATAAGAGTCACATCAGTCAGAGTCACATCCTCCACAGTTACATCAGTCACACCCCATCAACCTGAGTTCATCAATCACACCCCATCAAGCAGAATCACTTCCATCACACCCCATCAATCAGAGTTACATCAATGAATCCCATCATTCAGAGTCATATTAATCAGAGTGACATCAATTATACCCCATTAATCAGTCACATCGTTCACTCCCCATCATCAAAGTCACATCAATTACTTCCCAGAAATCAGTGTCACGTCAGTCACATCACATCAATCAGAGTGACATCAATCACATCCCATCAATCATTGTCACATCAACCACACCCTATCAATCGGAGTCTCATCAATCAGGTTCACGTGAGACACATCCCATCAATGAGAGTCACATCAATCAGTGTCACATCATCCAGAGTCACATCAGTCACACCCCATCAATCAGAGTACATCAATCACTCACCATCAATCAGAATCACATAAATTACTCCCCATCAGTCAGAGTACATCAATTACTCTCCATCAAACTGAGTAACGTCTATCACTTCATATCAATCAGAGTCGCATGAATTACTCCCCATCAGTCAGAGTCACATCAGTCTCTCCCCATCAATCAGTCACATCAATCACACCCCAACAATCAGAGTCACATCAATGACTCCCCATCATTCAGAGGCACATCAATCAGGGGTCACATCAAACTGAGTCACATCAGTCACACCCCATCAATCTGAGTCATATCAGTCTAACCCCATCAATCAGAGGCTCATTAATTACACCCCATCAATCATAGTCTCATGATTCATATCCCATCAATCAGAGTCACATCAATCACATCCCATCAATCAGAGTCCCATCAATTACTCCCCATCATTCAGAGGCACATCAATCAGAGTCACATCAATAAGAGTCACATCAATTACATCCCATCAATCAGAGTCTCATCAAAGACACCTCATCAGTCAGATTCAGATGAGTCACACCCCATCAATGAGAGTCACATCAGTCAGAGTCACATCCTCCAGAGTTACATCAATCACACTGCAGCAATCAGAGTCACATCAATCACACCCCATCAACAAGAGTTCATCAATCACACCCCATCAATCAGGGTCACATCAATTACTCTCCATGAATCAGAGAGACAATTCAACGTGGGCAAGTGCGAGGTCTTGCACTTTGGAAAAAAGAATAGAGGCATGGACTATTTTCTAAACGGTGACAAAATTCATAATGCTGAAGTGCAAAGGGACTTGGAAGTCCTAGTCCAGGATTCTCTCAAGGTAAACTTGCAGGTTGAGTCCGTAATTAAGAAAGCAAATGCAATGTTGTCATTCATCTCAAGAGGCTTGGAATATAAAAGCAGGGATGTACTTCTGAAGCTTTATAAAGCATTAGTTAGGCCCCATTTAGAATACTGTGAGCAATTTTGGGCCCCACACCTCAGGAAGGACATACTGGCACTGGAGCGGGTCCAGCGGAGATTCACACGGATGATCCCAGGAATGGTAGGGCCTAACATGCGATGAACGTCTGAGGATCCTGGGATTATATTCAATTGAGTTTAGGAGGTTGAGGGGAGATCTAATAGAAACTTACAAGACAATGAATGGCTTAGATAGGGTGGAGGTCGGGAAGTTGTTTCCATTAGCAGGGGAGACTAGGACCCGGGGGCACAGCCTCAGAATAAAAGGGAGTCACTTTAGAACAGAGATGAGGAGAAATTTCTTCAGCCAGAGAGTGGTGGGTCTGTGGAATTCATTGCCACAGAGGGCGGTGGAGGCCGGGACGTTGAGTGTCTTTAAGACAGAAGTTGATAAATTCTTGATTTCGCGAGGAATTAAGGACTATGGAGAGAGAGCGGGTAAATGGAGTTGAAATCAGCCATGATTGAATGGCGGAGTGGACTCGATGGGCCGAATGGCCTTCCTTCCGCTCCTATGTCTTATGGTTTTATGATCTTATAATTACACCCCATCAACCCGAGTTCATCAACCACACCCTATCAATTGGAGTCTCATCAATCAGATATACATGAGTCACACCCCATCAATGAGAGTCACATCAATCAGTGTCAAATCATCCAGAGTCACATCAGTCACACCCCATCAATCAGAGTAACATCAATCACTCACCATCAATCAGAGTCACATCAATTACTCCCCATCGATCAGAGTACATCAATTATTCTCCATCAATCAGAGTCACGTCTATCACTTCATATCAATCAGAGTCACATTAATTACTCCCCATCAGTCAGAGTCTCGTCTATCACTTCCTATCTGATTGATGAATCAGAGTCACATTAGCCATAGCCCATCAATCAGAGTCACATCAAACACTCTCCATCAATCAGAGTCACATCAGACACACCCCATCATCAGAGTCACCTCAATTACTCTCCATCAATCAGAGTCACGTCTATCACTTCCCATCAATCAGAGTCACATCAATCGCTCCCCATCAATCATTCACATCAATCAATCCCCATCAATCAGTGTCACATCAATTACTTCCTATCAATCAGTGTCACGTCAATAACATCCCATCAATCAGGGGGTCACATCAGTCAGAGTCTAATCAGAGTCACATCAGTCAAAGCCCATCAATCGGAGGCTCATCAATCACATCCCATCAATCAGGGTCACATCAATTACTCCCCATCATTCAGAGGTACATCAATCAGAGTCACATCAATAGGAGTATCATCAATCACACCTCATCAGTCTGATTCACATGAGTCACACACCATCAATGAGAGTCACATCAGTCAGAGTCACATCCTCCAGAGTTATATCAATCACACTCCATCAATCAGAGTCACATAAATCACACCCCATCAACCAGAGTTCATCGATCACACCCCATCAATCAGAGTCACATCAATCACACCCCATCAATCAGAGTACATCAATTACTCTCCATCAATCAGAGTCACGCCTATCACTTCACATCAATCAGAGTCACATGAATTACTCCACATCAGTCAGAGTCATGTCAACTACTCCCCATCAATCAGAGTGACATCAGCCATAGCCCATCAATCAGAGTCACATCAATCACACCCCAACAATCAGAGTCACATCAATCACTCCCTATCAATCAGAGTCACATCAATTACTCCCCATCATTCAGAGGCACATCAATCAGGGGTCACATCCATCAGAGACACATCAGTCACACCCCATCAATCTGAGTCATATCAGTCAAACCCCATCTATCAGAGGCTCGTCAATCACATCCCATCAATCATAGTCACATCAATCAGATCCCATCAATCAGAGTCACATCAATCACATCCCATCAATCATAGTCACATCAATCAGAGTCACATCAGTAAGAGTCACATCAATCACACCCCATCAATCAGAGTCTTATCAATCACCCCTCATCAGTCAGATTCACGTGTGTCACACCGCATCAATGAGAGTCACATCAGTCAGAGTCACATCCTCCAGAGTTACATCAATCACACTCCATCAATCAGAGTCACATCAATCACACCCCATCAATCAGAGTTCATCAATCACACCCCACCAATCAGAGTCACATCAATCACACCCCATCAACCAGAGTTCATCGATCACACCTCATCAATCAGAGTCACATCAATCTCTCTCCATCAATCAGAGTTACATCAATGACTTCCATCATTCAGAGTCATATCAATCAGAGTCACATCAATCACAAACCATCAATCAGAGTCACGTCGCTCACTCCCCATCATCAGAGTCACATCAATTACTCTACATCAATCAGAGGTTAGAAACAGGAAAGGAGAAGTCACCCTGTTGGGAGTTTTCTATAGGCCTCCAAATAGTTCTAGGGATGTAGAGGAAACGATGGCGAAGGTGATTCTGGATAAGAGCGAAAGTAACAGGGTAGTTATTATGGGAGACTTTACCTTTCCAAATATTGACTGGAAAAGATATAGTTTGAGGACATTAGATGGGTCGTTTTTTGTACAATGTGCGCAGGAGAGTTTCCTGACACAATATGTTGACAGGCCAACAAGAGGCGAGGCCACATTGGATTTGGTTTTGGGTAATGAACCAGGCCAGGTGTTAGATTTGGAGGTAGGTGAGCACTTTGGGCACAGTGACCACAATTCGGTGACGTTTACGTTAGTGATGGAAAGGGATAAGTATACCCCGCAGGGCAAGAGTTATAGCTGGGGGAAGGTCAATTATGATGCTTTAGACATGACTTGGGAGGGGTAGGTTGGAGAAGTAGGCTGCAAGTGTTGGGCACACGGGATATGTGGAGCTTGTTCAAGGAACAGCTACTGCGTGTTCTTGATAAGTACGTACCAGTCAGGTAGGGAGGAAGGCGTCGAGCGCGGGAACCGTGGTTTACCAAAGAAGTGGAATCTCTTGTTAAGAGGAAGAAGGAGGCCTATGTGAAGATGAGGTGTGAAGTTTCAGTTGGGGCGATGGATAGTTACAAGGTAGCGAGGAAGGATCTAAAGAGAGAGCTAAGACGAGCAAGGAGGGGACATGAGAAGTATTTGGCAGGTAGGATCAAGGAAAACCCAAAAGCTTTCTATAGGTATGTCAGGAATAAAAGAATGACTAGGGTAAGAGTAGGGCCAGTCAAGGACAGGGATGGGAAGTTGTGTGCGGAGTCTGAAGAGATAGGCGAGATACTAAATGAATATTTTTCGTCAGTATTCACTCAGGAAAAAGAGAATGTTGTGGAGGAGAATACCGAAACCCAGGCTATTAGAATAGATGGCATTGAGGTACGTAGGGAAGAGGTGTTGGCAATTCTGGACAGGCTGAAAATAAATAAGTCCCCGGGGCCCGATGGGATTTATCCTAGGATTCTCTGGGAACCCAGGGAAGAGATTGCTGAGCCTTTGGCTTTGATTTTTATGTCATCATTGGCTACGGGAATAGTGGCAGAGGACTGGAGGAAAGCAAATGTGGTTCCTTTGTTCAAGAAGGGGAGTAGAGACAACCCCGGCAACTATAGACCGGTGAGCCTCACGTCTGTTGTGGGTAAAGTCTTGGAGGGGATTATAAGAGACAAGATTTATAATCATCTCGATAGGAATAATATGATCAAGGATAGTCAGCATGGCTTTGTGAAGGGTAGGTCATGCCTCCCAAACCTTATTGAGTTCTTTGAGAAGGTGACTGAACAGGTAGACGAGGGTAGAGCATATATGGATTTCAGTAAAGCGTTTGATAAGGTTCCCCATGGTAGGCAATTGCAGAAAATACGGAGGCTGGGGATTGAGGGTGATTTAGAGATGTGGATCAGATATTGGCTAGCTGAAAGAAGACAGAGGGTGGTGGTTGATGGGAAATGTTCAGAATGGAGTTCAGTTACAAGTGGCGTACCACAACGATCTGTTCTGGGGCCGTTGCTGTTTGTCATTTTTATAAATGACCTAGAGGAGGGCGCAGAAGGGTGGGTGAGTAAATTTGCAGATGACACTAAAGTCGGTGGTGTTGTCGACAGTGCGGAAGGATGTTGCAGGTTACAGAGGGACATAAATAAGCTGCAGAGCTGGGCTGAGAGGTGGCAAATGGAGTTTCATGTAGAGAAGTGTGAGGTGATTCACTTTGGAAGGAATAACAGGAATGCGGAATATTTGGCTAATGGTAAAATTCTTGGAAGTGTGGATGAGCAGAAGGATCTCCTTGTCCATGTACATAGATCCCTGAAAGTTGCCACCCAGGTTGATAGGGTTGTGAAGAAGGCCTATGGAGTATTGGCCTTTATTGATAGAGGGATTGAGTTCCGGAGCCATGAGGTCATGTTGCAGCTGTACAAAACTCTGGTACGGCCGCATTTGGAGTATTGCATACAGTTCTGGTCACCTCATTATAGGAAGGACGTGGAAGCTTTGGAACGGGTGCAGAGGAGATTTACCAGGATGTTGCCTGGTATGGAGGGAAAATCTTATGAGGAAAAGCTGATGGACTTGAGGTTGTTTTCGTTAGAGAGAAGAAGGTTCAGAGGAGTCTTAAGAGAGGCATACAAAATGATCAGGGGGTTAGATAGGGTGGACAGTGAGAGCCTTCTCCCGCGGATGGAAATGGCGAGCGCGAGGGGACATAGCCTTAAACTGAGTGGTAAAAGATATAGGACAGAGGTCAGAGGTAGGTTCTTTACGCAAAGAGTGGAGAGGACGTGGAATGCCCTACCTGCAACAGTAGTGAACTCGCCAACATTGAGGGCATTTAAAAATTTATTGGTTAAGCATATGGATGATAATGGCATAGTGTAGGTTAGATGGCTTTTGTTTTTTTATCTTCCCATGTCGGTGCAACATCGTGGGCCGAAGGGCCTGTACTGCACTGTATCGTTCTATGTTCTATGTTCTAGACTCACGTATATCACTTCCCATCAATCAGAGTCACATCAATTACTCCCCACCAATCAGAGTCACATCAATCACTCCCCATCAATCAGTCACATCAATCACACCCCAACAATCAGAGTCACATCAATGACTCCCCATCATTCAGAGGCACATCAATCAGGGGTCACATCAATCAGAGTCACATCAGTCACACCCCATCAATCTGAGTCATATCAGTCTAACCCCATCAATCAGAGGCTCATTAATTACACCCCATCAATCATAGTCTCATGATTCATATCCCATCAATCAGAGTCACATCAATCACATCCCATCAATCAGAGTCCCATCAATTACTCCCCATCATTCAGAGGCACATCAATCAGAGTCACATCAATAAGAGTCACATCAATTACATCCCATCAATCAGAGTCTCATCAAAGACACCTCATCAGTCAGATTCACATGAGTCACACCCCATCAATAAGAGTCACATCAGTCAGAGTCACATCCTCCACAGTTACATCAGTCACACCCCATCAACCTGAGTTCATCAATCACACCCCATCAAGCAGAATCACTTCCATCACACCCCATCAATCAGAGTTACATCAATGAATCCCATCATTCAGAGTCATATTAATCAGAGTGACATCAATTATACCCCATTAATCAGTCACATCGTTCACTCCCCATCATCAAAGTCACATCAATTACTTCCCAGAAATCAGTGTCACGTCAGTCACATCACATCAATCAGAGTGACATCAATCACATCCCATCAATCATTGTCACATCAACCACACCCTATCAATCGGAGTCTCATCAATCAGGTTCACGTGAGACACATCCCATCAATGAGAGTCACATCAATCAGTGTCACATCATCCAGAGTCACATCAGTCACACCCCATCAATCAGAGTACATCAATCACTCACCATCAATCAGAATCACATAAATTACTCCCCATCAGTCAGAGTACATCAATTACTCTCCATCAAACTGAGTAACGTCTATCACTTCATATCAATCAGAGTCGCATGAATTACTCCCCATCAGTCAGAGTCACATCAGTCTCTCCCCATCAATCAGTCACATCAATCACACCCCAACAATCAGAGTCACATCAATGACTCCCCATCATTCAGAGGCACATCAATCAGGGGTCACATCAAACTGAGTCACATCAGTCACACCCCATCAATCTGAGTCATATCAGTCTAACCCCATCAATCAGAGGCTCATTAATTACACCCCATCAATCATAGTCTCATGATTCATATCCCATCAATCAGAGTCACATCAATCACATCCCATCAATCAGAGTCCCATCAATTACTCCCCATCATTCAGAGGCACATCAATCAGAGTCACATCAATAAGAGTCACATCAATTACATCCCATCAATCAGAGTCTCATCAAAGACACCTCATCAGTCAGATTCAGATGAGTCACACCCCATCAATGAGAGTCACATCAGTCAGAGTCACATCCTCCAGAGTTACATCAATCACACTCCAGCAATCAGAGTCACATCAATCACACCCCATCAACAAGAGTTCATCAATCACACCCCATCAATCAGGGTCACATCAATTACTCTCCATGAATCAGAGAGACAATTCAACGTGGGCAAGTGCGAGGTCTTGCACTTTGGAAAAAAGAATAGAGGCATGGACTATTTTCTAAACGGTGACAAAATTCATAATGCTGAAGTGCAAAGGGACTTGGGAGTCCTAGTCCAGGATTCTCTAAAGGTAAACTTGCAGGTTGAGTCCGTAATTAAGAAAGCAAATGCAATGTTGTCATTCATCTCAAGAGGCTTGGAATATAAAAGCAGGGATGTACTTCTGAAGCTTTATAAAGCATTAGTTAGGCCCCATTTAGAATACTGTGAGCAATTTTGGGCCCCACACCTCAGGAAGGACATACTGGCACTGGAGCGGGTCCAGCGGAGATTCACACGGATGATCCCAGGAATGGTAGGGCCTAACATGCGATGAACGTCTGAGGATCCTGGGATTATATTCAATTGAGTTTAGGAGGTTGAGGGGAGATCTAATAGAAACTTACAAGACAATGAATGGCTTAGATAGGGTGGAGGTCGGGAAGTTGTTTCCATTAGCAGGGGAGACTAGGACCCGGGGGCACAGCCTCAGAATAAAAGGGAGTCACTTTAGAACAGAGATGAGGAGAAATTTCTTCAGCCAGAGAGTGGTGGGTCTGTGGAATTCATTGCCACAGAGGGCGGTGGAGGCCGGGACGTTGAGTGTCTTTAAGACAGAAGTTGATAAATTCTTGATTTCGCGAGGAATTAAGGACTATGGAGAGAGAGCGGGTAAATGGAGTTGAAATCAGCCATGATTGAATGGCGGAGTGGACTCGATGGGCCGAATGGCCTTCCTTCCGCTCCTATGTCTTATGGTTTTATGATCTTATAATTACACCCCATCAACCCGAGCTCATCAACCACACCCTATCAATTGGAGTCTCATCAATCAGATATACATGAGTCACACCCCATCAATGAGAGTCACATCAATCAGTGTCAAATCATCCAGAGTCACATCAGTCACACCCCATCAATCAGAGTAACATCAATCACTCACCATCAATCAGAGTCACATCAATTACTCCCCATCGATCAGAGTACATCAATTATTCTCCATCAATCAGAGTCACGTCTATCACTTCATATCAATCAGAGTCACATTAATTACTCCCCATCAGTCAGAGTCTCGTCTATCACTTCCTATCTGATTGATGAATCAGAGTCACATTAGCCATAGCCCATCAATCAGAGTCACATCAAACACTCTCCATCAATCAGAGTCACATCAGACACACCCCATCATCAGAGTCACCTCAATTACTCTCCATCAATCAGAGTCACGTCTATCACTTCCCATCAATCAGAGTCACATTAATCGCTCCCCATCAATCATTCACATCAATCAATCCCCATCAATCAGTGTCACATCAATTGCTTCCTATCAATCAGTGTCACGCCAATAACATCCCATCAATCAGGGGGTCACATCAATCAGAGTCTAATCAGAGTCACATCAGTCAAAGCCCATCAATCGGAGGCTCATCAATCACATCCCATCAATCAGGGTCACATCAATTACTCCCCATCATTCAGAGGTACATCAATCAGAGTCACATCAATAGGAGTATCATCAATCACACCTCATCAGTCTGATTCACATGAGTCACACACCATCAATGAGAGTCACATCAGTCAGAGTCACATCCTCCAGAGTTATATCAATCACACTCCATCAATCAGAGTCACATAAATCACACCCCATCAACCAGAGTTCATCGATCACACCCCATCAATCAGAGTCACATCAATCACACCCCATCAATCAGAGTACATCAATTACTCTCCATCAATCAGAGTCACGCCTATCACTTCACATCAATCAGAGTCACATGAATTACTCCACATCAGTCAGAGTCATGTCAACTACTCCCCATCAATCAGAGTGACATCAGCCATAGCCCATCAATCAGAGTCACATCAATCACACCCCAACAATCAGAGTCACATCAATCACTCCCTATCAATCAGAGTCACATCAATTACTCCCCATCATTCAGAGGCACATCAATCAGGGGTCACATCCATCAGAGACACATCAATCACACCCCATCAATCTGAGTCATATCAGTCAAACTCCATCTATCAGAGGCTCGTCAATCACATCCCATCAATCATAGTCACATCAATCAGATCCCATCAATCAGAGTCACATCAATCACATCCCATCAATCATAGTCACATCAATCAGAGTCACATCAGTAAGAGTCACATCAATCACACCCCATCAATCAGAGTCTTATCAATCACCCCTCATCAGTCAGATTCACGTGTGTCACACCGCATCAATGAGAGTCACATCAGTCAGAGTCACATCCTCCAGAGTTACATCAATCACACTCCATCAATCAGAGTCACATCAATCACACCCCATCAATCAGAGTTCATCAATCACACCCCACCAATCAGAGTCACATCAATCACACCCCATCAATCAGAGTTACATCAATCATTCACGTCAATTACTCCCCATCAGGTACGGTCACATCAATCATCCCTTATCAATCAGAGTAAATCAATCACTGCCCATCAATCAGAGTCACATCAATCACACCCCATCAACCAGAGTTCATCGATCACACCTCATCAATCAGAGTCACATCAATCTCTCTCCATCAATCAGAGTTACATTAATGACTTCCATCATTCAGAGTCATATCAATCAGAGTCACATCAATCACAAACCATCAATCAGAGTCACATCGCTCACTCCCCATCATCAGAGTCACATCAATTACTCTACATCAATCAGAGGTTAGAAACAGGAAAGGAGAAGTCACCCTGTTGGGAGTTTTCTATAGGCCTCCAAATAGTTCTAGGGATGTAGAGGAAACGATGGCGAAGGTGATTCTGGATAAGAGCGAAAGTAACAGGGTAGTTATTATGGGAGACTTTACCTTTCCAAATATTGACTGGAAAAGATATAATTTGAGGACATTAGATGGGTCGTTTTTTGTACAATGTGCGCAGGAGAGTTTCCTGACACAATATGTTGACAGGCCAACAAGAGGCGAGGCCACATTGGATTTGGTTTTGGGTAATGAACCAGGCCAGGTGTAAGATTTGGAGGTAGGTGAGCACTTTGGGCACAGTGACCACAATTCGGTGACGTTTACGTTAGTGATGGAAAGGGATAAGTATACCCCGCAGGGCAAGAGTTATAGCTGGGGGAAGGTCAATTATGATGCCTTTAGACATGACTTGGGAGGGGTAGGTTGGAGAAGTAGGCTGCAAGTGTTGGGCACACGGGATATGTGGAGCTTGTTCAAGGAACAGCTACTGCGTGTTCTTGATAAGTACGTACCAGTCAGGTAGGGAGGAAGGCGTCGAGCGCGGGAACCGTGGTTTACCAAAGAAGTGGAATCTCTTGTTAAGAGGAAGAAGGAGGCCTATGTGAAGATGAGGTGTGAAGTTTCAGTTGGGGCGATGGATAGTTACAAGGTAGCGAGGAAGGATCTAAAGAGAGAGCTAAGACGAGCAAGGAGGGGACATGAGAAGTATTTGGCAGGTAGGATCAAGGAAAACCCAAAAGCTTTCTATAGGTATGTCAGGAATAAAAGAATGACTAGGGATAGAGTAGGGCCAGTCAAGGACAGGGATGGGAAGTTGTGTGCGGAGTCTGAAGAGATAGGCGAGATACTAAATGAATATTTTTCGTCAGTATTCACTCAGGAAAAAGAGAATGTTGTGGAGGAGAATACCGAAACCCAGGCTATTAGAATAGATGGCATTGAGGTACGTAGGGAAGAGGTGTTGGCAATTCTGGACAGGCTGAAAATAAATAAGTCCCCGGGGCCCGATGGGATTTATCCTAGGATTCTCTGGGAACCCAGGGAAGAGATTGCTGAGCCTTTGGCTTTGATTTTTATGTCATCATTGGCTACGGGAATCGTGGCAGAGGACTGGAGGAAAGCAAATGTGGTTCCTTTGTTCAAGAAGGGGAGTAGAGACAACCCCGGCAACTATAGACCGGTGAGCCTCACGTCTGTTGTGGGTAAAATCTTGGAGGGGGTTATAAGAGACAAGATTTATAATCATCTAGATAGGAATAATATGATCAGGGATAGTCAGCATGGCTTTGTGAAGGGTAGGTCATGCCTCCCAAACCTTATTGAGTTCTTTGAGAAGGTGACTGAACAGGTAGACGAGGGTAGAGCATATATGGATTTCAGTAAAGCGTTTGATAAGGTTCCCCATGGCAGGCAATTGCAGAAAATACGGAGGCTGGGGATTGAGGGTGATTTAGAGATGTGGATCAGATATTGGCTAGCTGAAAGAAGACAGAGGGTGGTGGTTGATGGGAAATGTTCAGAATGGAGTTCAGTTACAAGTGGCGTACCACAAGGATCTGTTCTGGGGCCGTTGCTGTTTGTCATTTTTATAAATGACCTAGAGGAGGGCGCAGAAGGGTGGGTGAGTAAATTTGCAGATGACACTGAAGTCGGTGGTGTTGTCGACAGTGCGGAAGGATGTTGCAGGTTACAGAGGGACATAAATAAGCTGCAGAGCTGGGCTGAGAGGTGGCAAATGGAGTTTCATGTAGAGAAGTGTGAGGTGATTCACTTTGGAAGGAATAACAGGAATGCGGAATATTTGGCTAATGGTAAAATTCTTGGAAGTGTGGATGAGCAGAAGGATCTCCGTGTCCATGTACATCGATCCCTGAAAGTTGCCACCCAGGTTGATAGGGTTGTGAAGAAGGCCTATGGAGTATTGGCCTTTATTGATAGAGGGATTGAGTTCCGGAGCCATGAGGTCATGTTGCAGCTGTACAAAACTCTGGTACGGCCGCATTTGGAGTATTGCATACAGTTCTGGTCACCTCATTATAGGAAGGACGTGGAAGCTTTGGAACGGGTGCAGAGGAGATTTACCAGGATGTTGCCTGGTTATGGAGGGAAAATCTTATGAGGAAAGGCTGATGGACTTGAGGTTGTTTTCGTTAGAGAGAAGAAGGTTCAGAGGAGACTTAAGAGAGGCATACAAAATGATCAGGGGGTTAGATAGGGTGGACAGTGAGAGCCTTCTCCCGCGGATGGAAATGGCGAGCGCGAGGGGACATAGCCTTAAACTGAGTGGTAAAAGATATAGGACAGAGGTCAGAGGTAGGTTCTTTACGCAAAGAGTGGTGAGGCCGTGGAATGCCCTACCTGCAACAGTAGTGAACTCGCCAACATTGAGGGCATTTAAAAATTTATTGGTTAAGCATATGGATGATAATGGCATAGTGTAGGTTAGATGGCTTTTGTTTTTTTATCTTCCCATGTCGGTGCAACATCGTGGGCCGAAGGGCCTGTACTGCACTGTATCGTTCTATGTTCTATGTTCTAGAGTCACGTATATCACTTCCCATCAATCACAGTCACATCAATTACTCCCCACCAATCAGAGTCACATCAATCACTCCCCATCAATCAGTCACATCAATCAATCCCCATCAATCAGTGTCACATCAATTACTTCCTATCAATCAGTGTCGCGTCAATAACATCCCATCAATCAGAGTAACATCAATCACATCCCATCAATCATTGTCAAATCAACCACACCCTATCAATCAGTCTCATCAATCAGAGATACATGAGTCACACCCCATCAATGAGAGTCACATCAATCAGTGTCACATCATCCAGAGTCACATCAGTCACACCCCATCAGTCTGAGTAACATCAATCACTCACAATCAATCAGAGTCACATCAATTACTCCCCATCGATCAGAGTACATCAATTACTCTCCATCAATCAGAGTCACGTCTATCACTTCCCATCAATCAGTCACATCAATCAAGCCCCGTCAATCAGTGTCACATCAATTACTTCCTATCTGATAGATGAATCAGAGTCACATCAGCCATAGCCCATCAATCAGTGTCACATCAATTACTTCCTATCAATCAGTGTCACGTCAATAACATCCCATCAATCACAGTAACATCAATCACATCCCATCAATCATTGTCACATCAACCACACCCTATCAATCAGGGGGGTCACATCAATCAGAGTCTAATCAGTCACACCCTATCAATCAGAGTCACATCAGTCAAATCCCATAAATCGGAGGCTCATCAATCACATTCCATCAATCATCGTCACATCAATCACATCCCTTCAATCAGAGTCACATCAATCACATCCCATCAATCAGAGTCACATCAATTACTCCCCATCATTCAGAGGTACATCAATGAGAGTCACATCAATAGGAGTCACATCAATCACACCCCATCATGCAGAGTCTCATCAATCACACCTCATCAGACAGATTCACATGAGTCACACACCATCAATGAGAGTCACATCAGTCAGAGTCACATCCTTCAGAGTTACATCAATCACACGCCATCAATCAGAGTCACATAAATCACCCCCCATCAAGCAGAGTTCATCAATCACACCCCATCAATCAGAGTCACATCAATCACACCCCATCAATCAGAGTACATCAATTACTCTCCATCAATCAGAGTCACGCCTATCACTTCACATCAATCAGAGTCACATTAATTACTCCACATCAGTCAGAGTCAAATCAGCCATAGCCCATCAATCAGAGTCACATCAAACACTCCCCATCAATCAGTCACATCAGTCACGCGCCATCAATCAGAGTCACATCAATCACTCCCTATCAATCAGAGTCACATCAATTACTCCCCATCATTCAGAGGCACATCAATCAGGGGTCACATCCATCAGAGCCACATCAGTCACACCCCATCAATCTGAGTCATATCAGTCAAACCCTATCTATCAAAGGCTCATCAATCACATCCCATCAATCATAGTCACATCAATCAGATCCCATCAATCAGAGTCACATCAGACACACCCCATCATCAGAGTCACCTCAATTACTCTCCATCAATCAGAGTCACGTCTATCACTTCCCATCAATCAGAGTCACATTAATCGCTCCCCATCAATCATTCACATCAATCAATCCCCATCAATCAGTGTCACATCAATTGCTTCCTATCAATCAGTGTCACGCCAATAACATCCCATCAATCAGGGGGTCACATCAATCAGAGTCTAATCAGAGTCACATCAGTCAAAGCCCATCAATCGGAGGCTCATCAATCACATCCCATCAATCAGGGTCACATCAATTACTCCCCATCATTCAGAGGTACATCAATCAGAGTCACATCAATAGGAGTATCATCAATCACACCTCATCAGTCTGATTCACATGAGTCACACACCATCAATGAGAGTCACATCAGTCAGAGTCACATCCTCCAGAGTTATATCAATCACACTCCATCAATCAGAGTCACATAAATCACACCCCATCAACCAGAGTTCATCGATCACACCCCATCAATCAGAGTCACATCAATCACACCCCATCAATCAGAGTACATCAATTACTCTCCATCAATCAGAGTCACGCCTATCACTTCACATCAATCAGAGTCACATGAATTACTCCACATCAGTCAGAGTCATGTCAACTACTCCCCATCAATCAGAGTGACATCAGCCATAGCCCATCAATCAGAGTCACATCAATCACACCCCAACAATCAGAGTCACATCAATCACTCCCTATCAATCAGAGTCACATCAATTACTCCCCATCATTCAGAGGCACATCAATCAGGGGTCACATCCATCAGAGACACATCAATCACACCCCATCAATCTGAGTCATATCAGTCAAACTCCATCTATCAGAGGCTCGTCAATCACATCCCATCAATCATAGTCACATCAATCAGATCCCATCAATCAGAGTCACATCAATCACATCCCATCAATCATAGTCACATCAATCAGAGTCACATCAGTAAGAGTCACATCAATCACACCCCATCAATCAGAGTCTTATCAATCACCCCTCATCAGTCAGATTCACGTGTGTCACACCGCATCAATGAGAGTCACATCAGTCAGAGTCACATCCTCCAGAGTTACATCAATCACACTCCATCAATCAGAGTCACATCAATCACACCCCATCAATCAGAGTTCATCAATCACACCCCACCAATCAGAGTCACATCAATCACACCCCATCAATCAGAGTTACATCAATCATTCACGTCAATTACTCCCCATCAGGTACGGTCACATCAATCATCCCTTATCAATCAGAGTACATCAATCACTGCCCATCAATCAGAGTCACATCAATCACACCCCATCAACCAGAGTTCATCGATCACACCTCATCAATCAGAGTCACATCAATCTCTCTCCATCAATCAGAGTTACATTAATGACTTCCATCATTCAGAGTCATATCAATCAGAGTCACATCAATCACAAACCATCAATCAGAGTCACATCGCTCACTCCCCATCATCAGAGTCACATCAATTACTCTACATCAATCAGAGGTTAGAAACAGGAAAGGAGAAGTCACCCTGTTGGGAGTTTTCTATAGGCCTCCAAATAGTTCTAGGGATGTAGAGGAAACGATGGCGAAGGTGATTCTGGATAAGAGCGAAAGTAACAGGGTAGTTATTATGGGAGACTTTACCTTTCCAAATATTGACTGGAAAAGATATAATTTGAGGACATTAGATGGGTCGTTTTTTGTACAATGTGCGCAGGAGAGTTTCCTGACACAATATGTTGACAGGCCAACAAGAGGCGAGGCCACATTGGATTTGGTTTTGGGTAATGAACCAGGCCAGGTGTAAGATTTGGAGGTAGGTGAGCACTTTGGGCACAGTGACCACAATTCGGTGACGTTTACGTTAGTGATGGAAAGGGATAAGTATACCCCGCAGGGCAAGAGTTATAGCTGGGGGAAGGTCAATTATGATGCCTTTAGACATGACTTGGGAGGGGTAGGTTGGAGAAGTAGGCTGCAAGTGTTGGGCACACGGGATATGTGGAGCTTGTTCAAGGAACAGCTACTGCGTGTTCTTGATAAGTACGTACCAGTCAGGTAGGGAGGAAGGCGTCGAGCGCGGGAACCGTGGTTTACCAAAGAAGTGGAATCTCTTGTTAAGAGGAAGAAGGAGGCCTATGTGAAGATGAGGTGTGAAGTTTCAGTTGGGGCGATGGATAGTTACAAGGTAGCGAGGAAGGATCTAAAGAGAGAGCTAAGACGAGCAAGGAGGGGACATGAGAAGTATTTGGCAGGTAGGATCAAGGAAAACCCAAAAGCTTTCTATAGGTATGTCAGGAATAAAAGAATGACTAGGGATAGAGTAGGGCCAGTCAAGGACAGGGATGGGAAGTTGTGTGCGGAGTCTGAAGAGATAGGCGAGATACTAAATGAATATTTTTCGTCAGTATTCACTCAGGAAAAAGAGAATGTTGTGGAGGAGAATACCGAAACCCAGGCTATTAGAATAGATGGCATTGAGGTACGTAGGGAAGAGGTGTTGGCAATTCTGGACAGGCTGAAAATAAATAAGTCCCCGGGGCCCGATGGGATTTATCCTAGGATTCTCTGGGAACCCAGGGAAGAGATTGCTGAGCCTTTGGCTTTGATTTTTATGTCATCATTGGCTACGGGAATCGTGGCAGAGGACTGGAGGAAAGCAAATGTGGTTCCTTTGTTCAAGAAGGGGAGTAGAGACAACCCCGGCAACTATAGACCGGTGAGCCTCACGTCTGTTGTGGGTAAAATCTTGGAGGGGGTTATAAGAGACAAGATTTATAATCATCTAGATAGGAATAATATGATCAGGGATAGTCAGCATGGCTTTGTGAAGGGTAGGTCATGCCTCCCAAACCTTATTGAGTTCTTTGAGAAGGTGACTGAACAGGTAGACGAGGGTAGAGCATATATGGATTTCAGTAAAGCGTTTGATAAGGTTCCCCATGGCAGGCAATTGCAGAAAATACGGAGGCTGGGGATTGAGGGTGATTTAGAGATGTGGATCAGATATTGGCTAGCTGAAAGAAGACAGAGGGTGGTGGTTGATGGGAAATGTTCAGAATGGAGTTCAGTTACAAGTGGCGTACCACAAGGATCTGTTCTGGGGCCGTTGCTGTTTGTCATTTTTATAAATGACCTAGAGGAGGGCGCAGAAGGGTGGGTGAGTAAATTTGCAGATGACACTGAAGTCGGTGGTGTTGTCGACAGTGCGGAAGGATGTTGCAGGTTACAGAGGGACATAAATAAGCTGCAGAGCTGGGCTGAGAGGTGGCAAATGGAGTTTCATGTAGAGAAGTGTGAGGTGATTCACTTTGGAAGGAATAACAGGAATGCGGAATATTTGGCTAATGGTAAAATTCTTGGAAGTGTGGATGAGCAGAAGGATCTCCGTGTCCATGTACATCGATCCCTGAAAGTTGCCACCCAGGTTGATAGGGTTGTGAAGAAGGCCTATGGAGTATTGGCCTTTATTGATAGAGGGATTGAGTTCCGGAGCCATGAGGTCATGTTGCAGCTGTACAAAACTCTGGTACGGCCGCATTTGGAGTATTGCATACAGTTCTGGTCACCTCATTATAGGAAGGACGTGGAAGCTTTGGAACGGGTGCAGAGGAGATTTACCAGGATGTTGCCTGGTATGGAGGGAAAATCTTATGAGGAAAGGCTGATGGACTTGAGGTTGTTTTCGTTAGAGAGAAGAAGGTTCAGAGGAGACTTAAGAGAGGCATACAAAATGATCAGGGGGTTAGATAGGGTGGACAGTGAGAGCCTTCTCCCGCGGATGGAAATGGCGAGCGCGAGGGGACATAGCCTTAAACTGAGTGGTAAAAGATATAGGACAGAGGTCAGAGGTAGGTTCTTTACGCAAAGAGTGGTGAGGCCGTGGAATGCCCTACCTGCAACAGTAGTGAACTCGCCAACATTGAGGGCATTTAAAAATTTATTGGTTAAGCATATGGATGATAATGGCATAGTGTAGGTTAGATGGCTTTTGTTTTTTTATCTTCCCATGTCGGTGCAACATCGTGGGCCGAAGGGCCTGTACTGCACTGTATCGTTCTATGTTCTATGTTCTAGAGTCACGTATATCACTTCCCATCAATCACAGTCACATCAATTACTCCCCACCAATCAGAGTCACATCAATCACTCCCCATCAATCAGTCACATCAATCAATCCCCATCAATCAGTGTCACATCAATTACTTCCTATCAATCAGTGTCGCGTCAATAACATCCCATCAATCAGAGTAACATCAATCACATCCCATCAATCATTGTCAAATCAACCACACCCTATCAATCAGTCTCATCAATCAGAGATACATGAGTCACACCCCATCAATGAGAGTCACATCAATCAGTGTCACATCATCCAGAGTCACATCAGTCACACCCCATCAGTCTGAGTAACATCAATCACTCACAATCAATCAGAGTCACATCAATTACTCCCCATCGATCAGAGTACATCAATTACTCTCCATCAATCAGAGTCACGTCTATCACTTCCCATCAATCAGTCACATCAATCAAGCCCCGTCAATCAGTGTCACATCAATTACTTCCTATCTGATAGATGAATCAGAGTCACATCAGCCATAGCCCATCAATCAGTGTCACATCAATTACTTCCTATCAATCAGTGTCACGTCAATAACATCCCATCAATCACAGTAACATCAATCACATCCCATCAATCATTGTCACATCAACCACACCCTATCAATCAGGGGGGTCACATCAATCAGAGTCTAATCAGTCACACCCTATCAATCAGAGTCACATCAGTCAAATCCCATAAATCGGAGGCTCATCAATCACATTCCATCAATCATCGTCACATCAATCACATCCCTTCAATCAGAGTCACATCAATCACATCCCATCAATCAGAGTCACATCAATTACTCCCCATCATTCAGAGGTACATCAATGAGAGTCACATCAATAGGAGTCACATCAATCACACCCCATCATGCAGAGTCTCATCAATCACACCTCATCAGACAGATTCACATGAGTCACACACCATCAATGAGAGTCACATCAGTCAGAGTCACATCCTTCAGAGTTACATCAATCACACGCCATCAATCAGAGTCACATAAATCACCCCCCATCAAGCAGAGTTCATCAATCACACCCCATCAATCAGAGTCACATCAATCACACCCCATCAATCAGAGTACATCAATTACTCTCCATCAATCAGAGTCACGCCTATCACTTCACATCAATCAGAGTCACATTAATTACTCCACATCAGTCAGAGTCAAATCAGCCATAGCCCATCAATCAGAGTCACATCAAACACTCCCCATCAATCAGTCACATCAGTCACGCGCCATCAATCAGAGTCACATCAATCACTCCCTATCAATCAGAGTCACATCAATTACTCCCCATCATTCAGAGGCACATCAATCAGGGGTCACATCCATCAGAGCCACATCAGTCACACCCCATCAATCTGAGTCATATCAGTCAAACCCTATCTATCAAAGGCTCATCAATCACATCCCATCAATCATAGTCACATCAATCAGATCCCATCAATCAGAGTCACATCAATCACATCCCATCAATCATAGTCACATCAATGAGAGTGACATCAGTCAGAGTCACATCCTCCAGAGTTACATCAATCACACTCCATCAATCAGAGTCACATCAATCACACCCCATCAACCAGAGTTCATCAATCACACCCCATCAAGTACGGTCACATCAATCACACCCTATCAATCAGAGTTACATCAATCATTCACGTCAATTACTCCCCATCAAGTACGGTCACATCAATCATCCCTCATCAATCAGAGTACATCAATCACTCCACAACAATCAGTCACATCAGTCATACCCCATCAATCAGAGTAAATCAATCACTCCACATCAATGAGAGTACATCAATCACTGCCCATCAATGAGAGTCACATCAATCACACCCCATCAACCAGAGTTCATCAATCACACCCCATTAATCAGAGTCACATCAATCACTCCCCATCAATCAGAGTTACATCAATGACTCCCATTATTCAGAGTCATATCAATCAGAGTCACATCAATCACAACACATCAATCAGAGTCACATCGTTCACTCCCCATCAATCAGAGTCACATCAGTCCCACCCCATGATCAGAGTCACATCAATTACTCTTCATCAATCAGAGGTTAGAAACAGGAAAGGAGAAGTCACCCTCTTGGGAGTTTTCTATAGGCCTCCAAATAGTTCTAGGGATGTAGAGGAACGGATGGCGAAGATGATTCTGGATAAGAGCGAAAGTAACAGGGTAGTTGTTATGGGAGACTTTAACTTTCCAAATATTGACTGGAAAAGATATAGTTTGAGTACATTAGATGGGTCGTTTTTTGTACAATGTGTGCAGGAGGGTTTCCTGGCACAATATGTTGACAGGCCAACAAGAGGCGAGGCCACATTGGATTTGGTTTTGGGCAATGAACCAGGCCAGGTGTTAGATTTGGAGGTAGGTGAGCACTTTGGGCACAGTGATCACAATTCGGTGACGTTTACGTAAGTGATGGAAAGGGATAAGTATACCCCGCAGGGCAAGAGTTATAGCTGGGGGAAGGGCAATTATGATGCCATTAGACATGACTTGGGAGGGGTAGGTTGGAGAAGGAGGCTGCAAGTGTTGGGCACACTGGATATGTCGAGCTTGTTCAAGGAACAGCTACTGCGTGTTCTTGATAAGTACGTACCGGTCAGGCAGGGAGGAAGGCGTCGAGCGAGGGAACCGTGGTTTACCAAAGAAGTGGAATCTCTTGTTAAGAGGAAGAAGGAGGCCTATGTGAAGATGAGGTGTGAAGTTTCAGTTGGGACGCTTGATAGTTACAAGGTAGCGAGGAAGGATCTAAAGAGACAGCTAAGACGAGCAAGGAGGGGACATGAGAAGTATTTGGCAGGTAGGATCAAGGAAAACCCAAAAGCTTTCGAGAGGTATGTCAGGAATAAAAGAATGACTAGGGTAAGAGTAGGGCCAGTCAAGGACAGGGATGGGAAGTTGTGTGTGGAGTCTGAAGAGATAGGCGAGATACTAAATGAATATTTTTCGTCAGTATTCACTCAGGAAAAAGAAAATGTTGTGTAGGAGAATACTGAGACCCAGGCTATTTGAATAGATGGCATTGAGGTACGTAGGGAAGAGGTGTTGGCAATTCTGGACAGGCTGAAAATAGATAAGTCCCCGGGGCCCGATGGGAATTATCCTAGGATTCTCTGGGAAGCCAGGGAAGAGATTGCTGAGCCTTTGATTTTTATGCCATCATTGGCTACAGGAATAGTGCCAGAGGACTGGAGAATAGTAAATGTGGTTCCTTTGTTCAAGAAGGGGAGTAGAGACAACCCCGGCAACTATAGACCGGTGAGCCTCACGTCTGTTGTGGGTAAAGTCTTGGAGGGGATTATAAGAGACAAGATGTATAATCATCTAGATAGGAATAATATGATTAGGGATAGTCAGCATGGCTTTGTGAATGGCAGGTCATGCCTCCCAAACCTTATCGAGTTCTTTGAGAAGGTGACTGAACAGGTAGACGAGGGTAGAGCAGTTGATGTGGTGTATATGGATTTCAGTAAAGCGTTTGATAAGGTTCCCCACGGTAGGCTATTGCAGAAAATACGGAGGCTGGGGATTGAGGGTGATATAGAGATATGGATCAGAAATTGGCTAGCTGAAAGAAGACAGAGGGTGGTGGTTGATGGGAAATGTTCAGAATGGAGTTCAGTTACAAGTGGCGTACCACAAGGATCTGTTCTGGGGCCGTTGCTGTTTGTCATTTTTATAAATGACCTAGAGGAGGGCGCAGAAGGGTGGGTGAGTAAATTTGCAGACGACACTCAAGTCGGTGGTGTTGTCGACAGTGCGGAAGGATGTTGCAGGTTACAGAGGGACATAGATAAGCTGCAGAGCTGGGCTGACAGGTGCAAATGGAGTTTAATGTAGAGAAGTGTGAGGTGATTCACTTTGGAAGGAATAACAGGAATGCGGAATATTTGGCTAATGGTAAAGTTCTTGAAAGTGTGGATGAGCAGAGGGATCTAGGTGTCCATGTACATAGATCCCTGAATGTTGCCACCCAGGTTGATAGGGTTGTGAAGAAGGCCTATGGAGTGTTGGCCTTTATTGGTAGAGGGATTGAGTTCCGGAGTCGGGAGGTCATGTTGCAGCTGTACAGAACTCTGGTACGGCCGCATTTGGAGTATTGCGTACAGTTCTGGTCACCGCATTATAGGAAGGACGTGGAGGCTTTGGAGCGGGTGCAGAGGAGATTTACCAGGGTGTTGCCTGGTATGGAGGGAAAATCTTATGAGGAAAGGCTGATGGACTTGAGGTTGTTTTCGTTGGAGAGAAGGTTAAGAGGAGACTTAATAGAGGCATACAAAATGATCAGGGGGTTGGATAGGGTGGACAGTGAGAGCCTTCTCCCGCGGATGGAAATGGCTGGCACGAGGGGACATAACTTTAAACTGAGGGGTAATAGATATAGGACAGAGGTCAGAGGTAGGTTCTTTACGCAAAGAGTAGTGAGGCCGTGGAATGCCCTACCTGCTACAGTAGTGAACTCGCCAACATTGAGGGCATTTAAAAGTTTATTGGATAAACATATGGATGATAATGGCATAGTGTAGGTTAGATGGCTTTTGTTTCGGTGCAACATCGTGGGCCGAAGGGCCTGTACTGCGCTATATTGTTCTATGTTCTAAGTGTGAGGTGATTCACTTTGGAAGGAATAACAGGAATGCGGAATATTTGGCTAATGGTAAAATTCTTGAAAGTGTGGATGAGCAGAGGGATCTCGGTGTCCATGTACATAGATCCCTGAAAGCTGCCACCCAGGTTGATAGGCTGTGAAGAAGGCCTATGTAGTATTGGCCTTTATTGGTAGAGGGATTGAGTTCCGGAATCATGAGGTCATGTTGCAACTGTACAAAACTCTGGTACGGCCTCATTTGGAGTATTGCGTACAGTTCTGGTCACCTCATTATAGGTAGGACGTGGAAGCTTTGGAACGGGTGCAGAGGAGATTTACCAGGATGTTGCCTGGTATGGAGGGAAAATCTTATGAGGAAAGGCTGATGGACTTGAGGTTGTTTTCGTTAGAGAGAAGAAGGTTAAGAGGAGACTGAATAGAGGCATACGAAATGATCAGGGGGTTAGATAGGGTGGACAGTGAGAGCCTTCTCCCGCGGATGGAAATGGCTAGCGCGAGGGGACATAGCCTTAAACTGAGGGGTAAAAGATATAGGACAGAGGTCCGAGGTAGGTTCTTTACGCAAAGAGTGGTGAGGCCGTGGAATGCCCCACCTGCAACAGTAGTGAACTCGCCAACATTGAGGGCATTTAAACGTTTATTGGTTAAGCATATGGATGGTAATGGCATAGTGTAGGTTAGATGGCTTTTGTTTTTGTATCTATCCCCTTCATAATTTTATATGTCTCAATAAGATCCCCCCCCCCCCCCCCCCGCATCCTTCTAAACTCCAACGAGTACAGTCCCAGTCTACTCAACCTCTCGTCATAATCTAATCCCCTCAGCTCTGGGATCAACCTAGTGAATCTCCTCTGCACTCCCTCCAGTTCCAATATGTCCTTTCTCAGGTAAGGAGACCAAAACTGAACACAATACTCCAGATGTGGCCTCACCAACATCCTATACAATTGCTTCAGAACATCACTAGTCTTGAACTCCATCCCTCTAGCAATGAAAGACAAAACTCGATTAGCCTTCTAAATCACCTGTTGCACCTGCACACCCACTTTTTGCGACTCGTGCACCAGCACACCCAGGTTCCTCTGCACAGCAGCATGTTTTAACATCTTACCGTTTAAATAATAATCCATTCTGCTATTATTCCTCCCAAAATGCACAGCCTCACACTTGGCAACATTGAATTCCATCTGCCAGACCCTAGCCCATTCACCTAACCTATCCAAATCCTTCTGCAGACTTCCAGTATCCTCTGCATCTTAGTGTCGTCTGCAAACTTTGGCACATTGCACTTGGTCCCCAACTCCAAATCGTCTCTGTAAATTGTAAACAACTGCGGGCCCAACACTGATCCTTGAGGGACCCCACTAGTTACAGGTTGCCAACCAGAGAAACACCCATTTATCCCCACTCTCTGCTTTCTGTTAGTTAACCAATCCTCTATCCATGCTACCACTTTACCCTCAATGCCATGCATCTTTAGTTTATGCAGCAACATTTTGTGTGGCACCTTGTCAAAAGCTTTCTGGAAATCCAGATATACCACATCCATTGGCTCCCCGTTATCTACTGCACTGGTAACGGCCTCAAACAATTCTACCAAATTAGTCAGACACGACCTACCCTTTGTGAATCCATGCTGCGTCTGCCCAATGGGACAATTTTCCTCCAGGTGCACCTGCTATTTCCACCTTAATGATATATTCCAGCATTTTCCCTACAACCGAAGTTAAGCTTACCGGCCTATAATTACCCACTTTCTGCCGACCTCCTTTTTTAAACAGTGGTGTCACGTTTGCTACTTTCCAATCCTCTGGGACCATCCCAGAGTTTAGTGAATTTTGATAAATTATCACTAGTGCGTTTACAATTTCCCTAGTCATCTCTTTTAACACTCTGGGATGCATCCCATCAGGGCCAGGAGACTTGTCTACCTTTAGCCCCATTAGATTGCCCAATACTGCCTCCTTAGTGATTACAATCATATCAAGGTCCTCACCTATCATATCTTTATTTCCATCAGTCACTGGCATGTTATTTGTGTCCTCCACTGTGAAGACTGACCCAAAAATCCTGTTCAGCTCCTCAGCCATTTCCCCGTCTCCTATTATTAAATCTCCCTTCTCATCTTCCAAAGGACCAATATTTACCTCAGCCATTCTTTTTTGTCTTATATATTTGTAGAAGCTTTTACTATCTGCTTTTATGTTCTGAGCCAGTTTACTTTCATAGTCTACCTCATTCTTCTTTATGGCTTTTTTAGTAGCTTTCTGTTGTCCCCTAAAGACTTCCCAGTCCTCTAGTCTCCCACTAATATTTGCCACTTTGTATGTTTTTTAGTTCAATTTGATACTCTCCCTCACCTCCTTAGATATCCATGGTCGATTTTTCCCCTTTCTACCGTCTTTCTTTTTTGTCGGTATGAACCTTTTCTGAACACTGTGACAGATCACTCGGAAGGTTCTCCACTGTTCCTCAACTGCTTCACCATGAAGTCTTTGCACCCAGTCTACCTTAGCTAGTTCTTCTCTCATCCCATTGTAATCGCCTTTGTTTAAGCACAAAACACTCGTGTTTGATTTTACCTTGTCATCCTCCAACTATATTTTAAATTCCACCATATTGTGGTCGCTCCTTCCAAGAGGATCCCGAACTATGAGATCATTAATCAATCCTGCCTCATTACACAGGACCAGATCTAGGACCGCTTGTTCCCTTGTAGGTTCCATTACATACTGTTCCAGGAAATTATCCCGGGCACATTCTAGAAACTCCTCCTCAAGGCTGCCTTTACCAACCTGGTTAAACCAATCGATATGCAGATTAAAATCTCCCATGATAACCGTTGTACCATTTCTACATGCATCTGTTATTTCTTTGCTTATCGCCTGCCCTACCATCCTGTTACTATTTGGTGGCCTATAAACTTCTCCTATCAGTGACCTTTTCGTCTTACTATTCCTGATTTCCACCCAAATTGATTCAACCTTGTCCTCCATAGCACCAATATCATCCCTTACTATTGCCCGGATGCCATCCTTAAACAACAAAGCTACACCACCGCCCTTACCGTCCAGTCTATCCTTTCGTATCGTCTGATACCCTTGGATATTTAACTCCCAGTCGTGACCATCTTTTAACCATGTTTCAGTAATGGCCACTAAATCATAGTCATTCACGATGATTTGCGCCATCAACTCATTTACCTTATTTCGTATACTACGAGCATTCAGGTAAAGTACATTTATACTGTTTTTTATGTCTTTGTTATGAATCTTGATCAGTAACTATTCGCAATTTATTTTTCCTCTTACCCTTTCTCCTAACTTTCCTTGTCATTGAACCCATATCTCTACATAATAACCTGTCACGTAACCTGCTTCCTTGCTCTCCATTAACCATTATACTGTCCATAGCTTTACCCTTCCCTTCCCCCAACTTTCTAGTTTAAAGTCCTTATGACAAACCTATTTATCCTATTCGCTAGAACACTGGTCCCAGAATGGTTCAGGTGAAGACCGTCCCAACGGTACAGGTCCCTCCTGCCCCAGTACTGATGCCAATGCCCCATGAAATGGAATCCTTCTTTCCCGCACCACTCCTTTAGCCACGTGTTAACTACTCTAATTTTCTCAACCCTATGCCAATAGGCTCGGGTAGTAATCCAGAGATTATAACCCTGGAGGACCTGTTCTTTAATTTAGTCACTAGTGTTCGATAATCCCCAAACAGGTCCTCTTTCCTAGTCTTACCTATGTTGTTAGTCCCAACGTGGGCCACAACTGGATCCTCCCCCTCCCTCTCCAAAATCCTTTCAAGCCGATCAGAGATGTCCCTCACCCTGGCACCGGGTAGGCAACATACCATGCGGGACTCACGATCTGGCTTACAAAGGATGCCATCAATCCCCCTAATTATAGAATCCCCTACAACTACCACTTGTCTTTTTGCTCCCCCCCTCTTGAATGGCTTCCTCTACCACGGTGCAGTGGTCAGTCAACGCATCCTCCCTACAGCCCTCTTCCTCATCCACACAGGGAGCAAGTACCTCATACCTGTTGGACAAGGTCAAGGGCTGAGGCTCCTCAACTCCTAAACTCAGGATCCCCCTACCTGCCTCCCTTGCAGTCACACCACTCTGTCCCTGACCACTGTCCGAATTAACAGTACTTATTCTACCGGGTGTGACTGCCTCCTGAAACAAAGCGTCCAGGTGATTTTCCCCCTCCCTGATGTGCCGCAGTGTGTGCAGCTCGGTCTCCAGCGCATCAATTCTGAGCCGAAGTTCCTCGAGCAGCCAACACTTGCTGCAGATGTGGTCATTGACGGTCTCAATGGGATCCACAGTTCCATCATCATACAGCAACAGCACATCACCTGTCCAGCCATATTCAACTAGTTAATCAATTTAAATAATTTTTTTAAAAAATTTTTTATAGAACCTCAAGGATAAACCCGAACACCAACAAAAACACAGCCCTCTCTCGCCACTCACCCGAACTCAGTCACTCCCCTAAACACAGATGCACTCTGTTCCAATCAGCACTCAGTCACTCACCATACATGGACTTTGGAAGGATCAAACAGAATAATTTTGATAGGTGGATAAGGCCTTTGAAAATAGACCAAATGTATGAAGCTCTCAGAGAAATTATACTTTTGGAGGAGTTTGAAAAATCAATTCCTGATGTAGTAAGAACTCATGTGGAAGAGCACAGGGTTAACACTGCGAGGTTAGCAGCAGAAATAGCAGATGATTATGAATTAGTTCAGAAATAAAGGTTTGGTTTCCGACATCAGTTTCAGCCTGTGAGGGATAGAAACTGGGGAAAAGAGAAATACTCAAGTGGTAGAACTAAAGGAGACCTGATGGAAGATAATAAGGACAGTGTACCTCAGATTAAAAGAGAAATCCAGGAGGGTGGAAGAGAAATGAAACGTTTCAAATATTTTCACTGTAATAAATTAGGCCATGCAAAGTCAAAGTGCTGGTGGTTGAAAAAAAGCACTGGGAAGGCTGATGTGGAAGAACAGGATAAGACAGTGGGTTTGTTAAAGTGGGAAAGGAAAGTTCAAGGGAAGCGAAGGAGGTGCAAAAGTTTGTACAGCCTGATCAAGAGGTGATTGATAACAAGGTGCCAGAACTCTTTAAATAAAATACTTGTGAGGGTTAAGTTGATTCATGTGTATCAGGAGGAGCAGGTAAAGAAGTCACAATTTTAAGAGATACGGGAACTAGTCAATCTTTGATGGTAAGAAATGAGCAGTTGTGTAGTTTGGGAGGAATATTGCCAGAAAAGGTGGTAATATGTGGAATTCAAGTTGAGAAGAGTTGCGTTCCATTATACAAGATAAGGTTGGAGAGTCTAGTGATGAGTGGTGAAGTGGTAGTAGGAGTAATAAGACAAACTAGCTTGTCCAGGAATACAGTTTGTCTTAGGTAATGATATAGCTGGATCGCAGGTGGGAGTGATGCCTACTGTGGTTGAAAATCAGACAACTGGTGTTGAAGGACGAATATCTTGGGATTTTCTAGATTGTGTAGTAACAAGGTCGCAAAGTCACAGGTTAAGACAAGAGTATAAATCAGAGAGTGAAGATAAAGTTGATGTGCAATTATCAGAAGCGATTTTTGAGCAGATGATTGGAAAAGAGCAAACGGAGGATGAAGTGGATATTTTAGCTCAGGAAAATTGGCGGAGTTAGAACAGAAAGAGATAGAAATAAGACGGATGTATCAGAAAACATACACGGAGGAGGAATCTGAGTGTATACCAGAGTGTTATTACCTAAAAATGATGTCTTGATGAGGAAATAGAGACCTTTACATATGCAGGCGGATGAAAAGTGGGCAGACGTTCATCAAGTGGTATTGCCGGTAGGGTATAGAAAGGAGCTGTTGCGAGTAGCACATGAGGTACCACTGGGACGTCAAATGGGAGTAAGGAAAACTCGAGCTAAAATCCAAAAACATTTTTATTGGCCTGGACTGCATAAAAATGTCGTTAATTTTTGTCGATCATGCCACACATGTCAAGTGATAGGGAAACCGCAAGCAGTGATAAAACCAGCGCCCTTAATACCCATTCCAGCATTTGAGGAACCTTTTACAAGGGTCTTAATTGATTGCGTAGGACCGCTTCCTAAAATGAAAAGTGCGAGTCAATATCTTTTGACTATAATGGATGTGTCTACTAGGTTTCCAGAGGCCATTCCAATCTGTAATATTACAGCTAGAAAGATTGTGGAGAAGTAACTGAAATTCTTTACTCGATATGGACTACCCACAGAAATACAATCGGATCAAGGATCAAATTTTACCTCAAGGTTATTCAAAGACGTTATGGATAGCTTAGGAATTTAAATCAACTGCATACCATCCAGAAGTACTAAAATGGCTCTACATGATGGAGCTGTGGGAAATGCTGTTCCAATTAAACAACATCCCTATAGACTGAAACCTTTAAAATTGGCACAGGTTAACAAAGAAATGGAAAGTATGCTTTAAAATGGCATAATTGAAGTGGGTTGAAGCCAATGGAGCTGATCCATAATGATGGTACGAAACCAGATGGTACAGAATGGTTGTGTGTGGACTATAGAAAGGTTAATGCAGTTACAAGAACGGACTCTTATCCTATACCACGCTTGGAGGATTGCACTGAGAAAATGTGACAATCAGCTTTTATTTCCAAACTGGATTTACTTAAAGGTACTGGCAAGTACCTTAATCCGAAATTGCGAAGGAAATTTCAGCTTTTGTGACTCCAGATGGTTTATCCCAATTCAACGTTATGCCGTTTGTCATGAAATATGCCCCAATCACATTTCAACAGTTAACTAACAACGTTGTTTCAGGATTATCCAATTGTGCGGTATACATCGACGATCTGGTAATTTTTAGCCAGATATGTAAAGAACATTTGGAGCATCTGATGGAGTTATTCGATCGAATTCAGGAGGTGGGTTTCGTAGTAAATCTAGCCAAAAGTGAATTTGGAAAATCCCAAGTTACTTTTCTTGGCCATACACTCGGACATGGTTCTATGGTCCCATGGGATATGAAAACAAAAGTTATTGGGGAGTTTCCAATACCCTCGACACAAAGAGAAACAATGCGATTTCGTGGCTTGAGTGGATTTTATCGAAAATTTGATCAACATTTTTGCAACGTAGTTGCTCCGCTGACTGTCTTTCTGAGAAACGTCGCAAATTTCCGTGGACAGCGGAGTGTCAACAGGCATTTGACTGCCTGAAGGCTGTCTTAAACAATGCTCCTGTGATGGAGAATTACAAGGGGCTCAGTGATTGAACTAAAGCATCTGACCTTAAGGAGAAATGCCGAGGCATAGAGAAATGGATGGATCATGCAGTGACCTTCTTGTCCAAAGAGACTGTCGATCAAGAGGGTTTCCAGTTGGAGGAAGAAGAACTAAAATGGACTAAGCTATTATACCTGTTTGCGTGATTTG
This sequence comes from Scyliorhinus torazame, assembly GCF_047496885.1. Classification (NCBI taxonomy): domain Eukaryota; kingdom Metazoa; phylum Chordata; class Chondrichthyes; order Carcharhiniformes; family Scyliorhinidae; genus Scyliorhinus; species Scyliorhinus torazame. The sequence continues at coordinate 36,866,780 of NC_092728.1, forward strand.
TTTTGTGAAACGGAAAAGTATTTTCCTGTCAGTATTTCTTGAAGGAAAGTGAAAAGGTGAAAAGTGAAACCATCTTGAAGTCCGTGGTGTATTAATTTTTTCTTGGGGGTGGTGTCACGTGGATGTACCTCTAAGAAATGGGTATTTATCAAATAGCTTCAGTGATAGAACATAGAACATAGAACATTACAGCGCAGTACAGGCCCTTCGGCCCTCGATGTTGTGCCGACCTGTGAAACCACTCGAAAGCCCATCTACACTATTCCCTTATCGTCCATATGTCCATCCAATTACCATTTGAATGCCCTTAGTGTTGGCGAGTCCACTACTGTTGCACGCAGGGCATTCCACGCCCTTACTACTCTCTGAGTAAAGAACCTACCTCTGACATCTGTCCTATATCTATCTCCCCTCATTTTAAAGCAATGTCCCCTATTGCTAGACATCACCATCCGAGGAAAAAGACGCTCACTGTCCACCCTATCCAATCCTCTGATCATCTTGCATGCCTCAATTAAGTCACCTCTTAACCTTCTTCTCTCTAACGAAAACAGCCTCAAGTCCCTCAGATGTTCCTCATAAGATGTTCCCTCCATACTAGGCAAAATTCTTGTAAATCTCCTCTGCACCCTTTTCAATGCTTCCACGTCCTTCCTATAATGCAGCGACCAGAATTGCACGCAATACTCCAAATGCGGCCGCACCAGAATTTTGTACACAGCAAAATGACCTCATGGCTCCGAAACTCAATCCCTCTACCAATAAAAGCTAACACACCGTACGCCTTCTTAACAACCCTCTCAACCTGCCTGGCAACTTTCAGGGATCTATGTACATGGACACCGAGATCTCTCTGCTCATCCACACTGCCACGAATATTACCATTAGCCCAGTACTCTGTCTTCCTGTTATTCCTTCCAAAATGAATCACCTTACACTTTTCTGCATTAAACTCCATTTGCCACTTCTCAGCCCAGCGTTGCAGCTTATCTATGTCCCTCTGTAACTTGTACCATCATCCACACTGTCCACAACTCCACCGACTTTAGTGTCATCTGCAACTTTGCTCACCCATCCTTCTTTGCCCTCCTCCAGGTCATTTATAAAAATGACAAACAGCAGTGTCCCCAAAACAAATCCTTGTGGTACACCACTAGTCACTGGACTCCAGTCTGAACATTTCCCATTAACCACCACCCTTTGCCTTCTTCCAGCTAGCCAATTTCTGATCCAAACTGCTAAATCACCCTGAATCCCATGCCTCCGTATTATCTGCAGTAGCATAACTTATCAAACGCTTTACTGAAATCCATATACACCACATCAACTGCTTTACCCTCATCCACCTGTTTGGTCACCTTCTCAAAGAACTCAATAAGGTTTGTGAGGCACGACCTACCCTTCACAAAACCGTGTTGACTATCTCTAATCAAATTATTCCTTTCCAGATGATTATACATACTATCTCTTATAAACCTTTCCAAGATTTTGCCCACAACAGAAGTAAGGCTCACTGTCTATACTTACCGGAGTTCTCTCTACTCCCCTTCTTGAACAAGGGGACAACATTTGCTATCCTCCAGTTTTCTGGCACTATTCCTGTAGACAAAGATGAGATTAAGATCAAAGCCAAAGGCTCAGCAATGTCCTCCCTAGCTTTCCAGAGAATCCTAGGATAAATTCCATCCGGCCCAGGGGACTTATCTAGTTTCTCACTTTCCAGAATTCCTAACACCTCCTTCTCATGAACCTCAAGCCCTTCTAGTCTAGAAGCCTGAATCTCCGTATTCTCCTCGACAGCATTGTCTTTTTCCTGTGTGAATACTGACGAAAAATATTAATTTAGCACCTCTCGTATCTCCTTGGACTCCAAGCACAACTTCCCACTACTGTCCTTGATTGGCAGTAGTCATTCTTACCCTAGTCATTCGTTTATTCCTGACATATCTATAGAAAGCTTTAGAGTTATCCTTGATCCTACCTGCCAAAGACTTCTCATGTCTCCTCCTTCTTAGCTCTCTCTTTAGGTCCTTCCTTGCTAACTTGTAACTCTCGAGCGCCCTAACTGAACCTTCATGTCTCATCTTTACATAAGCCTCCTTCTTCCTCTTGACAAGTCAGCTTGTACCCCGAGAAAGACCCAAACACTCGAAGCAACTCCAATATTCCCCTGATCAACACATTCGGTTCCGACATGTACAACAGCAAGTCATCAGCATATAATGACACCCTATTCTCTATCCCCCCCCCCCCCCCCCACCCCGCACTATTCCTTTCCATACCCTCGAACTTCTTAATGCGATGGCCAATAGCTCAATCACGAGTACAAAGAGCAGGGGGGACATAGGAAATCCCTGCCTCGTCCCACCGTGGGAGAAAGGTATCTCGAGCTGATGTTGTTTGTGCGGACACTCGTCCTCGGCTCCTTATATAGTAGCTTTACCCAATTCACAAATCTTGGTCCAATCCCAAACCACCCCAGAACTGCCTTCAAGTAATCCCATTCTACCCAGTCGAACACCTTCTCAGCGTCCAATGCCACAACCACCTCTGTTTCCTTGCCCTTTGCCGGTGCCATAAGGACGTTCAATACCCTTCTAATGTTTGAAAAGAGCTGCCTTCATCTATCACCATCAGAAGGCACTCCTCCAGCCTACCCGCCAGTACCTTCGCCAATACTTTTGTGTCCACATTCAGAAGTGATGTGGACCTATATGATCCGTCGGATCCTTATCTTTTTTTAGCAACAGGGAAATCGATGCCTGCCCCAAGGTTTGTGGCATCAGCCCCTTCCCTATCGCCTCTTCAAACATCCCCACCATCAGGGGTGCCAGCTTATCCTTGAATTTTTAATAATATTCCACCGGAAACCCATCCAGCCCTGCCACCTTCCCCGACTGCATCCTCCCAATCGCACCCTTTATCTCCTGTTCCACTATCGTTCCTTATAATGTAACCCCTCTCCCCTAACCTCGGGTACTCCAACCCATCTAGAAATTCCAGCATCTCAAGATCAGCCATGTACAACCTCTCATAAAATTCCTCAAAAACCTTGTTAATCAGATCTGGCGCCACCACCAACTTCCCTGCTGTACCCCTCACCTACAGAATTTCCCTTGCCGCTGCTTCCCTCCGGAGCTGACCTGCTAACAGATGCCCCACCTTATCTCCATGTTCGTAAACTGCACCCCTTGCTCGTCTCAGTTGGCTCGTCTACCCTTCCTGGTAGATAGTCGGTCAAAGCTCGCCTGTAGTTCCTTCCTCTTTTCCAGCTTTGCTGGGTCCCCATCCTCTGCATGATTCCTATCTACCTCCAAAATCTCATCTATTACCCTCTGCTGCTCCAACCTCTCCTCTTTATCCACCCTGGCCTTAAACGAGATCACCTCCGCCCTCACCACTGCCTTTAGAGCCTCCCAGACGACTACCTTCGACACCTCACCCATACAGTTGAAACCTACATATTCCGTAATTACCTTTTCAATTTTGTCACAGAACACTTGGTCCCCCAAAAGTCCCACATCCAGTTTCCACCCCGGCCTCTGCACTACCCGCTTCTCCAGCACCATATCCACCCAATACGGAGCATGACCTGACACTGCAATTCCGAGTATTCCGACCCCTTAACCCCAGCCAACAAAGCCTTCCCCACCACAAAAAAGTCGATCTGCGAATATAATTTATGGACTGCTGAGAAAAACGAGTACTCCAGCTCCCTCGGGTGCAGGAACTTCCAAGGGTGTCCCCCCTCCCACCCATTTCCACCATTAGCCCAGCTAACGCCTTTGCCCCCCACAGATGGGACCAGTGAGCGTGGCCGTAACCTGTTCAACCCTGGCTTCTGCACCAAGTTCCAGTCCCGCCACCCCCCACTATCAGTTCATGTGTGTCCAAGTCGGGGATGGCCCTAAACACCTTCGTTGCGAATCTCACATCGTCCCAATTGGGGCCATATACACTTAACAGCGCCACTAACCTCCCCTCCAGCACTCCTGTCACAATCACATTCTACCCCCCTGATCTGCCACCACCTGCTCCATCTTGAAGCGTACTCTTTTGCTGACCATGATCGCTACCCCTCGAGAACTTCCGTCAAGTCCAGAGTGAAACACCTGACTAACCCAGCCCTTTTTAAATCTCACCTGGTCCTTCACCCTCAAGTGAGTCTACTGCAGCATTGCTACATCGGCTTTCAAACTTTTAAGATGTGCAAGCACCCTTGACCTCTTGACTGGACCTTCTAACCCCCTCACGTTCCACGTGATTATCTTAACTGGGGGTCTCTCACCCCCCCCCCCCCCACACACACACACACACACACACACTTCTTATCCACCATCATCATACTACCGGGCCCTGCCCCATAAGCCTGACCCGCCCCTATCCATTATTAACATCGAACCCCTCCCCCCCAAACCCCCCCCCTTACATTTCCTCTCGAAAAAACATCTCCTAGCATCAATCCCTCCCCCCCCCTCCCCCTCGCCCTTGCTCGCCTCGTAGGCCCATCAAAACCTGCCAACCAGGCCCCAATGTCTGCAGCCCTCCTCTCACCTCACCTCCGTTCACTAGCCGACTTTAGTTAGCTAGCTATACCGCCCCCTCCCATCCAGTCCCAGAGAAAGAAAAAACAAAAACAACATTCCAACCCATTTAATTCACTAAATTAAGATATAACCGTCGCAACACAGAATGCCAATAAACCCAACTAATAACTTGACCTCTGTAACAATGTGAAGAGAAGTAAGTTACAATACATGTCAGTACATTTTCCAGCTCCCCAATCACAGTCCACAGTCTCTCTTCCAGCTCTGCTCCTCACGTCTGTCCCAAGCCTTCTGCCCTCATGAACGCCTCAGCCGCCTCCGCTGTCTCGAAATAAATGTTCTTGGCAACATACGTCACCCTCAGCTTCGCGGGTATACCATACCAAATGGCACCCCCTTCTTGTACAGTGCCGCCTTCACTCGCCCGAACGCGGCTCGTCTTTTTGCCAACTCCACCATGAAGTCCTGGTAGATCCGAACTCCAGCACCATCCCACTGCACCTCGCGCTTCTGCTTCGCCCAGCTTAACACCTTCTCCTCCATGCAATATTTATGGAAACAGATGATTACTGCTCTTGGCGGCTCATTCACTTTGGGCTTCGGCCTTAATGACCAATGAGCTCCGTCCAACTCATATTGAGAGGGGTACTCACCCTCCCCCATCAACTCCGCCAACTTCTTAGTGAAGTACTCTGTTGGCCTTGGATCCTCTATCCCTTCGGGCAAGCCCATAATTCTGAGAATGTGCCACCTCGAGCGGTTCTCCAAGTCCTCAAGCTTTGCTCGGAGCCCTCTGTTGACCTCCACCGCCCTCCGCAGCTCGTCCCCCATCGAGGTGAGCTGGTCACTGTGCTGCGCCGTAGCCTCATCCACTTCCTTCATCTTCTCGCCCAGCTCTCTCACCTTGGCCGATATCTTTGCCACAGCTATTCTCACCGGAGCGATTGCCTCCTCCACCAATGACTTCAGTGTAACCGCCATCTCCTTCCTCAAAGCCTCCATGTGCCTCACAAACTGCTTTTCCAGCTCCACCATCATCACCTCGGTCATCTTTTCCACTGTAAGTAGTGCGGGCCCACCATGCGGTCCGTCCTCCGCCATCTTGTCAGCACTTTTGCTCGTCTTCTCATTCAATGGCAAGCCCGCGTTTCCTCCCTTCCTCCACGCTGCTTTTCATATCCTTTCACGGCTTATTATTTTTCCTTTTTCTCACCCTTCCTTCTTCAATCTCAAATTTCTTTAAACTTATTTCTCTACTTTTTTTTTGTATACCTCCAGAATTTCCCTGGGACCGGGCTTCAGTCTTCTTCCCACATTCTAGGCGTGGAGCCACTCGATGTGGGACATCTCATCTACATCGCGCCCTGGCTTTGAGCCTGCCGCTACGGCCTCCGATTGGCTCCGCCCCCGCTGCTTCCTTCAAGTTTTCAGGAGAGAGAAAAAAACAGGAAAATAAATTATCCTATCCTCTCCGTGCTCTTTAAGCCCTTCCGATTTCAGGATATCCTTGGGGAAAAGTCGAGATCCCCGCTCCTCCTCCACGTGCAGCCGCCCCGCCGAACCCACAGGGGCCAGTCTCTCTCCTCCCGCCTATTCAACCATCCCGCTCCGTGAAACGGAGCCTTAATGCTATCACAGGGCGAGGGAGGCAAGGTCAACCCCGGAGAGGTTTATTTCTTCAAAACAATCTGCGGGGAACCCCCCGAAAAAGACCGCGATATCGCGGACCGGCGGGAGCTTCTTCCGGACGCGGCCGCTCCGCTCGCAGACGCCACCGGAAGTCGGAGCCTTAGCAAACCTGATGTCAATGTCAATTACAGTCATGAACCTCCACTATTTGGCGTTCTTCTTGGTATAAAGGATCCTGTTTGTGTTTATTGGAGGTCAATAATCTCAGATGGTGAACAACACTGCAGGAGTTTCTCAGTTTAGTGTTCTTGGCTCAACCCTCTTCAGTGACTTAATCAGGGACCTTCCATCCATAATAATGCCAACATAGCAGTGGGAACATCGGGAATCCTTGCCTGGTGCCCCTGTGCAGCTGGAAATACTCGGAGCTGGTGCATTTTGTCCGTACGCTCACCATGGGAGCATTGCACAGGAACTTCACCCCGGATGCTCACTGACGGCTGCGCATTGCTCGATACCATTTCTGATTGCTCAGAAACTGAAGCAATTTATGGCCAAATACAGAAAGTTCAGGGAATTGTCCAGAATTTGGCCGGCAACAGGAAAGGAACATCTCGAACATGAGAAACCAAACATCGCCCTTTGCCATTTAATGGTATCAGTTAACCTGAAGACCCATAATCAACATCCTGCGCGATACCGATGACTGGAGGGTTTACTTTCACACATAGATTCTGTGTTACACGACCAGATCCGAGGTGAGGATCCTGCGGCGAGGAATTCACCTCCTGTCTCACCAAAGCCGGTTCATCAATTACAAGGTGCACGTCAGCAGATGAGGTGTACTGTGCATTTGCCCGGATGGGCAGAGCACCACCAACAGTCCAGAAACTCTACACCTTTCAGGTAATGCAGCCCAACAATTAGCATCCATTCCACAAATTGTTACTTGCATCATCACCAGACAACATTGGCATCAGCGTGTCCCATCTTCAAGATGCGCCACATGACGGAACAAGACCGCATCTTTCAAACCCCAGAACGTTGCATGTAGAAGTACAAGGGCAGCAGGTACATGGGAACACCACCAGCATGGGGTTCCACGCCAAGTGACTCACCATCCTGCTTTGGAAATATATCTCATTACTTCAATGTCTCTGGGTCAATAGCATAGAACTCTCTCCCTAATAGGACTGTGGGGACGTACCTGAACCACAGCAGGAGAATTGGAAACAGCCGCTGCAGCATTTCAAGAAGGCATATCACTAGCACATTCTGGAGGGCAATTTGTGATGTGCAGCGAATGGATCCCAAGGCAAAGAATGGTGGAGCAGGCTTGAAGGGCCAAAAGGCCTCCTCCTGCTCCTATCTTCTATGTATCTGTATCTATGTATCTATGCGCATGACCTGCTCCTCTAAATCTCGGATCCACCAAGCAGCATGGAAGGAATCCTCGCGCTCCTGAAAGAGTTTGGTGCCTTCTCGGGCTACAAACTCAATTTGAGCAAAAGCGAGATTTTCCCTGTGAACCCGCAGCGCAGGGGGGACTGCCGTTTAAACAATCTCACACAAATTCGGCTACCTGAGGATTCAAACACATGTGCTTCAATGTTGCACAATAATCGCTTATGCGGGGCTTTGTCAAACGCCTTCTGAACAAAGAACAAAGAAATGTACAGCACAGGAACAGGCCCTTCGGCCCTCCAAGCCCGTGCCGACCATGCTGCCCGACTAAACTACAATCTCCTACACTTCCTGGGTCCGTATCCCTCTATTCCCATCCTATTCATAGATTTGTCAAGATGCCCCTTAAATGTCCCTATCGTCCCTGCTTCCACTACCTCCTCCGTTAGCGAGTTCCAGGCACCCACTACCCTCTGCGTAAAAAGACTTGCCTCGTACATCTACTCTAAACCTTGCCCCTCTCACCTTAAACCTATGCCCCCTAGTAATTGACCCATCTACCCTGGGGAAAAGCCTCTGACTATCCACTCTGTCTATGCCCCTCATAATTTTGTATACCTCTATCAGGTCTCCCCTCAACCTCCTTCGTTCCAGTGAGAACACACCGAGTTTATTCAACCGCTCCTCATAGCTAATGCCCTCCATACCAGGCAACATTCTGGTAAATCTCTTCTGCACCCTCTCTAAAGCCTCCACATCCTTCTGGTAGTGTGGCGACCAGAATTGAACACTATACTCCAAGTGTGGCCTAACTAAGGTTCTATACAGCTGCAACATGACTTGCCAATTCTTATACTCAATGCCCCGGCCAATGAAGGCAAGCATGCCGTATGCCTTCTTGACTACCTTCTCCACCTGTGTTGCCCCTTTCAATGACCTGTGGACCTGTACTCCTAGATCTCTTTGACTTTCAATACTCTTGAGGGTTCTACCATTCACTGTATATTCCCTACCTGCATTAGACCTTCCAAAATGCATTACCTCACATGTGTCCGGATTAAACTCCATCTGCCATCTCTCCGCCCAAGTCTCCAGACAATCTAAATCCTGCTGCATCCTCCGACAGTCCTCATCGCTATCCGCAATTCCACCAACCTTTGTGTCGTCTGCAAACTTACTAATCAGACCAGTTACATTTTCCTCCAAATCATTTATATATACTACAAAGAGCAAAGGTCCCAGCACTGATCCCTGTGGAACACCACTGGTCACAGCCCTCCAATTAGAAAAGCATCCCTCCATTGCTACTCTCTGCCTTCTATGGCCTAGCCAGTTCTGTATCCACCTTGCCAGCTCACCCCTGATCCCGTGTGACTTCACCTTTTGTACAAGTCTACCATGAGGGACCTTGTCAAAGGCCTTACTGAAGTCCATATAGTCAACATCTACTGCCCTACCTGCATCAATCATCTTAGTGACCTCCTCTGAAAGTCCAAATATACCACATCGACTGTCTCCCCCTTGTCAACTGTACTGGTTACCTCTTCACAGAATTCCAACAGATTTGTCAAGCATGATTTTCCCTTCATAAATCCATGCTGACTCTGACTGATCCTGCCACTGCTTTCTAAATGTTCAGATACCTGCAGCTTCAAAACATCCTACGGAAGGAGACAAGGACATACCTGTGACCACCACGACAGATGATACTAGAGGAATTACTGGACGCAAATATTCTAGGTAGAGGAAACTGTAGCGACATGGATGAACAACTGATAGAGAGGGCCAACACCAAACTGGGCACGATGAGGAGGAAATGGGAGGAAGACTTGGGGCTCGAAATAGGGTGGGGGATCTGGAGCGAAGCATTAATAGTGTCAAATCCACCTCCACGTGCGCAAGTAAATCCACCTCCACGTAACTCAACTAAAGGTGGTACATAGAGACCACTTAACAAGAACCCAAGTGAGTAGGTTCTTCCCAGAGGTGGAGGACAGATGTGAACAGTGCCAAGGAGGCCCGGCCAACCACGCCCACATGTTCTGGTCTTGCCCCAGACTTGTTGGGTACTGGACAGCCTTCTTCGATGCAATGTCCAAAGCGGTGGGGATGAGAGAGGAGCCATGCCCGAAAGTGGTGGGCTTCGGGGTATCAGACATCTTCATGAAGAGGAGAGCAGACGCCCTTGTCCTTGCCTCCCTGATCGCCCGCCATAGAATTCTGCTCGTCTGGCGGTCAGCAGCACCACCCAAAGCTGCAGACTGGCTGTCCGACCTATCATAATGTGTCTAAATGGAGAAAATCAAATTCGCCATCCGGTGGTGGGAAGATGGCTTCCTGAGAACAAGGGAGCCATTCACCCAATTCTTCCTGGACCTGTTTGTGGCCAACGAACAAACAAATAAATAACCAAGTAGCCAAGAGCTAGTGGAAAGTAGCCAAGAAATGAGAAAAAGAGGGAAGGGAAGGATGCCCCGGTTGGGGGGGGGGGGGGGGGGAGGGGGCGGGGGGGGGGCGGGAGCCGTGCAAGGTGGGTAGCTAAACACAGCTGAAAAGAAAGGGGAGCTGCAGAGAGGGGGTGGGGGGAAGGGGGCAGGGAAGGAAGAAGGAAGAGAATAGAGGGGAGCCAGAGGGGAGGAAAGAGGAGGAAACACAAACAGGAAGGAGAGCACGGCAAACAACTACAACCACAAGAAACACAGCAGGGCAAAAGAGAGTAAGAAAGTACAGGGGGAAGGAACAATAGACAGCAGAGGCAAACGCACAAAAATATCAAAGAAACCCGACCGGGTGAAGCAAGTAACATCAGGGACACCACATCAGGGGCCCCTCCCACCCAGTTGTGGTTTGCCTGTTCTGTATGTTTTTTTGTTAAAGAAAAGAAGGTGGGGTGGGGGGGGGGGGTGCTCCCCGCCCAATGGCATCTATAGTGACATTTTCTCTTCATTGCTTCGTTCTATATTCACTTCCCCTGTTTCTATTTTCCCACCCCTTGGTTTTTAGTTATGCAGTGTTTTTGTTATTTATTTTTAGGTTCTCTGTGTGAACATCTATAACTATACATATACAAACCCCAATGAAAACATCTTTAGGAAAAAGTTTTAGGCTACGTGCAGAACACAGAGAGAAGGTATAAACGACTCAATCTCACTCTGCCACACTGTGACTAATTGGGCACCGCAGATTTTAGTACTCGGGCCCCAGCGGTTCACAACACATATCGGTGGTATGGATATGGAGATCAAATGTGATATTTCCATGTTTGTACATGATACAAAGGGAGATAAGAATATATTTTGTGAGGGAAATGCATATCGGCTTCATGGGGATTCGGACAGCCTTGGTTGGTGGGCACGAAAGTGGCGGATGCAATATATTGTAATGCGCTCTGTTCTTTGATCTTTGTGAGTTGGGAACGAGCTTTGATTTTTTTTGTTTGCTCATGTGGTTGTAAGTGTTTGATCCTTTCTAACCCAGAGGGCTGTGGAAGCGCAGTCATTGAGTGTGCTGAAAACGAGAATTACAGATTTCCAAATCCCAATGAAGTCAAGCGATAGTGTTGGGAAAAATGTATTTAAGTTGATTGTGATCCAAGATCATATTGAAGGATGGACGAGGCTACCTGGGCTGAGCGGATCACTTTCCGTGTCCCAGTGTTGTATCGCAAATCATCAAGTCGTGTGTTCACCGACTGAGTAGATTCAGGACGTTACTTAATGTCATTGGTAATTGAGTGCAGAACATTTTGATCAGGTAACATTAACCATCCCAATGTCGTGACATCATTGGGGTGGGTCGGTCCGGCTGAGAGGGTGTTTGTGTGGAAGATGGATGGGACGGTTTGTCCATGTGTTCAGAATCTCTACTGTGCCCAGCAGCTGGAAATCTGCAGGAAGTTGTGGAAAAGAACACATGGGTCATGTTATCTCCAAAGGATTGGGGAGATAAAGCGGGGAGAAAGGGAGGAAGAGAGGAGGAAGAGTCAGGAACAGGAAGATTCATTATGCAATTTTCCTCTCGTTTGCTCATTTAATTATGGCATCCGTTCCTGGTGCATTTAACATCATCTCACTTCAGCGATTGCTACACCTGGATTCCAACCACTTTCAATTTCTAACTTTCATACGGAGAAAATCGTTGCATGGTTGTCGAATAATTTATTGAGTTTTTAAATTAATGAGTTGATTTTGGAACGTGATAAATTTAGTGGAAGCATTTGAATATTCCAAATAAATAGGTATCATTCTCCGTCCTCCCCTTTCTGTCCAGATGGGAAGAGTCAACACCCACTTCTTCATAATCCTTCTCGAGTGAGGCCATGTCCTCACGTGCATCCTGGAACTCCCCTTCCTCCAGCCCCTCCCCCATATACCAGTGGACAAAGGCCCGCTTAGCGTACATCTTATCAAATTTGATGTTGAGGCGGGTCCAAGCGAAAGCAATGGCGGTCGTGTTGCTCAGCATACAGAGTTGTACTTTTGCCAGATCACCCCCTGGTACCACTGTCGGGGGCTGGTAGTTGATGCCAACCTATATGGAGAAGAAATTAGGTTATTTAAGCAACAATTTCAGCAATAGGGAGCACATTATTTCACGGAAAGATACTTTTATGAAAGATCCATTTATGAAAGAGGAAATGTCTTTCACTGAACGAAACGTCAGCTTTGCAGCTCTTGACCGAGTTTCAAAGCCACAGTGCCTGACAGAATTTATAAAGAGCCTGAATTTAGAAGCTAAACAGTTTCAATTTTCGTCTACGCTGTGAGCATGTGGAATGTTGGTCCTCATATGGCGCACGGCTGCCGCATAAAGTCAGCGGCCTGGGTTCAATTCAGCCCTTGTTTGACGAACTTTGTGGAGTTTGCACATCCCCCCCCCCCCCCCCGTGTCTGCGTGGTTTCTTCTGGGTTTTCCGGTTTCCAGCCACAGTCGAAATATGTGCAGGTGGGTGGATTGACCATGCTAATTGTTCTTTAGTGTTTCGGGATGTGCAGGTTTGGTGGGGTTACGGTGTTACAGGGATAGTCCACGTGAGTGGGCTTAGGCAGGGTTCTCTTTCACCGTGTCAGTGCAGGCTCGATGGGCAGAGTTAACTTATTCTGCACTGCCGCCATTCCATGGTTCTTTTTCGAACAAACGTTCACCTGCAACAATCAAGACTACATCTCATAAGAGGTGGAAGAATTTCACCAGACACAACACAGGAGATGCTCAATGGGTCATGAACGGTGTGTGTGGGGTGTGTGTGGGGGGGGGGGGGGGGATGTTCGATTACTATCCCTGAATGGCGAGGATTTCCCAGGTTTTCCATATCTCCATGAATTGAACATTATCATAGATTATCATAGAATTTACAGTGCAGAAGGAGGCCATTCGGCCCATCGAGTCTGCACCGGCTCTTGGAAAGAGCACCCTAACCAAGATCCACACCTCCACCCTATCCCCATAACCCAGTAACCCCACCCTACACTAAGGGCAATTTTGGACACTATGGGCAATTTAGCATGGCCAATCCACCGAACCCGCACATCTTTGGACTGTGGGAGGAAACCGGAGCACCCGGAGTAAACCCACGCACACACGGGGAGGATGTGCAGACTCCGCACAGACAGTGACCCAAGCCGGAATCGAACCTGGGACCCTGGAGCTGTGAAGCATTTGTGCTATCCACAATGCTACCGTGCTGCCCTTTAACACACACACTAACCTTGAAGCCAGTCGGACACCAATCAACAAATTGGATCGAGCGCTTGGTCTTGATGTTTGCGATGGCGGCGCTGACATCCTTAGGCACCACGCCTCCTCGGTACAGCATGCAGCACGCCATGTACTTGCCCTGGCGGGGGTCGCACTTCACCATCTGGTTGGCAGATTCAAAGCAAGAGTTGGAGATCTCCGACACCGAGAGTTGATCGTGGTAAGCTTTCTCAGCCGATATAAGAGAGGCGAGGGTTGCAAGAGGGGAGTAAATGCGGGGATAGGGGACCAGGTTGGTTTGAAACTCAGTTGAGGGCACCGTCGAACCGGATTGAGACCGTGATGGACGACACTACCTGTCCAATAAGTCTGTTGAGGTTGGTGTAAGTTGGTCTCTCAATATCAAGGTTACGCCGACAGACATCGTAAATGGCCTCATTGTCCACCATGAAGGCACAGTCAGAGTGCTCGAGGGTGCAGTGGGTCACCAGCACAGAGTTGTACGGCTCAACCACCGCGGTAGAAATCTGGGGAGCAGGGTAAGCGGAAAACTCCAGCTTGGATTTCTTGCCGTAGTCGACGGAGAGTCTCTCCATCAGGAGGGACGTAAAACCCGAGCCCGTGCCACCCCCAAAACTGTGGAAGATGAGGAATCCCTGGGGTCTTGTGCATAGGTCAGCCTGTGGGTAAAAACATACAAAGCACATCAATCTTTCCACATCTCATTGGATATAACGTCTGGACAGGAGAGAGAGTGCTGATCTGTCAGTAGATAGTGTGAGATAGTGTTACGGGGATCGGGTGGAGGCATGGGTGCTCTTTACAAAGCTCGGTGCAGACTCGATGGGCCTAATGTAAATTCTATGAATTCTGTGATTAAGGAACAGCAGAATCCCAGTGTCTGTTTTCAGACCCCTCTTAAACTTGGCCTCGTTCGAGAATGAAAGTTAAGACTAGATCGTGCGATGAACCACAGGGGAGATGATCAGACATGAGAGTTCTCATTACATAAATGAGCGATGGTAGTCTCGTGCTAATGGAACAGGAATAGTTAATCATTCAGCCAGACTCATTAACTGGGGAACTTGTTCCGAATCCCATCATCAAAGCTGGTCGAATCGAACTTCAACTCAGTATCTCGAATTGGGAAGCAGGGGTGCTCAATGGTGACCATGACAACTGTCATCTATTGACATTAAAACTCCACCTGGTTCAGTCATGTACGTTATTTAAGTAAATGTACACTTCTCCCCTGCTCGCGGCCTACATGCGACTCAAGACCCATAGCAATGTGCTTCGCTCTTTCCGGTCCACAAGGAATTACCCACATCTGATTGACAGAATGGAATTACAGTAGTGGGAGTGGGGCGGTGAATATGGAAACGGGAAGGGGCCGCTGCGGCGGCATTGAGAGGCACCCGCGGGGAAACATCAGCGAGTCTTCAATCCACGATTTCTGTGGCAGTGAGTAGCACAGGATGATGGAGTCTCTGCCAACTCCTTTCTCAGGGAATGTCAGCAGGAACACGAGACAGGAATGCAGGACACCAACGCGAGAACTTACCACCTTCCGGACACGATCCAGGACCAGATCCACAATCTCCTTGCCCACGGAGCAATGGCCCCGGGCGGAGTTATTCGCCGCATCCTCCGAACCGGGGCAGCACGGTAGCCTTGTGGATAGCACAATTGCTTCACAGCTCCAGGGTCCCAGGTTCGATTCTGGCTTGGGTCACTGTCTGTGCGGAGTCTACACATCCTCCCCGTGTGTGCGTGGGTTTCCTCCGGGTGCTCCGGTTTCCTCCCACAGTCCAAAGATGTGCGGGTTAGGTGGATTGGCCATGATAAATTGCCCTTACTGTCCAAAATTGCCCTTAGTGTTGGGAGGGGTTACTGGGTTATGGGGCTAGGGTGGCGGTGTTGACCTTGGGTAGGGTGCTCTTTCCAAGAGCCGGTGCAGACTCGATGGGCCGAATGGCCTCCTTCTGCTCTGTAAATTCTATGAAACCGGTGATGAGCTGCTCGGGGTGAAAGAGCTGTCGGTACGTGCCGGTCCGGACCTCATCTGAGGACAGGGAACAGAGATTTTGACAAAAGCGACAAGAGGCTGAAGGAAATATTGCAAAGTCTTTAGTGAAACTGTCTGATCGACGCATCATCAATTTCTCCTCTTACCAATCACGGTGGGCTCCAGATCTATGAACACCGCACGGGGAATGTGCTTCCCCGCCCCTGTCTCACTGAAGAAGATGTTGAAGCAATCGTCACCACCTCCGATGGTCTTGTCACTGGGCATCTGCCCATCCGCTTGGATGTCATGCTCCAGACAATACAGCTCCCAGCAAGCGTTACCGATCTGCACACCCGCCTGACCAACGCGGATTGAGAGACACTCACGCTGAAGAGAGGAGAAAGCTGATTATTTACACAGGAATGAGGGTTATACGTGTAATATTCAAAATGGTGATGGGTGGAGAATTCCCCGCCCTGTAGCCATCTGTTGATCGATCTCTTCCCCATTGGATCTGGTGCCCGGCGATTCCAATAAAATCCAACAGAAATCCCGGATCTCACAGATTATCAGCTGTGTCAGGATCTCCAAATCCGTTTAGACATTTGAGATTAGTGAGCGCTGCATATAGTTGTGACCTGTTCCAACTCAATCACCAATAATGAACTCCCCCCCCCGCCCCCTCAATCAGACCCCAACTAATTAATCCCCACAATCAAACAGCCCACAGAGACTCCCAGAGTCCCCTCCATGAATCACACACCGGCCCCCAACGTCCCCCGCTAAATTCCAATTCCCTCGATCAGACCCCACTGTAAGGCCGGCTCCCACAAAATCAACACTCCCCACAGTAAGACCATCCCCCGTTAAAGCAAAGCCCCCCTCAATCAGACCCGCCCACTATCAATCCTACTCGTCCATCAATCAGGCGCCACCAATCAAACCCGTGTTGACGGTTTTTGTGGAACACAGCGACTCTCCACATTCTATCACATGTTCTTACCATAATGTCCTTCTATACTCGCAGTTCCTACCAATGCCTGGCGCATGTGACTGTCCGCGCAATTTGTACCGCCCCATGTTTTTCCAGTTCGAAGATCTGATTGCTCCGTCAGAACAATGGCTCCTGGTGGCTTGGACATACGTCAAAAAGGAAGAGAGTGAACAACGCTGATTCGGTGTGTGTATAAAGTGCGGGGCTGAGTCTTCGCCGCAATGGATGATGGGGGTTGGGGGGAGGGGGAGCACAAGGCAAAGAAGGAGAGGGAATTTGACTAATGGTCTCCTATATCCAGAGGACGTGAAGCATTTAGAAAGAATCACAGGAATGTTTCCAGGGACAAGGCGCTTCAGTCACGGAGATAGCTTGGAAATGCTGTCTCTATTCTCCTTGGAGCGGAGCAACTGAGGGAAGATTTGATAGACCTATTCAGAATCATGAGGTAGCTGGACACAGTAGATAGAGAGAAAGTATTGCCAATAGTGAAAATATTGAAAACCGGAGGACGTGAATAAATAACATTCCAATTGATAAGTCACCCCTACAACAAACCCCCTGACAGCACTGGAAACGTAAAACTAGACCCATTCATAGACAAATCAGTGAATCTCCCAGTAAAAGGCTGCACCGTTCCCATGGAAATCATTCTCATTGCTATCAATAATGCTGAAATGATCAGACAGCCAGAAGCACATCGCTATTACTCAGTCTATGGCACCAGGTCACAGCTAAGTGCCTCTCTCATCGCCATCAATAAGACTCTAATAAGACTGCACGAGATAATGGTTAAAACACAGAAGGAAGTCAATCGTCTCCTTGTCTGCTGTCTCAGCAAATTCAAAACTCATTTTATCTATCGCGGGAGTCCTATAATTATTCCCTATCATCCAACTCTGCTTTGAGAGCCAGGATTGAATGTTCATCCACTGGCCTCTCCAGCGGTGCATCCCATGTTAGAAAACACTCGGTGTGGAAAATAGTTTGAGAAGATGCAGACAGCTAACATTGTGGAGTCTTCTATTGGAATTTACATAGTAAACTGGTGGTAAAAAGAAACACTGGGAGTATTAGGAATAAGCAGGAGTCAATTTGGTGAAGAACCTGTCATCTGTAACACTGTTTAATATGTATCACATACGAGTGCACGATGGCTCCGGTTCATTCTTGGACCGAGCTTGGCACTCGATCTTTATTCTCGCCCATATTTTTTATATCCATGTGGACAGCAGCCCCTGACTGCGCAACTTGCCCAGTGAAACTTCTTGCTTATTAACTGTGTCCAATCCACTACCCAGAGCATTATCAATGATGTTATTGCATTCGGGTCCGCCTCAATGAGGCGACCAGTTTTCTCATTCGCTCAATAATAATAACAATCTTGATTGCCACAAGTCGGCTTACACTGCACTGAGGTTACTTCGAAAAGCCCCTAGCCGCCACATTCCGGCGCCTGTTAGGGTACACAGAGGGAGAATTCAGAATATCCAATTCACCTAATCGAACGACTTTCGGGACTTGTTTGCACTGGCGTCCTGAATTTGGGTGCATTTGAGAGTTTGGTAACTGAGGGATATTAAGGGTTCATTTTGATCTGAAGTCTAGTATTTCTTTTATTTAGTAAATTAACTTAAAAGTTGTTGTTTGGGTTAGAAGAATGTGAGTTTTAAATCAGCTTTAAACAGAGTTTACTCAGGCTCGACTTGCAGCTGCAGCTTGTTAATTAGTTAGTTGGATTAAACCAGTTTTCAGAGGCTAAAGTCAGACAGTATAAAAGTGAATCGCCTTGCAGTCCTCACGTTGTTTGCACTGGAGTGCTGAATTTGAGTGCATTATAGTGCTATAGTGACTGAGGGACTTAGGTGAGGAGGGAGCAAGGTGCTCTTTTATTTCATTTGCTACATTTTCTCAAAGAGTGTGAAGGGAGCCGGGAGTTTACAGAGAGTGCAGTTGACTGGGAGCTGAGTCGGAGGGCGGAGTTAATGCTAATAATTATAATAATAACCTTTATTGTCACAAGTAGGCTTACATTAACGCCGCAATGAAGTTATTGTGAAAAACCCCATTCCGGCGCCTGTTCGGGTACACAGTTGGAGAATTCAGAATGTCCAAATTACATAATAGCACGTCCTTCTGGACTTGTGGGAGGAAATCGGATCACCCGAAGGAAAGACACGGGGAGGACGTGAAGACTCCATACAGACAGTGATCCAAGCGGGAATCAATCCTGGGACCCTGGAGCTCTGAAGCAACAGTGCTACCCATTGTGTGACCGTGCTATCCACGTGCAGGGTTCCAGTTGGTTCACAGTTCAGCTACATTCTGCAAAGTAAGAGTTGTTTGTTTTGCTTTCGTTTTTTGAGGGAGCAGCAAGCTTTGCATCATTTAGCAGAATCACCATTTTCCATTTTACAGCAGCAGTATATATATACATATCTTTTTAAGGGGCTAACGGGTGTCCAACCTTTTTCTTTTCATTTAAATCTCTTTGGGAATTCAGATCGGAGGGGATGGAGGCTAGGGTAGTTGCATGCTCCTCCTGTAGGATGTGGGTGGTGAGGGACACCACTGGTGTCCCCACTGACTACACCTGCGGGAAGTGCACCCAACTCCAGCTCCTCTGAGACCGCATTAGGGAACTGGCGCTGCAGCTGGATGAACATAATAAGAACTAGGAGCAGGAGTAGGCCATCTGGCCCCTCGAGCCTGCTCCGCCGTTCAATGAGATCATGGCTGATCTTTTGTGGACTCAGCTCCACTTTCCGGCCCGAACACTATAACCCTTAATCCCTTTATTCTTCAAAAAACTATCTATCTTTATCTTAAAAACATTTAATGAAGGAGCCTCTACTGCTTCACTGGGCAAGGAATTCCATAGATTCACAACCCTTTGGGTGAAGAAGTTCCTCCTAATCTCAGTCCTAAATCTACTTCCCCTTATTTTGAGGCTATGCCCCCTAGTTCTGCTTTCACCCGCCAGTGGAAACAACCTGCCCGCATCTATCCTATCTATTCCCTTCATAATCTTATATGTTTCTATAAGATCCCCCCCTCATCCTTCTAAATTCCAACGAGTACAGTCCCAGTCTACTCAACCTCTCCTCGTAATCCAACCCCTTCAGCTCTGGGATTAACCTAGTGAATCTCCTCTGCACACCCTCCATTGCCAGTACGTCCTTTCTCAAGTAAGGAGACCAAAACTGAACACAATACTCCAGGTGTGGCCTCACTAACACCTTATACAATTGCAGCATAACCTCCCTAGTCTTAAACTCCACCCCTCTAGCAATGAAGGACAAAATTCCATTTGCCTTCTTAATCACCTGTTGCACCTGAAAACCAACTTTCTGCGACTCATGCACTAGCACAACCAGATCTCTCTGCACAGCAGCATGTTTTAATTTTTTATCATTTAAATAATAATCCCTTTTGCCGTTATTCTTACCAAAATGGATAACCTCACATTTGTCAACATTGTATTCCATCTGCCAGACCCTAGCCCATTCACTTAGCCTGTCCAAATCCCTCTGCAGACTTCCAGCATCCTCTGCACTTTTTGCTTTACCACTTATCTTAGTGTCGTCTGCAAACTTGGACACATTGCCCTTGGTCCCAACTCCAAATCATCTATGTAAATTGTGAACAGTTGTGGGCCCAACACTGATCCCTGAGGGACACCACTAGCTACTGATTGCCAACCAGAGAAATATCCATTAATCCCCACTCTTTGCATTCTATTAATTAACCAATCCTCTATCCATGCTCCTACTTTCCCCTTAATGCCATGCATCTTTATCTTATGCAACAACCTTTTGTGTGGCACCTTGTCAAAGGCTTTCTGGAAATCCAGATATACCACATCCATTGGCTCCCCGTTATCTACCGCACTGTTAATGTCCTCAAAAAATTCCACTAAATTAGTTAGGCACGACCTGCCCTTTATGAACCCATGCTGCGTCTGTCCAATGGGACAATTTCCATCCAGATGCCTCGCTTTTTCTTCCTTGATGATAGATTCCAGCATCTTCCCTACTACTGAAGTTAAGCTCACTGGCCTATAATTACCCGCTTTCTGCCTACCTCCTTTTTTAAACAGTGGTGTCACGTTTGCTAATTTCCAATCCGCCGGGACCACCCCAGAGTCCAGTGAATTTTGGTAAATTATCACGAGTGCATTTGCAATTTCCCTAGCCATCTCTTTTAGCACTCTGGGATGCATTCCATCAGGGCCAGGAGACTTGTCTACCTTTAGCCCCATTAGCTTGCCCATCACTACCTCCTTGGTGATATCAATCCTCTCAAGGTCCTCACCTGTCATAGCCTCATTTCCATCAGTCACTGGCATGTTATTTGTGTCTTCCACTGTGAAGACCGACCCAAAAAACCTGTTCAGTTCCTCAGCCATTTCCTCATCTCCCATTATTAAATCTCCCTTCTCATCCTCTAAAGGACCAATATTTACCTTAGCCACTCTTTTTTGTTTTATGTATTTGTAGAAACTTTCACTATCTGTTTTTATATTCTGAGCAAGTTTACTCTCATAATCTATCTTACTCTTCTTTATAGCTTTTTTAGTAGCTTTCTGTTGCCCCCTAAAGATTTCCCAGTCCTCTAGTCTCCCACTGATCTTTGCTACTTTGTATGTTTTTTCCTTCAATTTGATACTCTCCCTTATTTCCTTAGATATCCACGGTCGATTTTCCCTCTTTTTACCGTCCTTCCTTTTTGTTGGTATAAACCTTTGCTGGGCACTGTGAAAAATCACTTGGAAGGTTCTCCACTGTTCCTCAACTGTTTCACCATAAAGTCTTTGCTCCCAGTCTACCTTAGTTAGTTGTTCTCTCATCCCATTGTAATCTCCTTTGTTTAAGCACAAAACACTAGTGCTTGATTTTACCTTCTCACCCTCCATCTGTATTTTAAATTCCACCATATTGTGATCGATCCTTCCGAGAGGATCCCTAACTATGAGATCCTGAATCAATCCTGTCACATTACACAGGACCAGATCTAGGACCGCTTGTTCCCTCGTAGGTTCCATTACATACTGTTTGAGGAAACTATCGTGGATACATTCTATAAACTCCTCCTCAAGGCTTCCTTGACCGACCTGGTTAAACCAATCAACATGTAGATTAAAATCCCCCATGATAACTGCTGTACCAT
This sequence comes from Scyliorhinus torazame, assembly GCF_047496885.1. Taxonomy (NCBI): domain Eukaryota; kingdom Metazoa; phylum Chordata; class Chondrichthyes; order Carcharhiniformes; family Scyliorhinidae; genus Scyliorhinus; species Scyliorhinus torazame. The sequence continues at coordinate 36,888,231 of NC_092728.1, forward strand.
TTCTACATGCATCTGTTATTTCTTTGCTTATTGCCTGCCCCACCATAATGTTACTATTTGGTGGCCTATAGATTACTCCTATCAGTGACTTTTTCGCCTTACTATTCCTGATTTCCACCCAAATGGATTCAACCTTATCCTCCATAGCACCGATGTCATCCCTTACTGTTGCCCGGATGTCATCCTTAAATAACAGAGCTACACCACCTCCCTTACCATCCACTCTGTCCTTCCGAAAAGTTTGATACCCTTGGATATTTAAATCCCAGTCGTGACCATCCTTTAACCATGTTTCAGTAATGGCCACTAAATCATAGTCATTCACGATGATTTGCGCCATCAACTCATTTACCTTATTCCGAATACTACGAGCATTCAGGTAAAGTACACATATGTTGGCTTCTTTACCTCTGTTCTTAATCTTAACACCTCGATCAGTAACCTCTCCTCAGTTATATTTCCTCTTAACCTTTCTCCTAATTTTCCTTGTCGTCGAACCCACATCTTCCTGTAACAACCTGCCGCATCGCTTACCATTAATGTTTTCACTTCCCGTTTTATTTCTTTTAGTATTCCTGGTCCTATTCACTGAGCTCCCCTCAGTCACTGTACCTTGTACTGTCGCCCTTTTTGATTTTTGACTATGGCTTCTCTGGCTTACACTTTCCCCCTTACTGCCTTTTATTTCTGTCCCTGTTTTACTACCTTCCAACTTCCTGCATCGGTTCCCATCGCCCTGCCACATTAGTTTAAACTCTCCCCAGCAGCTCTAGCAAACACCCCCCCTAGGACATCGGTTCCAGTCCTGCACAGGTGCAGACCGTCCGGTTTGTACTGGTCTCACCTCCCCCAGAATCGGTTCCAATGTCCCAGGAATTTGAATCCCTCCCTCTTGCACCATCTCTCGAGCCACGTATTCATCCTCTCTATCCTGACATTCCTACTCTGACTAGCTCGTGGCACTGGTAGCAATCCTGAGATTACTACCTTTGAGGTCCTACTTTTTAGTTTAACTCCTAGCTCCCTAAATTCAGCTTGTAGGACCTCGTCCCGTTTTTGACCTATATCGTTGGTGCCTATGTGCACCACGACAGCTGGCTGTTCACCCCCCCCCCCCCCCCAGAATGTCCTGCAGCCGCTCCGTGACATCCTTGACCCTTGCACCAGGGAGGCAACATACCATCCTGGAGTCTCGATTTCGTCCGCAGAACCGCCTGTCTATTCCCCTTACAATTAAGTCCCCTATCACTATAGCCCTGCCATTCTTCTTCCTGCCCAGCTGCGCAGCAGAGCCAGCCACGGTGCCATGAACCTGGCTGCTGCCGCCTTCCCCTGGTGAGCAATCTCCCTCAACAGTATCCAAAGCGGTATACCTGTTTTGCAGGGAGATGACCGCAGAGGACACCTGCGCTGCCTTCCTACTCTTGCTCTGTCTTTTGGTCACCCATTTACTATCTCCCTCAGTACCTTTCACCTGCGGTGTGATCAACTCGCTAAACGTGCTATCCACGACGTCCTCAGCATCGCGGACGCTCCAAAGTGAGTCCAACCGCAGCTCCAGAGCCGTCAAGCTGTCTAACAGGAGCTGCAACTGGACACACTTCATGCACATGAAGGAGCCAGGGACAGTGGACGTGTCCCTGAGCTCCCACATCGCACACGAGGAGAATGACACGGGTCTGAGATCTCCTGCCATGTCTTAAACCTTCGGTTAACTTCCACAATTTCAATTCCCCCCCCCCCCTCCCCCTCAAAAATAAATAAATAAACAATGAAGAAAAAAATCAATAAATATACCAATGAAAAGAAACAGAAAAACAGAAACGCTACTTACCAGTCACTTACCAGGGATAAAAAACACTTCCTCCCCACCCCGCTTCGAATTCCCACCTCGATTCAAATTCCCAAACTCACTCTTTGCTGTGCCTCACTCCTGGCTCTGTCTTCTCTCTGGCTCACTGGGAGAACTCACTGAGAGTGAGTTTACAAGTTGCTCTTTTTAAACTGTCCTGAATTGACTCCCCTCCCCCACCTGCTTTCAGATCAAAGTAGATTAAAGTGACTGACACTTAACTGCCAACCAGTTATGTGAGTGGGTGGGACAGCCCTTGTTAACCTACACTGCCCAATACTAGCTTAATATAAATTAATTTAAACTCCTGAAATTTAAAAGGAGCTGCCTTACTGATTCAATTTAATTCAATTCAATTCCCACCTCGATTCAAATTCCCAAACTCACTCTTTGCTGTGTCTCACTCCTGGCTCTGTCTTCTCTCTGGCTCACTGGGAGAACTCGGAGAACAGTGAATATCGGATCATCCGGGAGGCAAACGGGGTGATAGAGAAGAGTTACAGGGAGGGAGCCACACCCAAGGTGCCGGACAAGAGTAGCTGGGGTAGAGTCGGGGTAGGAAAAAGAACGGGCAGACAGTGCAGGGATCCCTCGTGGCCGTTCCCCTTCAAAACAAGCATACCGTTTTGGATGATGTTGGCGGGGATGACTTCCCGGGGGAAGGCCCTAGCGGCCAGGTCTCTGGCACTGAGCCTGGCTCTGTTGCTCAGAAGGGAAGGGGGGAGAATAGAAAAGCAATAGTGATAGGAGACTCAATGGTTATGGGAACAGATAGGACATTCTGTGGTCGCGAATGAGACTCCCGGAATGTATGTTGCCTCCCGGGTGCCAGGGTCAGGGACGCCTCGGATCGAGTCTACTGGATTTTTGAGAGGGGGAGCGACCAGGAGTCGTGGTGCACATTGGCACCAACGACATAGCTAAGAAAAGGGATGAGGGTCCAAAGAATTGATTTCAGTGACTTAGGTTTGAAGCTAAAGAGCAGGATAAGCAGAGTAGTAATCTCAGAAATAGCACCGGTGCCATGTGCAAGTGAGACAAGGAACAGAGTGAGTGCAGCTGAGCACGTGGCTACAGGGTTAGTGCAGGAGGGGAGGGTTCAGATATGTGGATCATTGGGATACCTTCTGGGGAAGGTGGGACCTGTACATGAAGGACGTGTTGCACCTGAACTGGAGGGGCACCAATATCCTGGGTTGGAGATTGGGAGTTTTTTTATAAACCCCGCAATAGCAGCAGAGAGATGGAGGAACAGATTGGGCGGCAGATCTTAGAGAGGTGAAGATGTTGTCATGGGTGACTTCAACTTCCCTCATATTAACTGGAACCTCCTTATTGCAAATGGTTTGGATGGAGCAGATTTTGTCAGGTGTGTACAGGAAGGATTCCTGACTCAATATGCAGATAGGCCGACGGGGGGGGGGGGGGGGCATATTGGATTTGGTGCTTTGCAACGAACCAGGCGGCGTGTCAGAGGTCTCAGTGGGAAAGCATTTTGGTGACAGTGACCACAACTCCTTGACCTTTACCATAGTCATGGAGAGGGATAGGAACAGACAGTATGGGAAGGTATTTAATTGGGGGAGTGGAAATTATACTGCTATTAAACTGGATCTGAGGAGCATGAAGTGGGAACATTTATTCGTGGGGAAATACACAACAGTAATGTAGGGGTTGTTTAAGGAGTACTTACTGCGAGTGCTGGATAGTTTTGTCCCAATGAGACGACGAAAGAATGGTAAGGTGAAGGAGCCTTTGTTGATAAGAGAAGCGGAGCTTCTAGTCAAGAGGAAGAAGTAAGCTTGCGTAAGATTGTGGAAGCAAGGATCTGGCACGGCTCTAGAGGGTTACAAGGTAGCCATGAAGGAACTCAAAAATGGACTTAAGAGATTTGAAAAGGGGGCACGAAAAGGTCCTGGGGGGAAGAATTCCGGATATCCCCAAGGCGTTCTACACTTATGTGAGAAATAAGAAGATGATCAGAGATAGTGGAGGGAACCTGTGCCTGGAGTCTGAAGAGCTAGGGGAGTTCCTAAATGAATATTTTCCTTCAGTATTCACTAGAGAGAGGGACCTTGTTGCTCATGAGAACAGTGTGAACCAGGTTAATAAACTCGAACAGGTTGATATTAAGAAGGAGGATGTGCTGGAACTTTTGATAAGCATCAGGAAAGATAAGTCCCTGGGCCTGACTGGATATACCCAAGGTGACTACGGGAAGCGGGGGAGGAGATTGCTGCGCCGTTGGCAATGATCTTTGCGTCCTCACTCTCCACTGGAGTAGTACCGATAATTGGAGAGGGGTGAATGTTGTTCCCCTGTTCAAGAAAGGTAATAGGGAAATCCCTGGGAATTACAGACCATAGATCATAGAATTTTCATTGAATTTACAGTGCAGAAGGAGGCCATTCGGCCCATCGAGTCTGCACCGGCTCTTGGAAAGAGCACCCTACCCAAGGTCTACACCTCCACCCTATCCCCATAACCCATTGGCCTCACCCAACACTAAGGGCAATTCTGGACACTAAGGGCAATTTGGCATGTCCAATTCACCTAACCTGAACATCTTTGGACTGTTGGAGGAAACCGGAGCACCCGGAGGAAACCCACGCACACACGGGGAGAATGTGCAGGCTCCGCACAGACAGTGACCCAAGCCGGGAATCGAACCTGGGACCCTGGAGCTGTGAAGCAATTGTGCTAACCAACCGTGCTGCCCACAAAGACCAGTCAGTCTTACGTCTGTGGTGAGGAAAATATTGGAAAGGGTTCTGACAGATACGATTTGTGATTATTTCGAAAAACATAGTTTGATTAAAGATATGATTAAAGATAGTCAGCATGGCTTTGTGAGGGACAGGCCATGCCTTACAAGCCGCATTGAATTATTTGAGGATGTGACGAGACACATTAATGAAGGTCGGGCAGTGGATGATGCGTATATGGATTTCAGTAAGGCATTTGATAAGGTTCCCAATGGTAGGCACATTCAGAAAGTTAGAGGGCATGGGATACAGGGAAACTTGGCTTTCTGAATACAGAATTTGCCAAAAGAAGACAGTGAGTGGTAGTGGATGAAAAGTACTCCGCCTGGAGGTCAGTGACCAGTGGTGTCCCTTAGGGATCTGTTCTGGGACCTCTGTTCTTTGTGGTTTTTATAAATGACTTGGACGAGGAAGTGGGAGGGTGGGTTAGTAAGTTTGGCGATAATGCGAAGGTTGGTGGAGTTGTAGATAGTGTTGAGGGCTGTTGCAGGTAGCAACAGGATGCAGAGTTGTACTGAGAAATGGAGTTCAACCTTGATAAATGTGAAGTGATGCATTTTGGAAGGTCGAATTTGAATGCTGAATACAGGGTTGAAGGCAGGATAATTGGAAGTGTGGAAGAACAGAGGGATCTTGGGGTCCTCGTACATAGCTCCCACAAAGTTGCCACCCAGGTTGATAGGGTTCTTAAGAAGGCGTATGGTGTGTTGGCTTTCATTAACAGGGGGATTGGGATTAAGAGCTGCAGTTTTTTAAAACCCTGGTTAGACCACACTTGGATTATTGTGTCCAGTTCTGGTCGCCTCATTACAGGAATGATGTGGATACTTTGAAGAAGGTGCAGAGGATATTTACCAGGCTGCTGCCTGGACTGGAGGGCATGTTTCATGAAGGAAGGTTGAGGGAGCTTGGGATTTTCTCACTGGAGCGCAGAAGGAAGAGAGGTGACGTGTTAGAGGTGTATAAGGTGATGAGAGTAGTGAGGCCGTGGAATGCCCTACCTGCTACAGTGGTGAACTCGCCAACATTGAGGGCATTTAAAAGGTTATTGGATAAACATATGGATGATAATGGCATAGTGTAGGTTGGATGGCTTTTGTTTCGGTGCAACATCGTGGGCCGAAGGGACTGTACTGCGCTGTATTGTTCTATGTTCTATGTAGAGGCATGGATAGATTGAATAGCTAGAGACTTTTCTCCAGGGTGGAAATGGCTGTCACGAGGGGACATAATTTTAAGGTGATTGGAGGAAGGTATGGGGAGATGTCAGAGGAATGTTCTTTACACAGAGAGTGGTGGGTGTGTGGAATGCACTGCCAGCAGAGGTGGTGAAGTCAGAGTCATTCGGGACATTTAAGGGACTCTTAGACAGTCACATGGACAGCAGTAAATTGAAGGAGTGTAGGTCAAATTGATCTTTGATTAGGATAACATTAGCGCTGCATCGTGGGCCGAAGGGCCTGTAGTGTGCTATACTGTTCTGTGTTCTATGTTCTAAACCGGATCACCCGGAGGAAACCCACGCAGGCACAGGGAGAACGTACAGACGCCACACAGACAGCGACCCAAGCTGGGAATCGAATCTGGGACCCTGGAGCTGTTAAGGAACAGTGTTAACCACTACGATACCGTGCCGCACCAAGGTGTGTGTCGTTAAGCTGAGATCGATTTCCAGAGGGTTATTGTGATCTATTGATTGCATTTCTCAGTATTCCCAGAGAGGCCGTCTGAAACTAATAAAAATGTTAACAACTTTTTCCATGTACTTTATATATGGAAGATAAATGAGGATGTTTCTGATAACTGGGAACATATGTTCTGTGGCGCAGATGTCTCTTTCATCTGTAAACATCAGTATTATTGCAGAAAGTCTGGTATCAATGTGGTTATATTGACAAAACTATTTTGCCAAACTATGTTTTGTTGTGTCTGACAATGTTTGGTATAAGACTATTAAACATGCATGTATGCTGGAAGTGCGTCCAGCAGCAGTTCCTGCAAGCTCGGGTTTCAGAGCTGGAACTGCGAATCGGGACACAGGAGCATCCTGTGTCTGAGAGAATCTTGGATAGCACGTTGAGAGAGGTGGTCTCGCCGCAGTGGAAGGGAGTGGTTGCTGTGGTGCAGGGCTGAACCAAATTCTGGGGAAAGACGCCGGTGGCTGAGATGTTGGTGAGCAAGCATTAAAATGATAGCGACCACAACATCATACAGTTTAAGCTTGTTATGGACAAAGAAGTAGACAAGTTGAAAAAAGGAGTTCTGCATTGTTGAAGAGGGGAGATTAGTAAAATAAGGCAGGTTCCGGCCAAGGTAGACTTGGAGTAGCTACTTTTGTAGAAATCCAGAGAAGAGCAGTTGGGGGTGGGGATTTAGGGTATGGGAGGGGCGAAAAGGAAATGGGGGAACAGGGTCAAAATGTTCCTACAAGTGAAAGGAAGGACTAAAAAGCCCAGAGAACCATAGGCACTTAAAGATAACCAGGTATTTTTTGAAAGGGAAAAGATAAGCTTTTAGCTGGTACAAAGGGTGCAAATCAGCGGTGCAATTTGTGGAAAAAGTGCAGCGTGGAGCTTAAGAAAGTAATTGGGACAGCGAACAGGAAATATGAGAAAGCTCTGGCTGGTAAAAGTTGAGAAAGTCCCAGTAGATGCTCAAAGTATATTAATGGGAAGAGGGTAACCAGACAAAGAGATGGACCCATGATTGACCAACCAGGCAATCTGTGTGTTGAGGCAGAGGGCATTGGTAGGGTGAACGAATACTTCACACCCGACTTCATCCAAGAGAAGTAGGATAGGGGGTTGCAACTCAGGGAGAGAGACTGTGAGGTTCTTGAGCAATTTGACATAGGGAGTGATAAGATAATGGAGATGTTGTCTGGCTTAAAAGTGGACATATCTCCAGGACTAGATGAGTTGGCCCAGACTGCTGTGGGTGGCGAGGGCGGAAATTGCAAGGGCTCGGATGTAATTGTTAAATTCCTCTCTGTCCACGGGGAGATGCCAGAGGATTAAAGAACAGCGAATGTGGTTCCGTTGTTTAAGACGAGTTGAGGAGATAAGCCAGTGAGTCTCACGTCAGTGATAGGGAAACTATTGGAAAACATTCTGAAGAACATAATTTACATGTTCTTGAAGAGGCAAGGTATGATCAGAGTTAGTGAGCATGGCTTTGTCAGGGGAAGGTCGTGCCTAACATCAAATCTCTCAGATACAACTGCATCAAACCTACATTTCTTGGACACGACCTATCAGATCCTCAGTTATCAGGCACCCGGTTGTTCACTCCCATTTACCATAAATCCATCTATCAGGCATTAATTTCTCATCAATATAACAGTCACATTCCATGAGAAACTCTGTATCAGATCACAAGGTCTCATGACTATATCTGTAAGACCAAAATACCGCACACGGCTCCTCTCAGACCCACCAATGAACTCCTCATATTCGGGTGCGTCAGAATCCCATGTGTCAAGCGTAAGTCAATCAGACCCTGATCTGTCACAACACAACCGTATTCTCTCACCTTTACGACACACATCAATCTGCAATTCAACATATTTCACACCTACATATATCAGACACTCATCTGTCAATCCCATTTCTCTGCTCCTAGTAAAGCTGATGTATTTGGGGAAAATGGGAGAAAACCGGAGGGTGTTTGCGAACTGAGGATCGGATAAGTCGTGTCCAAGAATGCCTTTCCCAGCAGCAGCACAGACATAAGAACATAAGAACTTAAGAACTAGGAGCAGGAGTAGGCCATCTGGCCCCTCGAGCCTGCTCCACCATTCAATGAGATCATGGCTGATCTTTTGTGGACTCAGCTCCACTTTCCGGCCCGAACACCATAACCCTTAATCCCTTGCTTCTTCAAAAAACTATCTATCTTTATATTAAAAACATTTAATGAAGGAGCCTCTACTGCTTCACTGGGCAAGGAATTCCACAGATTCACAACCCTTTGGGTGACGAAGTTCCTCCTAAACTCAGTCCTAAATCTACTTCCCCTTATTTTGAGGCTATGCCCCTTAGTTCTGCTTTCACCCGCCAGTGGAAACAACCTGCCCGCATCTATCCTATCTATTCCCTTCATAATTTTATATGTTTCTATAAGATCCCCCCCTCATCCTTCAAAATTCCAACGAGTACAGTCCCAGTCTACTCAACCTCTCCTCGTAATCCAACCCCTTCAGCTCTGGGATTAACCTAGTGAATCTCCTCTGCACACCCTCCAGTGCCAGTACGTCCTTTCTCAAGTAAGGAGACCAAAACTGAACACAATACTCCAGGTGTGGCCTCACTAACACCTTATACAATTGCAGCAGAACTTGCAGCAGATTGTAGTTTAGTCGGGCAGTATGGTCGGCACGGGCTTGGAGGGCCGAAGGGCCTGTTCCTGTGCTGTACATTTCTTTGTTCTTTGTTCTTTGTTCCCTAGTCTTAAACTTCATCCCTCTAGCAATGAAGGACAAAATTCCATTTGCCTTCTTAATTACCTGTTGCACCTTAAAACCAACTTTTTGCGACTCATGAACTAGCACACCCAGGTATCTCTGCACAGCAGCATGTTTTAATATTTTATCATTTAAATAATAATCCCTTTTGCTGTTATTCCTACCAAAATAGATAACCTCACATTTGGCAACATTGTATTCCATCTGCCAGACCCTAGCCCATTCACTTAGCCTATCCAAATCCCTCTGCAGACTTCCAGTATCCTCTGCACTTCTTGCTTTACCATTTATCTTAGTGTCGTCTGCAAACTTCGACACCTTGCCCTTGGTCCCCAACTCCAAATCATCTATGTAAATTGTGAACAGTTGTGGGCCCAACACTGATCCCTGAGGGACACCACTAGCTACTGATTGCCAACCAGAGAAACACCCATTAATCCCCACTCTTTGCTTTCTATTAATTAACCAATCCTCTATCCATGCTACTACTTTCCCCTTAATGCCATGCATCTTTATATTATGCAGCAACCTTTTGTGTGGCACCTTGTCAAAGGCTTTCTGGAAATCCAGATATACCACATCCATTGGCTCCCCGTTATCTACCGTACTGTTAATGTCCTCAAAAAATTCCACTAAATTAGTTAGGCACGACCTGCCTTTTATTAACCCATGCTGCGTCTGCCCAATGGGACAATTTCCATCCAGATGCCTCGCTATTTCTTCCTTGATGATAGATTCCAGCATCTTCCCTACTACCGAAGTTAAGCTCACTGGCCTATAATTACCCGCTTTCTGCCTACCTCCTTTTTTAAACAGCGGTGTCACGTTTGCTAATTTCCAATCCGCCGGGATTAAAGTCTAGTTAATTTTGGTAAATTATCACGAGTGCACTTGCAATTTCCCGAGCCATCTCTTTTAGCACTCTGGGATGCATTCCATCAGGTCCAGGAGACTTGTCTACCTTTAGCCCCATTAGCTTGCCCATCACTACCTCCTTGGTGAATACAATCCTCTCAAGGTCCTCACCTGTCATAGCTTCATTTCCATCAGTCACTGGCATGTTATTTGTGTCTTCCACTGTGAAGACCGACCCAAAAACCCTTTTCAGTTCCTCAGCCATTTCCTCATCTCGCATTATTAAATCTCCCTTCTCATTTTCTAAATGACCAATATTTACCTGAGCCACTCTTTTTTGTTTTATGTATTTGTAGAAACTTTTACTATCTGTTTTTATATTCTGAGCAAGTTTACTCCCATAATCTATCTTACTCTTCTTTATAGCTTTTTTTAGTAGCTTTCTGTTGCCCCCTAAAGATTTCCCAGTCCTCTAGTCTCCTACTGATAAGCTACTTTGTATGCTTTGTATGCTTTTTCCTTCAATTTGATACTCTCCCTTATTTCCTTAGATATCCACGGTCGATTTTCCCTCTTTTTACCGTCCTTCCTTTTTGTTGGTATAAACCTTTGCTGAGCACTGTGAAAAATCACTTGGAAGGTTCTCCACTGTTCCTCAACTGTTTCACTATAAAGTCTTTGCTCCCAGTCTACCTTAGCTAGTTCTTCTCTCATCCCATTGTAATCTCCTTTGTTTAAGCACAAAACACTAGTGCTTGATCTTACCTTCTCACCCTCCATCTGTATTTTAAATTCCACCATATTGTGATCGCTCCTTCCGAGAGGATCCCTAACTATGAGATCCTGAATCAATCCTGTCTCATTACACAGGACCAGATCTAGGACCGCTTGTTCCCTCGTAGGTTCCATTACATACTGTTCGAGGAAACTATCGCGGATACATTCTATAAACTCCTCCTCAAGGCTGCCTTGACCGACCTGGTTAAACCAATCAACATGTAGATTAAAATCCCCCATGATAACTGCTGTACCATTTCTACATGCATCTGTTATTTCTTTGTTTATTGCCTGCCCCACCATAATGTTACTATTTGGTGGCCTATAGATTACTCCTATCAGTGACTTTTTCGCCTTACTATTCCTGATTTCCACTCAAATGGATTCAACCTTATCCTCCATAGCACCGATGTCATCCCTTACTGTTGCCCGGATGTCATCCTTAAATAACAGAGCTACACCACCTCCCTTACCATCCACTCTGTCCTTCCGAAAAGTTTGATACCCTCGGATATTTAACTCCCAGTCGTGACCATCCTTTCACCATGTTTCAGTAATGGCCACTCAATCATCGTCATTCACGCTGATTTGCGCCATCAACTCATTTACCTTATTCCGAATACTACGAGCATTCAGGTAAAGTACACTTATGTTGGCTTTTTTACCTCTGTTCTGAATCCTAACACCTCGATCAGTAACCTCTCCTAAGTTGTATTTCCTCTTACTTTCTCCTAATTTTCCTTGTCGTCGAACCCATACCTTCATGTAACAACCTGCTGCGTCGCTTACCATTAATGTTTTCACTTCCCGTTTTATTTCTTTTAGTATTCCTGGTACTATTCACTGAGCTCCCCGCAGTCACTGTACCTTGTACTGTCGCCCTTTTTGATTTTTGACTATGGCTTCTCTGCCTTACACTTTCCCCCTTACTGCCTTTTATTTCTGTCCCTGTTTTACTACCTTCCAACTTCCTGCATCGGTTCCCATCCCCCTGCCACATTAGTTTAAAATCTCCCCAACAGCTCTAGCAAGCAGCCCCCCCAGGACATCGGTTCCAGTCCTGCCCAGGTGCAGACCGTCCGGTTTGTATTGGTCCCACCTCCCCCAGAACCGGTTTCAATGTCCCAGGAATTTGAATCGCTCCCTCTTGCACCATCTCTCGAGCCACGTAGTCATCCTCTCCAACCTGACATTCATACTCTGACTAGCTCGTGGCAGTGGTAGCAATCCTGAGATTACTACCTTTGAGGTCCTACTTTTTAGTTTAACTCCTAGCTCCCTAAATTCAGCTTGTAGGACCTCGTCCCGTTTTGTACCTATATCGTTGGTGCCTATGTGCACCACCACAGCTGGCTGTTCACCCCCCCCCCCCCAGAATGTCCTGCAGCCGCTCCGAGACATCCTTGACCCTTGCACCAGGGAGGCAACATACCATCCTGGAGTTTCGATTTCGTCCGCAGAACCGCCTGTCTATTCCCCTTACAATTGAGTCCCCTATCACTATAGCCCTGCCATTCTTCTTCCTGCCCAGCTGCGCAGCAGAGCCAGCCACGGTGCCATGAACCTGGCTGCTGCTGCCTTCCCCTGGTGAGCCATCTCCCTCAACAGTATCCAAAGCGGTATATCTGTTTTGCAGGGAGATGACCGCAGAGGACACCTGCACTGCCTTCCTACTCTTGCTCTGTCTTTTGGTCACCCATTTACTATCTCCCTCAATACATTTCACCTGCGGTGTGACCAACTCGCTAAACGCGCTATCCACGACATCCTCAGCATCGCGGATACTCCAAAGTGAGTCCATCCGCAGCTCCAGAGCCGTCAAGTGGTCTAACATGAGCTGCAACTGGACACACTTCTTTGACGTGAAGGAGCCAGGGACAGTGGACGTGTCCCTGAGCTCCCACATCGCACACGAGGAGCATGACACGGGTCTGAGATCTCCTGCATACGACGCAGCATACGTGCCGGAAGACTGGTCTATAATTGGGGTGATGTCCTACCGATCCTTGACATCGCTCTGGACACCGTGATGCTGCTAGGAATCATATCAAACATGGTTAGGGAAAGCTTCTGCTCATTACCAAGTATCGCATATGCCTCTCCAATCCCACCCACGCTCCCTTCAGCTGATGCATCGGTTCTGCGCCATGTTGAAGACTACTTGGAGAAACCACTGAGGCCAGTTAACCTGTTGTGATAAATTGTGCAGGAACCACACCAGGTAAAAATAAAAATGATGTGTTCACCTGTTGAAGCTACAACAGAGGAATATTAAGGATCCAGAAAGCATAAACAAGAAATGTATAGAGCCAAGCGATTCCACAACCGATGTTTAAGATCTGAGCTCTGCAGTCCAACCACATTCAGTTGTGGGCGGCGGTGGGCGATTCAACAAATCACACCTGCTCAAAAGTTAAGGCTGAAACATTTGCAAACCATCTTTAGCTAGAAGTGCCGACTGAATGATCCCTCTTGGTATCGCCCTAGGTCCACAGCTTCACTGATGCCCGACTTCAACAATTCGATTCAACCCATGTGATATCAATAAAGGCAGCACAGTAGCACAGTGGTTAGCACAGTTGCTCCACAGCGCCAGGATCCCAGGTTCGGTTCCTGGCTTGGGTAACTGTGCGGAGCCTGCACATTCTAAGTGAATGGGCTAGGGTCTGGCAGATGGAATACAATGTTGACAAATGTGAGGTTATCCATTTTGGTAGGAATAACAGCAAAAGGGATTATTATTTAAATGATAAAATATTAAAACATGCTGTGCAGAGAGACCTGGGTGTGCTAGTGAATGAGTCGCAGAAAGTTGGTTTTCAGGTGCAACAGGTGATTAAGAAGGCAAATGGAATTTTGTCCTTCATTGCTAGAGGGATGGAGTTTAAGACTAGGGAGGTTATGCTGCAATTGTATAAGGTGTTAGTGAGGCCACACCTGGAGTATTGTGTTCAGTTTTGGTCTCCTTACTTGAGAAAGGACGTACTGGCACTGGAGGGTGTGCAGAGGAGATTCACTAGGTTAATCCCAGAGCTGAAGGGGTTGGATTACGAGGAGAGGTTGAGTAGACTGGGACTGTACTCGTTGGAATTTAGAAGGATGAGGGGGGATCTTATAGAAACATATAAGATTATGACGGGAATAGATAGGATAGATGCGGGCAGGTTGTTCCCACTGGCGGGTAAAAGCAGAACTTGGGGGCATAGCCTCAAAATAAGGGGAAGTAGATTTAGGACTGAGTTTAGGAGGAACGTCTTCACCCAAAGGGTTGTGAATCTATGGAATTCCTTGCCCAGTGAAGCAGTGGAGGCTCCTTCATTAAATGTTTTTAAGATAAAGATAGATAGTTTTTTGAAGAATAAAGGGATTAAGGGTTATGGTGTTCGGGCCGGAAAGTGGAGCTGAGTCCACAAAAGATCAGCCATGATCTCATTGAATGGTGGAGCAGGCTCGAGGGGCCAGATGGCCTACTCCTGCTCCTAGTTCTTATGTTCTTATGTTCTTATGTTCTCCCCCTGTCTGTGTGGGTTTCCTCTGCTGCTCCGGTTTCCTCCCACAGTCCAAAAGTGTGCAGGTTCGGTGGATTGGTCATGCTAAAATTGCCCTTAGTGTCCAAAAAGGTGAGGTGGGGTTACGGGAATAGGGCGGAGGTGTGGGGCTTAAGTGGAGTGCTCCTTCCAAGGGCCGGTTCAGGCTCGATGGGCCGAATGACCTCCTTCTGCACTGTAAATTCTATGTTCTAAACGGCACACCTACTGGATACTGTAAAGGCTATGGACCCTTACAAAACTTTAGAAATGGTGCTGACGACTTGTATTCAAGAACTTTCCACACTAGTAGTCAAGCCGCCCAGTAGAGTTAGGACACTGGAATCTACTGTCAAATATTCGAGTAAATTCTAAACATAAACAAATCATGCCAATGTAACTTGGTTAGTAATCACCCACCACCATAGACGGGATCTTCAGTAAAGTTATAGATCACCAAAGACTGGACAGGTGAAGCATGTCATTAGGAAACCGAATAGAATGTTATCATTTATATCGAAGGGAATTTAATGCAAATGTTATGTTTCATTTATACCCAATCTAATGAGACCCCACTTGTGGATCTGTGTCCCAGTACCGGCCACGTTAGTTAATGAAGGATGTCAATGCGTTGGATGAAGTTCAGGAAAGGCAGTCATGACTAATGTCTGGAAGATGATTTCCGGTGGCGACCATGGGGTGAGCATTCGCGCGATGTGGCTACCACTCCTGGTGGACGTTTTGGACCTTTTCCCCGGCTACCGGCGGAGCTGAGTGATTATATAACGGGCAGGAGAGGTGGAAGAAGAGAGTATCCCATCGGTTTATGGATTTGTGGATCAGAAGTGGTCGAAAAACGCGGGAATAACTGTTCAAAGTTGGTGTGGAGCCTGCGACACATGGGAAGATGGCGGAGGGTTAGGGTCCGAGCTTACCAGCCCAGTGGTCGGCAGAAAAGCTAGTGAGCTTCGGCCACGAGAAGTTTGCCCAGCAGAGGAAGGAGAAATTGGAGGGGCTGGCAAGGGTGGTGGATTCCATAAAGGCCTGGAACGACCGTATGGAAATGAGGTTGGAGGCCCAGAGTCAGGCGATCCGGAACGTGGAGGAGTCAAGCAGCTCGCTTCGATGGCTTCGGGCAGCACGGTAGCATTGTGGATAGCGCAATTGCTTCCAGCTCCAGGGACCCAGGTTCGATTCCGGCTTGGGTCACTGTCTGTGCGGAGTCTGCAAATCCTCCCCGTGTGTGCGTGGGTTTCCTCCGGGTGCTCCAGTTTCCTCCCACAGTCCAAAGATGTGCAGATTAGGTGGATTGGCTGCGATAAATTGCCCTGGGTGTCCAAAATTGCCCTTAGTGTTGGCTGGGGTTACTGGGTTATGGGGATAGGGTGGAGGTGTTGATCTTGGGTAGGGTGCTCTTTCCAAGAGCCGGTGCAGACTCGATGGGCCGAATGGCCTCCTTCTGCACTGTAAATACTATGATAATCTATGATGGCTGTGGAGTTGGAGTTGATTAGAGATCAACAGATCTGCAGGACAAGGCAGAGGACTTGGAGAATAAATCGAGCAGGCAGAACTTGATTGTAGGCCTGCCGGAGGGCAATCAGGGAGCGGACACCGGTGCATATGTTTACTTGGCCCTTGGAAGTGGACCGGAAGCACAGGGCACTTATAAGGAAGCAGCAGAGAAACGAGCTGCCCAGGACGGTGATTGTGCGATTGCACCGGCTCCTGAAGTGGGCCAGGCAGATGAGGTGCTGCACTTGGGAAGGCAGTGAGCTGCGCGTCCATCAGGACCTGGGTGCGGAGCTGTCCAGAAAGAGGGCGAGCTTCAACAAGGTGCAG
The DNA here is from genome assembly GCF_047496885.1 of Scyliorhinus torazame. Lineage (NCBI taxonomy): Eukaryota > Metazoa > Chordata > Chondrichthyes > Carcharhiniformes > Scyliorhinidae > Scyliorhinus > Scyliorhinus torazame. Next base: position 36,904,311 of record NC_092728.1, read on the forward strand.
TCGGCTCCCTTTAAGAAGGGGGTGACGTTCAGCATGTTTTACCTACCACGTCTGGGGCTATCGTATGAAGGCCGGGAACTCTATTTTGCGTCGCCAGAATAGATGATAGAATTTATTAGAGACAATGGACTGCCAGGAGAATGAGGACATTGAACACTGGAGGGGTTGTTCTTATGAACCACTTTTGCACTGTACTTGGGAATGTAGCTCTGTTTTGGGCTTTGGGTCTGTTTGGTTTTGATGGGGGGTGGGGGTTGCTTTTTTCTTTGTGTTTGGTGGGGATTGTAAAGTTTGCATTGGGAGGATGGTTTAACGGGGGAGGGGAATCAATGGGGAAGTAGGATGCTAAGTGCCACGGGCGAGCCTACCAGACCAGCTGGCGGGGCTAGCTCATGGAAGCGCAGTGCGGGGGACGAGCAGGTGGTAAGTGTGTTGATGGGGTTTGGGATCATTATCTTGTTATTGGGTGGGGATGGAGGGAGGGCTGTCGAAGTCTGCTGACAGGCGAAGGACTGGTGAAGGATGACAGGTGAGTGTCGATGACGGTGGGCTCCCGTGGGCGGACCTGAGGAGGTGCGAGACGTGGGCTGGAGGCTGGTCTAGGAAGGGCAATGGTTGATCGGCAGTGGTGCGGAGTGGGGCACTCCCCGACCAGGCTGATCACATGGAATGTCAGAGGGCTGAATGGGCCAGTCAAGAGGGCCTGCGTGTTCGCATACCTGAAAATCTTAATGGCAGACGTGGCAATGAGGACCACGACACCACACAACCCTGCCATGGCAATCTCTGCAAGACGTGCCAGATCATCGACATGGATACCACCATTACACGTGAGAACACCACCCACCAGGTACGCGGTACATACTCGTGCGACTTGGCCAATGTTGTCTACCTCAGGCGCTGCAGGAAAGGATGTCCCGAAGCGTGGTACATTGGCAAGACCATGCAGACGCTGCGACAATGAATGAACGGTCATCGCGCGACAATCACCAGGCAGGAATGTTCCCTTCCAGTCAGGGAACACTTCAGCAGTCAAGGGCATTCAGCCTCTGATCTCTGGGTAAGCGTTCTCCAAGGCGGCCTTCAGGACATGCGACAACGCAAAATCGCCAAGCAGAAATTTATAGCCAAGTTCCACACATATCAGTGCGGCCTCAACCGAGACCTGGGATTCATGTCACATTACATTCATCCCCCACCATCTGGCCTGCGAAATCATACCAACTGTCCTGGCTTGACACAATTCACACCTCTTTCACCTGGGGTTACCCCATCTCTGGATCTGTAAAGATTTAATCACCTGCTAATGCCTGCATTCCAAGCTTTATCTGGCATCTTTGAATTTGTCTATATATATGTTTCTGGAACATACCTCTTCATTCACCTGAGGAAAGAGCAGCGCTCCGAAAGCTAGTGATATCGAAACAAACCTGTTGGACTTTAACCTGGTGTTGTAAGACTTCTTACTGTGCTCACCCCAGTCCAAAACCGGCATCTCCACATCAATGATAGAGGAGAGACACCTGAGAGTGGTGAATCAGAATAGGCTGTGGAAGGGGTGGATAGGGCAAGTATTCCATTCGGGGCTAGATTTCAAAACAAGGGGAGTGTTGATTCCGATGAATATGCAGTTGACATTTGAAGTGGGAAGTATAGTGGCGGACTCGGGGGGGGGGGGGGCAGATACGTTATGGTGAGCGGGAAGTTGAATGGGATGCCGGTGGTGCTGGTGAATATTTATGCACCAAACTGGGATGACGTAGAATTTAAGAGGCGGGTGTTGGGGAAGATTCCTGATCTCGATTTTCGAGTGGGGGGGGGGGGGGATTTTAATATGGTTATGGATCCATGATTGGATCGGTCGAGTGAAAAATTGGGAGGGCATCAGCGGCTGCGAAAGAAAACGGGTTTATGGAACAAATGGGAGGCGTAGATCCGTAGAGGTTTGGGTGGCCAAGAACGAAAGAGTTCTTATTTTTTCCCATGTACACAAAGTGTACTCCCATATTGACTTTTTTGTCATGGATAGGACGTTGTTGGCTGGATTGATGGATATTCAGTACTCTGCGATAGCAGTGTCGGACCACACCCCACACCTGGTGTATTTACCGGTAAGCAAGGGAGCGGGGCAGCGCCTGCACTGGAGATTAGATGCAGGACTATTAGTGGAGCAGGAGGTGCGTGTGCTGGTGAGGGATGTCACTCGGAGATGTTTGGAGATCAACGATATGGGGGAGGTCTCGGCATCTACGTCATGGGAGACATTGAAGGCACTGGTGAGAGGGGAGTTCATCTTGGAAAGGGCACACTAAGAGCAGGTGGAGCGGGTGGAGATGAATAGATTTATGAGGGAGATCCTCCAGGTGGACAGGAGGTATTGGGCGGGGTTGTTGAAAGAGCGGCAGAAACTGCAGATGGATTTTTGGTTGTTACCTATGGGGAAGGCAGCAGGGCAGTTGACAAAGATGAGAGGGACGGAGTATGAATATGGGGAGAAGGCTAGTAGGATGCTAGCACACCAGCGAAGGAAACAGGGGGCGGCAAGGGAGATTAGAAAGTGAAGGATAAAGGGAGGAATACGATCTTGGACCCGGTGGGGGTAAATGAGATGTTTAGGGACTCTTATAGCAGGCTGTACGAGTCGGAACCCTCAGCGGGGTGGAGGGGATGAGGCAATTTTTGGAAGGACTGGAGCGTCCGAAGGTTGAGGAAGATCTGATGGAAGGCCTAGGAGCCCCAACTGGGCTGTTTGAAGTGGTGGAGTCCTGGAGGCTATGCAGTCGGGCAAGGTTCCCGGGCTGCTTGGGTACCCGTTGGAGTTTTATAAAACATTTTCAGGAGTGCTGGGGCCCTTGCTGGTAAGGGCATTTAATGAGGTTGGGAGCGAAGGGTACTCCCCCAATGATGTCACAGGCCTCGATTTCTCTTATCCTGAAGCGGGATAAGCACCCGGAACAATGTGGGTCCCACAGGCCAATCTCCCTTCTAAATGTAGATGCCAAGCTGTTGGCCAAGATCCTGGACCAGGCGGGGTATATTAAAAGGATCCAGTTAATGGGTAACATCAAAAGGCTGCTAAATGTGATTATGAAACCCTCCGAGGGAAGGGGGGTTATGGAGAGGGCCTTTGATCGGGTGGAGTGGGAGGATCTGTGGGAGGTCGTGGGGCAGTTTGGGTTTGGGCATGGTTTTGTGGACTGGGTCTGGCTGCAGTACCAGGCACCGGTGGCGAGCGTGCGGACGAACTGAGTGAGTTCAGATTATTCTAGGCTGCACCAGGGGACGAGGCAGTGATGTCCTCTCTCCCCACTGTTGTTTGCCTTGGTTATAGAGCCTCTGGCAATGGTGCAAAGAGGTTCAAATAACTGCCAGGGGATAGTGTGTGTCTATATGTGTGTGGGAGGGGGGGGGGGGGGGGGTTGGAGCACAGAGTCTCGTTATATGCGGATGACCTACTTTTGTATATTTCTGACCCGCTGGGGATGGATCGGACAGATTATAGTGATCCGAGGAGATTTCGACCGGTTTGCGGGATACAAATTGAATATGGGCAAAAGCGACGTCTTTACGATTCTGGCGAGGGGGCAGGAGAGGAGATTGGGGGGGGGGGCACCATTCAAGGTGGTGGGAGGGAGCTTTCGGTATTTGGGCATCCAGTTGGCACGGGAGTGGGAGCAGCTGCACAAGCTAAATTTAGCTCGGTTAGTGGAGTAGATGAAGGGGGGGGGCGGGGGTTTAGAAGGTGGGATATGCTCCCGTTGCCACTGGCGTGAGGGTGCAGACAGTAAAGATGACAGCTCTCCCGAGGTTTTTGTTTGTATTTCAATGTCTGCATATTTTTATCTCGAAGGCTTTTTTTAAGAGGGTGTACACGAGGATCTCTGATCGTATGGGCCGGTAAGATCCCAGGTAAAGAAGGGGCATCACGGTAGCATAGTGATGAACACAATTGCTTCACAGCTCCAGGTTCGATTCCGGCTTGGGTCACTGTCTGTGCGGAGTCTGCACGTTCTCCTCGTGTGTGTGTGGATTTCCTCCGGATGCTCTGGTTTCCTCCCACAGTCCAAAGATGTGCAGGTTAGGTGGATTCGCTAAGCTACATTGCCCTGAGTGTTCAAAATTGCCCTGACTGTTGGGTGAGGTTACTGGGTTCAGGGGATAGGGTGGAGATGTGGGCTTGGGTAGGGCACTCTTCCAACATCCGGTGCAGACTCGATGGGCCGAATGGCCTCCTTCTGCACTGTGAATTCTATGATAAGGTGCTGCCCGGAGCGGGGTCGAGGAGGTGGAGCGGGGAGAGGGGGGGGCGGCGGGGGGGAGGGGCTCATCCTACCGAATTTCAGGAACTACGGGGCAGTGAACATGGCAATGATCAGGAAATGGGTAGTGGTGGAGGGGTCGTTGTGGCAGCGGGTGGAGGCGGCATCATGCAGGGGCACAAAGTTTAGGGACACTGGTAAGGCACCTCTTCCTTTCTCGCCGGCTAGGTACTCCACAAGCCCGGTGGTAGTGGCGGCTTTGAAGATGGAGGAACAGTGATGTGAGAGTGGAGGGAATGTCTGTATGGCCATCAATATGTGGCAATCACCGGTTTGTGCCGGGGGCCTAGATGGGGGGGGGGGGGGGGGTTAGAGGTGGCAGTGAGCTGGGGTTGAGCGGTTAGGGGACCTGTTTATTGAAAGCAGCTTTCCGTGCCTTCCGAGGAGGTGTTTGGCTGCCAGATGGGAATGGGTTCCGCTACCTGCAGGTGAGGGACTTTGCATGGAGCAGGTCTCAACCTTTCCGCACCTACGCCCCAGGGGATACAGGATAATGTAGTGTCGAAAACAGGAGTGGGGGACGGGAAGGTCTCGGAAATTGATAAAGAGATCATGGAATGGGAGGGAACCCCGATAGGGGAGGTAAAGCGAAAATGGGAGGAAGAGTTGTGAAAGGAGTGAGAGTCAGGGCTGTGGAGCATGCCTTTGGTAGGGTTGATGCGTCCTCGTCGTGTGCCATGCTTAGCCTGATATATTTAGGGCAGCACGGTAGCATTGTGCATTGCACAATTGCTTCACAGCTCCAGGGTCCCAGGTTCGATTCCCGGATTGGGTCACTGTCTGTGCGGAGTCCGCACATCCTCCCCGTGTCTGCGTGGGTTTCCTCCGGATGCTCCGGTTTCCTCCCACAGTCCAAAGATGTGCAGGTTAGGTGGATTGGTCATGATAAATTGCCCTTAATGTCCAAAATTGCCCTTAGTGTTGGGTGGGGTTACTGGGTTATGGGGATAGGGTGGGGGTGTTGACCTTGGGTAGGGTGCTCTTTCCAAGAGCCGGTGCAGACTCGACGGGCCGAATGGCCTCCTTCTGCGCTGTAAATTCTATGATCTATGATCTCTATGACTGTGGAACGTATGAGCAGGCTCTTTAAAGGGGTGGAGGATAGGTGTGGGCAGTGCGCGGGAGGGCCCGCGAATCATGTCCACATGTTTTGGGAATGTCCAAAGCTTAGGGGATTCTGGCAAGGATTTGCCGGTCATGTCCACGGTATTAAAGATACGGGTGGTTCCGAGTCCAGAGGTGGCGCTCTTTGTAGTGTCGGAAGACCCGCGAGTCCAGGGGGCGAGAGAAGCTGATGTTTTGGCCTTTGTCCTCTTGGTAGCCGGAGATGGATCTTATTGGTGTGGAGGGACACGGAACCCCAGAAATCGGGGATATGGGTCAGTAAAATGGCCGGATTTCTCGGGTTTGAGAAGGTCAATTCGCCCTGAGAGGATCGATGCTAGGGTGTGCCCGGAGGTGGCAGACGTTTATTGACATTTGGGGGGAAAATTAAGCTGTCAGCAGATACAAAGGTGTGTGTGTGGAGGAGCAAGGGAAAGAGGAAAGTTGGTTGAGGCGGGAAACAGTTAGTTGGAATTGGAGACTGGGGAACCGTGAAGGTAAGCTAAGATGGCTGGGTATGGTTGGTGGTTGTTAGTTGGGTGTTTGTTATTTACTTTGTTGTTTTTCCTCTTGAAAATTGTTTAAAATTATAAATGCTTTAATAAAATATTTTCCAAATACTAATGCCTGGAATGTCTTAAAACGTAAGTTTGGACAGATCCGACTTCTATAGGCTGGAGTTTGGAAGAGTAAGATGTGATTTGTTTGAAACACAGGGGTCCAGAGATAGCTTATTTGGAGAGGATGCTTCCTCTTGTGGGAGAATATAGGTGTTACTGCCTAAACTCAGGGGACGTTCCTTTGGAACCCTCTTCCCAAATAGTTAAGAAAGCATTATCTTTGAATACTTATAAGGAAAAGGGAGATAGATTACTGGAACTAGGCGGATGCAGTTGAGGTTACTATTAGATCAATCACGATCTCATTGAACAACGGGGTAGGTTCGAAGGGCTAAATGGCCTCTCGTGCCTTGTTCGTATCTCTGTTTGTATGTTCGTAAATGTGTCAGGGAGAAAATTGCAGACCGGCTTGTCTTTTATCAGCTGTAAGGGAAAATGCTGGAATTAATTATACGTTGTATCACAAATGGACACTGGGAGAACATTGATATGATTGGCACTGTCACCGTGGTTTTGTTTGCAGAAAAACCTGCTTCAAGGCCTTGTTGGTGTTTGTTGAGAATTTTTAGCAACAGAATTTTTAAGGGGCACTAAGTGGATGGAGGATTCTTAGTTTCCGAAGGTTTTGATAAAATACCCCACAGGACTGTGGTTCATAAACGTTGGTCAGGAGGGAATTAAGTGGTATGGATTAGGATTGGGCTACATGCACAACACAGAGAGAAGGAATAAACGGATCATTCTGACTCTGCCACACTGTGACTAATTGGGTACTGTAGATTTTAAGAATCTCTGATCACTAAGCAGATTCAGGGCATTACTTGATGTGATTGGTAATTGAGTGCGGAACATCTTGATCAGGTAACATTAACCATCCCAATGTCGTGCCATCATTGGGATGGGTAGGGCCGGCTGAGGGAGTGTTTATGAGGAAGATGGATGGGACGGATTGTCAAGGTCCATGTGTTCAGAGACTACTGTGCCCAGAAGCTGGAAATCTGCAGGAAGTTGTGGAAAAGAACCCTTGGGTCAGGTTATCTCCAAAAGGTAGGGTAGATAAAGCGGGGAGAGAGATAAAGGAAGACAGACCAATTGAGAGAAAGGGAGGAAGAGAGGACGAAGAGTGAGGAACAGGAAGTTGGATTTTGCAATTTGCCTATCGTTTGCTCATTTAATTATAGCATCCGTCCCTGGTGCATTTATCATCTTTTCACTTCAGCTGTTGTTACACCTGGTTTCCACCCACTTTCAATGTCTAACTTTCATATGGAGAAAATCGTTGTATGGTTGTCATATAATTTATTTTATTAGTTATGATTAGTAACATCAACGGAACATTAAGTTAAAGTTTTTAAATTAATAAGTTGATTTTGGAACATGGAAAATTTCGTGAAAGCATTTGAATATTCCAAATAAATAAGTATCATTCTCCCTCCTCCTCCCCCTTTCGGTCCAGATAGGAAGAGTCAACACCCACTTCTTCATAATCCTTCTCGAGTGAGGCCATGTCCTCACGTGCATCCTGGAACTCCCCTTCCTCCAGCCCCTCCCCCACATACCAGTGGACAAAGGCCCGCTTGGCGTACATCTTATCGAATTTGATGTTGAGACGGGTCCAAGCAAAAGCAATGGCGGTGGTGTTGCTCAGCATACAGAGGGCCCGTTGTACCTTTGCCAGATCACCCCCTGGTACCACCGTCGGAGGCTGGTAGTTGATGCCAACCTGTAGGACGAAGGAATTAGGTTATGTAAGAAACAATTACAGCACATTATTTCACGGAAAGATATTTTTATGAAAGAGGAAATGTCTTTCACTGAACAAAACGTCAGCTCTTCAGCTCTTGACCCAGTTACAAAGCCACAGTTACAGACATAATTTAGAATTTGTAAAGACCCTGAACTTAGGAGTTAAACAGTTTATATTTTCGTGCACACTGAGCATGTGGAATATTTGTCCTCATGCAGTTAGTGCTGCTTTGCGGGTGGTTGGGACCCACAGGAATGTCCACAATAAGGATAATCTATTTCTTCTGTGTAGCAGAATTCATTATTTACATACCATTCCTGGTAATCAAATGCATTAAACAAGTATTCACGAAACGCAAGGGCCCAACAGTCAGAATGATTAGCACTAACCCTACTGCACTACCATTAGATGAAATAGAACTGCAATATTATTGTTTAAATGTTACTGATCAATCAATTATTTGACTGTATTATTAACATATTGCTAATAGATTAATACTGAATCAGTATAATCAAATTCGATTAATTGATTAATTATTGTTTTATAATAATGAATCTTCAAGAACAAAGAAAAGAACAAAGAACAAAGAAATGTACAGCACAGGAACAGGCCCTTCGGCCCTCCAAGCCCGCGCCGACCATACTGCCCGACTAAACTACAATCTTCTACACTTCCTGGGTCCGTATCCTTCTATTCCCATCCTATTCATATATTTGTCAAGATGCCCCTTAAATGTCCCTATCGTCCCTGCTTCCACTACCTCCTCCGGTAGCGAGTTCCAGGCACCCACTACCCTCTGCGTAAAAAACTTGCCTCGTACATCTACTCTAAACCTTGCCCCTCTCACCTTAAACCTATAACAATTTTTGCTGTAATGTTTGTAATGCAAAGCTTGCCCACTCTATTGTTGAAAACTGCAATGACAATATGAGTTCTTCGCGCTTTTACCTATCCTATCGCATTTACTATTTTGTGTTATCTTATTGTGATATATCTCACTTGATCTTTCGATTCATCAAAGGGCAGACTGATAGTAATCAACTATTTCCTGATAGATCAGATAGGTTGAAAGGCTATTTTAATGTAAATATTAAGATCCAGTTTTAATACCCATTTTCAAATGAAGATTTCAGCACTCATAACTTCAGGTCATGACAAAACACATAGCTTCAACAGAAACACAAAAGCCTGACACATGCATAAACTAATTAGAGATAAAAACAACATTTTCACTGAACAAGATGAAAAGGCTATTGTTCTGATGAACATATTTTCAAAGTCAGTTTGACATTAAGAAATAAGCTGTACCAGTAATCAAATCAAGGATAAGTAAGCACCATAGCAATGTGAAGGCACCATTGTCCAGAATACGGCTAAAGCAAAGTCAGCAGAAAACTAATAGAAACCAGTCTTGATAAAACCACAGAATCGCATTTCATAATATTCAAATATTCAAACATGAAACATTCAGAACGTATGTTGCACATTAAGGATTGACAGTTAACCATCGAATCAAATGCATTTGATTCTCACCCAAACCAATTACGACGACATAGAGGTGTAGACAGATGGCTTCAGACTGATAAAATTCTCTTTCAACACGATGGTCCGCACGGCCATCTTTATTCCTGGATCATCCTATACTTTGACCTAACTATTCGCTATCTCTAATTTCATATTTTCACTTTTCCACTCTAACTTTTTAAGTAAATGCAAGCTGTTTTGTCGTAAGCAAGAAACCATTTCTGTGTTATTTTGAAAGTTAAATTGTTTGTAAGTTACTTCTCTTTAAGTCCTTTGTTCGCCGGACTTTATTGAGAATAGATTTAAGTGTCTCTCAACTGTAATCAAATAGGGGCAATAAAAGATTCTTATTTGCATCCGAGACGTTTGACTAAAATTTCTACTGAGTTTTAGTGTTGTCAGACTTCACTAGATCCGCATGGTAGATCTCTTCAATCATGAATAGTGTGTGTGTGGGGGGGGGGGGGGGGTATGTTCCATTCCTGTTCTGAATGGAGAGGATTTCCCAGGTTTTCCATATTTCCGTGAGTTGAACACTAAACCCACACTTACCTTGAACCCAGTCGGACACCAATCAACAAACTGGATCGAACGCTTGCTCTTGATGGTTGCGATGGACGCGTTGACATCCTTCGGCACCACGTCTCCTCGGTACAGCATGCAGCACGCCATGTACTTGCCCTGGCGGGGGTCACACTTCACCATCTGGTTGGCAGGTTCAAAGCAAGAGTTGGTGATCTCCGACACCGAGAGTTGCTCGTGGTAAGCTTTCTCGGCCGATATAAGAGGGGCGAAGGTTGCCAGAGGGAAGTGAATGCGGGGATAGGGGACCAGGTTGGTCTGAAACTCAGTTAGGTCCACGTTAAGGGCACCGTCGAACCGGAGTGAGGCCGTGATGGACGACACTACCTGTCCAATAAGTCTGTTGAGGTTGGTGTAAGTTGGTCTCTCAATGTCAAGGTTCCGCCGACAGACATCGTAAATGGCCTCGTTGTCCACCATGAAGGCACAGTCAGAGTGCTCGAGGGTGCAGTGGGTCACCAGCACAGAGTTGTACGGCTCAACCACCGCGGTAGAAATCTGGGGAGCAGGGTAAACGGAAAACTCCAGCTTGGATTTCTTGCCGTAGTCGACAGAGAGTCTCTCCATCAGGAGGGAAGTAAAACCCGACCCCGTGCCACCTCCAAAACTGTGGAAGATGAGGAAACCCTGTAACCCTGTGCAGAGATCAGCCTGTGGGTTAAAAACACACAAAGCACATCAATTATGAAACTCTCTACATCTGTTTGGATATAAAGCCTGGACAGGAGGAATAGTGCTGATCTGTCAGTGTTGGGATGTGACAGTGGGACACTGGGATTGGGAAGTTTGCAGTTGAGATATGGAGCCACATTTGGGGAGGCGATATACAGAACCCAATGTTTTACGGCACGGTGGCACAGTGGTAAGCACTGATTCCTCACAGCTCCAGGGTCCCAGGTTCAATTCCGGTCTCGGGTGAATGTGTGGAGATTTCACTTTCTCCCGGGGTGCTTCTGTTTCCTCCCACTGTCTAAAGATGTGCAGGTGAGGTGGACACGCCATGCTAAATTGCTCCTTCGTGTCCAAGAAGGCTAGGTTGTGTTACTGTATTGCGGGGATCGGGTGGAGGCATGGGCTTAGGTAGGGTGCTCTTTACAAATGTCGGTGCAGACTCGCTGGGCCTAATGTAAATTCTATGAATTCAATGATTAAGGAACAGCAGAATCTCAGTGTCTGTTTTCAGACCCCTCTTAAACTTGGCCTCGTTCGAGAATGAAAGTTAAGACTAGATCGTGCGGTGAACCACAGGGTAGATGATCAGACATGAGAGTTCTCATTACATAATGGAGCGATGGTAGTCTCGTGCTAATGGAACATGAGTAGTTAATCATTCAGCCAGACTCATTAACTGGGGAACCTGTTCCGAATCCCATCATCAAAGCTGGTCGAATCGAACTTCAACTCAGTATCTGGAATTGGGAAGCAGGGGTGCTCAATGGTGACCATGATAACTGTCATCTATTGACATTAATACTCCACCTGGTTCAGTCATGTACGTTATTTAAGTAAATGTACACTTCTCCCCTGCTCGCGGCCTAAATGCCACTCCAGACCCATAGAAATGTGCTTCGCTATTTCCGGTCCACAAGGAATTACCCACATCTGATTGACAGAATGGAATTACAGTAGTGGGAGGGGGGCGGTGAATATGGAAACGGGAAGGGGCCACTGCGGCGGCATTGAGACGCATCAGCGGGGAAACATCAGTGAGTCTTCAATCCACGATTTCTGTGGCAGTGAGTAGCACAGGCTGATGGAGTCATTGCCAACTCCTTTCTCAGGGAATGTCAGCAGGAACACGAGACAGGAATGCAGAACACCAAAGCGAGAACTTACCACCTTCCGGACACGATCCAGGACCAGATCCACAATCTCCTTGCCCACGGAGCAATGGCCCCGGGCGTAGTTATTCGCCGCATCCTCCTTACCGGTGATGAGCTGCTCGGGGTGAAAAAGCTGTCGGTACGTGCCGGTCCGGACCTCATCTGGGGACAGGGAGCAGAGATGTTGGCAAAAGCGACACAGAGACTGAAGGAAATATTGCACAGTGTTTAGTGAAACTCTGACTGTTCAACCCATCAACAATCTCTCCTCTTACCAATCACGGTGGGCTCCAGGTCTATGAACACGGCTCGGGGAACATGTTTCCCCGCCCCTGTCTCACTGAAGAAGGTGTTGAAGGAATCGTCACCACCTCCGATGGTCTTGTCACTGGGCATCTGCCCATCCGGTTGGATGCCATGCTCCAGACAATACAGCTCCCAGCAAGCGTTTCCGATCTGCACACCCGCCTGACCAATGTGGATTGAGAGACACTCACGCTGAAGAGAGGAGAAAGCTGATTATTTACACAGGAATGAGGATCAGACATGTAATATTCAGAATGGTGATGGATGGCGAATTCCCCAATTCTGCTAATCTGTTGACCCATCTCTTCCCCATTGGGTCTGGTGCTGGCGATTACCCAAAGGCCAACAGAAATTCCGGATTTCACAGATTATCAATTCTGCCAAAATCTCCAAATCCATTTTGGCGGTTGGGATTAATGAACGCCGCAGCCCTTTCGTTTTGACCTGCCCCAACTCAAACAGCAATAACTAAAACCTCCCTCAATCAGGCCCCCAACTCAATTTATCCCCGCAATCAAACAGCCCAAGAGACTCCCAATCAGAGTCCCCTCGATGAATACGACACCAACCCCCTCCGTCTATCCCGCTAAATACGACCTCCCTCAATCAGATCCCACTTACAGGCCGGCCTAACTAAATCAACTCCCATCATTAAGTCCAGCCCCCGTTAAAAAAAAAGAAATTTCAATCAGACCCGCCCACTGTCATCGTCTGTTGATGCCTCTTTTTGTGCGGAACACAGTCTCTCTCCACATTCTATCCGTGTTCTTACCATAATGTCCTTCTATACTCGCAGTTCCTGCCAATGTGCTGCGTATGTGGCCGCCCGCGCTATTTATACAGCCTCATGATATTCCAGGTCGAGGATCTGATTGGTCTGTAAGAACAATGGATCCTGGTTGCTTGGAGATAGTCAAAAACTAAGAGAGTGAACAACGCTGATTGGGTGCTTTGTGCAAATTGCGGGGCCGCTTATGATGGGGGAAGCACAAGGCAACCAGGGAGGGAACATTTGACTCTCAGCCTCCCAGATGAACGGCAACGCAACTCCAACCCACATTATCAGGGGCACGGGAGGGGGGAAACCAGGAGTCAGACCCATTTAAACAGACTTCTATCAATCTGACGAATGGTACAGAACCACATCTTTCACAACGTATATGATAAACTTACGACTCTCAGAGGGAAGTCCATCTGTGACCCAGCTGTAAAACGTCCATCCTCAATCCCCCCATCTAACAGATCCCCATCTGATAAAATCCCACAAATCACAACACATTTGTAAGACCCTCATATCTTAAACGTCTTCGTCAGATTGTTGCTGTCAGTGCTACTCCGGGAGAATGCGAAAACTCCACATGGAGAGGGACCCTGGGGAGTGATCCAATCCGGATCGTTAGCGCCGTGAATCAGCAGCCTGATAGAAACATACTGATTTCTGGAGAATCCCTGAAGATTAGATAATGAGCGACATTGTGTTTATGAAGGGTACCAGATCTGTCTGCAGTTTCGCAGTTTGATATAGGTTTGGCAGTATGAACAAAGAACAAAGAACAATACAGCACAAGAACAGGCCCTTCGCCCCCCCCCCCCCCCCCCCCTTGGCAAAACCTTCAGCACTTCCTTGTGCCGTATCCCTCTGGACCCATCCTACCAATGTTATTGTCAAGATGCCTTTTGAACGCTGTTAATGTATCTGCTCCATAACCTCCTTGGCAGCTCCGTTCCAGGCACCCAGAGTCCTCTGTGTGAGAAAACTCTGCTAGAAGATTTGAAGCATTGTCTGAAAGTTGAGAAAATGTGATAATTAGCTGAGAGCTAATTGGCTGACCCTTATTTCAGTATTAACTTGATACACACCAGTTCGCTATTTTCCAACAATTGGCTGAACTGGGCTTTTTATATTTTCAATGGATCCGCTGTCGAGTGCCTCAGCAGCCCACAACACAACCATACCCACCATCACAGCTTCCGAAGTGAGATTGGCCTTCCTGAACGTGAACCCTCGGAAGGCGACGGGCCTGGACGGGATCACTGGTCGTGCACTCAGAGCCTGCACAGACCAACTGGCCGATGTGTTCGTGGACATCTTTAACCTGTCCCTACTCCGCTCTGGGGTCCCCACCTGCTTCAAGAAGACCACCATCGTACCAGTGCCAAGGAAGAGCCAGGAACGTGTCTCAATGACTACCGTCCGGTGGCCCAGGCTTCAATGAAGTGCTTTGAGAGGTTGGTCATGAAGCTCATCACCTCTATACTCCCAGAATACCTTGATCCACTGCAATTCGCATGCCGCTACAACCGGTCCAAAGCAGACACCATCTCCCTGGCCCTACACTTATCCCTAGAGCATCTCGACAACAATAACTCCTACATCAGACTCCTATTTATTGACTACAACTCCGTCGTCAACACCATAATCCCGGCCAATCTCACATCAAAGCTCTAAAACCTAGGATTTGGCTCCTAACTCTGCAAGTGGATCCTCGACTTTCTGATCCACAGACCACAATCAGTTAGAATAAACAACAACACCTCCTCCACAAAAGTCCTCAATACTGGGGCCCCACACGGCTGCATACTTAGCCCCCTACTATGCTCCCTGTACACACACGACTGCGTGGAAGAATTTGGTTCCAACGCCATCTACATGTTTGCCGACAATATTACCATAGTGGGCCGGATCTTGAATAACGACGAGTCAGAATACAGGAGGTAGATAGAGAACTGTTGCTTTTATTAGCCTTAGTTTTATTAGCTCTAATTCTGTCACCTTTGCTCACGAGTCGCCAGGTATCTTTCTGATACCGCCACGTGGTTCAAGCTCAAGTAATAATTAATAATGCAGCACACTGCTTAGTAAAAGTTAAATCAACGATCATTTATTATACAGCAATAAATACTTATACAATAATCCTACTTCTAGACTACTACCTACCACTAAAGGCCAATACTTAACTTTGCAAATGGCCCACCAGGTCAGGGAAATGAATGGTCTATCGAATTGGTTCTGGCCTGCGGGATTCAAAGG
The DNA here is from genome assembly GCF_047496885.1 of Scyliorhinus torazame. Lineage (NCBI taxonomy): Eukaryota > Metazoa > Chordata > Chondrichthyes > Carcharhiniformes > Scyliorhinidae > Scyliorhinus > Scyliorhinus torazame. The sequence continues at coordinate 36,919,367 of NC_092728.1, forward strand.
CTGGTACAAGTCGATAGTCAGGAGCGCCTATCTGGTAGCGATGGCTGGAGTAACACTTACAGTTTTCTTTGTCGAAGGGTCTCGAAGGTTGCGAGCAGGAGAAGAAGGGTCGATCTGAACTTGGCCCCTATTCTTATAGTCCCCAGGGGCTTCCCGCCTCTCGGGGCGGACCTCGTACCTGGTCCCACGTGATTGGACTTGGTCCCAATCACTTGGTTCGATATGCTCCAATAATGGGGCGATTCCCTGATCGGGGGGTGGTTGTTCACCTTCCTTTGTGTCAGCCCCTGCTGGCGCCGAAAGGTCTGGATCGGCTTTATGTTGCTAATATGTAGCAATTGTCCCCGGGGATGACTGCTTAATATGCAGATAGCTGGGTTGTTGTGATGTTGATGGCTGCAGGTATCGGTCTGGGCTGACTTCCCCAGAGCCGAATACACTGTTTTGCCTGCAGCTGTCCGTTTGAGTCCTGTTGGCTGATTTTCCCATCAGCCTCTTTCGTTCGCCATTTTAGATCGGGGTATGACCATTCTAATCGGGAATCAGCCATTTTAGGTGGCTACAGAACCTAGCGCAGTGGTGCAGCGACAACAATCTATCCCTCAATGCCAGCAAAACTAAATTGCCGGTCATTAACTTCAGGAAGCAAGTAATCAACGGGGCCGAGGTGGAGATAGTCAGAAGCTTCAAATTACTAGGGGTGAACATCTCCAAAAATCTCTCCTGATCCACCCACGTCGACGCTACCACCAAGAAAGCGCAACAGCATCCAAGGTTCCTCAGGAAACTAAGGAAATTCGACATGTCCACATGTTCAGTAACAACATTTACAGATGCATCATGGAAAGCATCCTTTCTGTTTCACCCGATGCCGATGTATGTTTCACCTGATGCCGGTATTATGTCGTTACATTGTGTAGCTTGTATTGCCCTATTATGTATTTTCTTTTATTTCATTTTCTTTTCATGTACTTAATGACCTGTTGAGCTGCTCGCAGAAAAATAATTTTCACTGTACCTTGGTACACGTGGCAATAAACAAAATCCAAATCCAAATCCAAATCTGGCTGCTTCACAGCCTGGTATGGTAACTGCTCGACCCAAGTCCGCAAGAAACTTCAGAGAGTCGTGAACACAGTCCAGTCCATCGCACGAACCTGCCTCCCATCCAATTACTCCATCTACACCTCCTGCTGCCTGGGGAAAGCGGGCAGCATAATCAAAGATCCCTCCCATCCGGCTTACTCACTCCTCCAACTTCTTCCAGCAGGCGGGAAGTGCAAAAGTCTGAGAACACGCAAGAACAAACTCAAAACCAGCTTCATCCCCGCTGTTACCAGACTCCTAAACGACCCTGACCTGTATGCTTCACCCGATGCCGGTGTTATGTAGTTACATTGTATACCTTGTGTTGCCCGATTACGCATTTTCTTTTCTTTTCATGTACTTAATAATGTGTTGAGCTGCTCGCAGTAAAATACTTTTCATTGTACCTCGGTACACGTGACAATAAACAAAATCCAAATCCCAAATCTAAATCTCCTGAAATCACTGACATCTCCTTTCCGAGGGAATGTGAGCAGGAACATGACACAGGAATGCAGAACCCCAAAATGAGAACTTACCACCTTCCGGGTACAATCTACAACCAGATCCACAATCTCCTTGCCCACAGAGCAATAGCCCACGGGCGTAGTTAAAAGCCGCATCTTCGTTTCCGGTGATGAGCTGCTTGGGATGAAAAAGCTGTCGGTAGGTGCTGGTCCGGACCTCATCTGGGGACAGGGAACAGACATTTCAGAAAAGGAGCGCAGAGACTGATGAAATATTCAAATGGCTTTAGTTAAATACTGACTGAACAACCCAACAACAATCTCTCTCCTCTTTCAAATAATGGTGGGCTCCTATCAATGAATATGTCTCGGGGAACGTGTTTCCCAGACCCCGTCTCACTGAAGAATCAAACAATCATAGAATTTACAGTGCGGAAGGAGGTCATTGGCCCATCGAGTCTATACCGGCCATTGGACAGAGCTCCCAACTTAAGACCACGCTTCACCCTATCCCCTTAACCCAGAAACCCGACGTAACCTTTTATACACTAAGGATAATTTAGCATGGCCAATCCACCTAACCCGCACATCTTTGGCCAACGGGAGGAAACGCGAGCACCCCGAGCACCCCGAGAAAACCCACGCAGACAGAAGGAGAAAGTGCAAACTCCACACAGTCACCCGGCAGCGGAATTGAAATCGGGACCTTGGAACTGTGAGGAACCATTGCTAACAACTTTCCCACCGTGCCCCAGCCACTGAGGCCACCAGCTATCCACCCCATGGGCTGCATGCATCGGACTGTCTAACACTGTTGTTTGCTGGCCCTTCCCCCATCCCAGGAGAGGGCCACCCACAAGAGCGGCGGCCCAGAGGAAAGGGAGTTGGCCTCCGGCCGCGAGGAAGTGAGACGCATCCCCATGAAAGGCATGTCAACTCCCAGCAACACCACCTCCACATCACCCTAACCACCACCCTCACCCCCACCATCACTCCCACACTACCCTCACCATCACCCTCATCCCACAGAATCCTCACCCCCACACCACGCCAACACCACCCTATACCACCCTTACACTACACCACCCCATACCCCCACCCAAACGCCCACCCTCATCGTCCCCCGGCCCACGGTCTAATCATGCATCTTTTCTTGTGTCTTACAGAACCAGCTGGTGATGGGCGGGTCCATCAGGCATACCCAACCCCCAGCCCGTGCCACAGCTGGAGATCCCCGTGAGCGAGCAGTGATGGGAGAAGTTCAGACACCTCCGCCTGTGGGCCGCCGGCAGTTTGCAGCCAAGCGGGGAGTGGTATGATGGAAGGTTGGGTATGCCGGTGGGGTGGGGGCGGGGGGGGGAAGGGGGGGGCGGGGGGGTGGGGTGGTTCACCTTGCAGAACCAGGTGCCAAGTTGTGTGGTAAGTGGGTGTGCAGCACGATGTCTGCCTTGTAGGCTGCAGAACTGGCCGACCGGGGCTGGACACCGCCTCAGTCCCGTAGGGGGTCAACTCCGGCCACTCTGCCTGTTCTCGGTCAGCCCACTTCCCTGGCTCTGGCAGGGCCCCCACCAGGGGCAACCCAGCCAGTTTCGGGTCGTCAGCCCACAGTCGCTCTTCACTATGTTCCACTTCCTCTCTCTCCCTCATCAGCGACGATGCCAGTTTCATGATTTTTAAAAGCACAAGTGAATCGCACCATCAGGAACTCAGCCAATTATAGAATCATAGAATTTACAGTGCAGAAGGAAGCCATTCGACGCATCGAGTCTGCACCGGCCCTTGAAAAGAGCACCCGGCTCAAGCCCACGCCGCCACCCTATCCCCGTATCACAAGAACCTCACCTGATCTTTATAGACATGAGGGCAATTTAGCATGGCCAATCCACCTAATCTCTACTTCATTGGACTGTTGGAGAAAACCAGAGCACCCGGACGGAACACATGCAGGCACGGAGAGAATTTGCAAAGTCCACACAGGCAGTGACCCAAGGTGGGAATTGAACCCGGGAGAAGGAGCTGTGAAGCAACAGTGATAACCAGTGTGCTACCATGCCGCTCATCGGAAGAGGAGAATCGTGGAGGACACGGAGAATACAGGGTCAGGCCCTCTAATGGTATGCAAACATAAGAATATAAGAACATAAGAACTAGGAGCAGGAGTAGGCCATCTGGCCCCTCGAGCCTGCTCCGCCATTAAATGAGATCATGGCTGAACTTTTGTGGACTCAGCTCCACTTTCCGGCCTGAACACCATAACCCTTAATCCCTTTATTCTTCAAAAAACTATATATCTTTATCTTAAAAACATTTAATGAAGGAGCCTCTACTGCTTCACTGGGCAAGGAATTCCATAGATTCACAACCCTTTGGGTGAAGAAGTTCCTCCTAAACTCAGTCCTAAATCTACTTCCCCTTATTTTGAGGCTATGCCCCCTAGTTCTGCTTTCACCCGCCAGTGGAAACAACCTGCCCGCATCTATCCTATCATTTCCCTTTATAATCTTATATGTTTCTATAAGATCCCCCCTCATCCTTCTAAATTCTAACGAGTACAGTCCCAGCCTACACAACCTCTCCTCGTAATCCAACCCCTTCAGCTCTGGGATTAACCTAGTGAATCTCTTCAGCACACCCTCCAGTGCCAATACGTCCTTTCTCAAGTAAGGAGACCAAAACTGAACACAATACTCCAGGTGTGGCCTCACTAACACCTTATACAAATGCAGCAGAACCTCCCTAGTCTTAAACTCCATCCCTCTAGCAATGAAGGACAACATTCCATTTGCCTTCTTAATCACCTGTTGCACCTGTAACCCAACTTTTTGCGATTCATGCACTAGCACACCCAGGTATCTCTGCACAGCAGCATGTTTTAATATTATATCATTTAAATAATACTGCTGTTATTCCTACCAAAATAGATAACCTCACATTTGTCAACATTGTATTCCCCCTGCCAGACCCTAGCCCATTCACTTAGCCTATCCAAATCCCTCTGCAGACTTCCAGTATCCTCTGCACTTTTTGCTTTACCACTTATCTTAGTGTCGTCTGCAAACTTGGACACATTGCCCTTGGTCCCCAATTCCAAATCATCTATGTAAATTGTGAACAGTTGTGGGCCCAACACTGATCCCTGAGGGACACCACTAGCTACTGATTGCCAACCAGAGAAACACCCATTAATCCCCACTCTTTGCTTTCTATTAATTAACCAATCCTCTCTCCGTGCTACTACTTTCCCCTTAATGCCATGCATCTTTATCTTATGCAGCAACCTTTTGTGTGGCACCTTGTCAAAGGCTTCCTGGAAATCCAGATATACCACATCCATTGGCTCCCCGTTATCTACCGCACTGTTAATGTCCTCAAAAAATTCCAATAAGTTAGTTAGGCACGGCCTGCCTTTTATTAACCCATGCTGCGTCTGCCCAATGGGACAATTTCCATCCAGATGCCTCGCTATTTCTTCCTTGATAGATTCCAGCATCTTCCCTCAACAGTATCCAAAGCGGTCTATCTGTTTTGCAGGGAGATGACCGCAGAGGACACCTGCACTGCCTTCCTACTCTTGCTCTGTCTTTTGGTCACCCATTTTCTATCTCCCTCAGTACCTTTCACCTGCGGTGTGACCAACTCACTAAACGTGCTATCCACGACGTCCTCAGCATTGCGGATGCTCCAAAGTGAGTCCATCCGCAGCTCCAGAGCCGTCAATCTGTCCAACAGGAGCTGCAACTGGACACACTTCTTGCACGTGAAGGAGCCAGGGACAGTGGACGTGTCCCTGAGATCCCACATCGCACACGAGGAGCATGACACGGGTCTGAGATCTCCTGCCATGTCTTTAAACCTTCGGTTAGCTTCAACAATTTCAATTTCCAAAAATTAAATAAAAAAACAATGAAGAAAAACGGTGTTTACAGTACGAGCATTCCAGAACGCATTGATGCCTGTCAAGATGACGCTGAATTGCGAATTGGCATCAAATCATTGTCCGCCATGATTTTGGTTTTGGAACCTAACCTCCGCCCAATCGCATTTCCCGATACTTGGGTCCGCCAAAGCAGAATCCCGCCCAAGCAGAATCCCGCCCCAGAGCTCACAGATTTTCAATGCTCTCCGGATCTCCAAACCCGTTTTGACGTTTGGGATTAGTGAACACTGCAGCCGTGTGGGTCTCACCTTCCGCAACTCCAAAAGCATCAATCAACCCACACCCCTCCATCCGATCAATCAGACCCGATCCCAATTAATCGAACACTCGGTTTTTTCTCACTGGAACGAAGAAGGTTGAGGGGCGACCTGAGTGGGGTCACAAAATTATGAGGGGCATAGACAGAGTGGATAGTCAGAGACTTTCTCCCGGGGTAGAGGGGTCAATTACTAGGGGGCATAGGTTTAAGGTGAGAGGGGCAAGGTTTAGAGTCGATGTACGAGGCAGGTTTTTTGCGCAGAGGGTAGTGGGTGCCTGGAACTCGCTACCGGAGGAGGTGGTGGAAGCAGGGACGATAGTGACATTTAAGGGGCATCTTGACAAATACATGAATAGGATGGGAATAGAGGGATACGGACCCAGGAAGTGTAGAAGATTGTAGTTTAGTCGGGCAGCATGGTCGGCACGGGCTTGGAGGGCCGAAGGGCCTGTTCCTGTGCTGTACATTTCTTTGTTCTTTGTTGCTTGTAACACCCAAAGAGACTGCCAATCCCTTCTATGAATCGAACACCCTCCCCCGTGTCCCCCGCTAAATCCGACCTCCCTCAATCATACTCCACTTTCAAGCTGGCCCCCTAGTCCATCAATTCTCCCCACTAAGACCAGCTCCTTTCAAAACACGATTCAGTTAGACTCGCCCACTCTCAATTCTACTCGCCCATCAATCAGGCGCCACCAATCAAACACCATCAGACTCCACCAATCAACACCTGTTTATGGCTCTATCTATGGAACAGTGTCTCAGTCCACTTTCTATCATGGGTTCTTACCACAATGCCCTTCTATACTCGCAGTTCCTGCTAATGTGTTGCGCATGTAATAATAATAATCTTTATTATTGCATACAAGAAGGCTTATATTAACACTGCATTGAAGTTACTGTGAAAATCCCCAGTCACCACACTCCGTTGCCTGTTCGGGTACACGGAGGGAGAATTCAGAATGTACAATACACCTAACAAGCACGTCTTTCGGGGCTCGTGGGAGGAAAGTGGAGCATCCGGAGGAAACCCAAGCAGGCATGATGAGACGTGCAGGCTCTGCACAGACAGTGACCCAAGCGGTAATCGAACCTAGGACCCTGTCTCTGTGAAGTAACCATGCTAACCATTGTGCTATCGTGCCGTTTTCCATCAAGTTCCCAGACATCCAACCCACATTTTCAGGGGCCCGTGTGAGGAAGTCAGGAGTCAGACACATTTAAACTGAGTTCCATCAATTTGATTCATATCTGTTCAAACTAATGTCTTCAGGACCCATGGTACTGACCCATATCTTTCACAATGTATACAATAGACTGACGACACTCAGAGCGAACTCCAGCTGTGGGGGTCTTACAGATGTGTTGTAATATTTGGAATTCTACCAGATGTGGATCTGTTAGATGATGAGATGGATGCTGGATGGTTTATATAAACCATCCATCATCCATCTCACCATCTAACAGATCCACATCTGGTAGAATTCCAAATATTACAACACATCTGTAAGACGCCCATATCTTCATCATCTTCGTCAGAATGTTGCTGTCAGTGCTATATATTAATGGGGTTAACACTTAAGAAACTGGATGCGTTTGACAGGCTGGCTTTTGTGAAACCTGATTTGTTGAGTATGTAGACATCCTTTGTTATCTGGGAAGTGAGGGTTGAAATTGTCGAGACCTTGTCCATAGTTTTACCATCATGTTTTCAGATCGTTTGGAGAATTGAAAATCTTCACAAAACAGGCATGTACGGATACGAATCAGAGGCTGCTAAGGGTAACCTCCGTAATGGGGATCGTTTTAAAAATGGTGCTTGGGAACAAAATTAACTGTCACTTCGTCAGCCGTGTATGAATTAATTAAAGCCAACAAGTATTTCTTACGCTACAATCTAGTTTTTCTCATTGGCTGCAGTTTTGGATGCGGTAACAAACAATGAAGATCACGTTAATACCTTTGAGACAATGCTACATAATTGGTCTTTAAACAAAGATCGCGGAATACAAGGGGCAATAGCCACATGAAACCGGGATTGGCCGAGTGAGGGGAAACAGGGTTCAAGTGATTAATTCTTTTCTGGCCTGCAGGACGCTTTGCAGTTCAGTTCTTCAGAGGTCATTGAAACGACACTTGCTGCTCTTCACAGAGAGTCGCGATCCAGGCATGGATGGACAGGACACATATTCAATATTTGCAAAATACACAGAGATTTGATTGATACTGATCTATGAGGAGGAATCACATAATTTACAGTGCAGAAAGAGGCCATTCGGTCCATCGAGTCTGCACCGGCTCTTGGAAAGAGCACCCACTTAAGCCCGCACCATCCACCCCATCCCCGTAACCCACGAACCCCACCATTGGCAATTTAGCATGGCCAATCTACCTATCCTGCACATTTTTGGACTGTGGGAGGAAACCGAAGGACTCGGAGGAAACCCACGCACACACGGGGAGAATGAGCAGACTCCGCCGGGAATCGAACCTGGGACGCCGGAGCTGCGAAGCAACTGTGCTAACCTAACCACTGTGCTACCTGGGACGCCGGAGCTGCGAAGCAACTGTGCTAACCACTGTGCTACCGCGCTGCCCGATGTAGAATTGACTGGTACAATGGGCTGGCAAGTGGCCAATGACGTTAAATGTAGTGAGGGTAGAAAGGATTAATTTGAAGCAGGTGGAGACGGAATTAAATATCGGCGGCATATTTGAAGGCCGATTATTTAGCAGCTTCTCAAAATTGGTAGCCCAATTCGGCCAGTCTTTTACCTCAGCAAGTCCTCAAGCAACTGGGTTAACCAGGAGCTGTGATTAACAAGTGCACGCAGGATTTTCTTCTGTATTTCACGTTTATGAAGTGACTCATAATCTTGTTCCGAATTATTTCTACGACCTTTCCCATCACAGAGGTTGCCCGGGTGCAAGAACAGAGGGGCGTGGTTGACTTTCATTAAAGGAGGCAGCAGGCGTTCAGAAATCAGATACGAAATGACATGTTTAATCATGAGCTTTAAAACTAGGGGCTGAGAGTACATGGAACACCAGAGTGCATGAAACGTCAAGGAAATGCCGATCAATATATCTACATTAGAAAATGAGCCTCTGCTGAAGTACAGCGTCCATTTCTGTATAGCACATCTCAGTATGGATGTGGACGCACTCGGAAGAATCACCAAAAATGATTCCAGGAGTGAGGAACGTGAGTCACGGAGATGGATTGGAGATGCTCTGTCTGTGTTCATTGGAGCGAAAAGACTGAGGGCAGATTTGATAGGTTTGTTCAGAATCATGACGATTCTAGACCGAGTAGGTGGAGAAAAAGTATTTACAATGGTGAAAATATCGAGAACAAGAGCACGGAGATAAATGATATCGGAATTGAAAAGTCACCCATCCAGCACCCCTTGACAGCACTGGCAATATAAACCTAAACTCCTGAAGGACAGCCCATCATTCAAGGACCCATCATTGAATCATTGATTCTCCCCAGTAATCGACTCCACCTATCACTTGACAATCAATGTGATTGCAATAGATAATGCTGCAATGATCAGACAGAACATTGCTATTCAGCAAACACCAATTATCCCGCCAAGAACTGCCAAATCCGTCTATCATCCCTTCAATCAGATACTAATATGACGTGAACCAGAGAATAGGCACCGCACGGAAGGAAGTCGATCATGTCCTTGTCAGCACTCCCTGCAAGAGCAAATGACATTTTCTATATCCCGCGAGTCCTGTAATTTCTCCATCATCCAACTCTGCCTTGAGAGCCAGGACTGAATGTTCCTGCACTAGCCTCTCCAGCAGTACATCCCAGGCTATGAAACACGCGGTGTGGAAAATAGTGATTCCAGCTATTGAGATTGCTTCTGTTGTCATTTACATACAACGGGTTTGCTCCACAGTGTCATTGATGTTTACAGCATGGAAACAGACCCTTCGACCCAGCTTGTCCATGCTGCCCAGTTTCTATCACTAAGCTATCCCACGTGCCCACATTTGTCACATATCCCTCTATACCCACCCAGCCCATATAACTGTCTGCCTGTTTTTTAAAGGAAAAAATTGTACCCGCCTCTACCACTGCCTCTGGCAGCTCATTCCAATCCTCGGAAATCTCAACATGCGCAGCTTCACCATATCTAGTGGCAGAGAATAAAATGGACACGAGCATGTGTGCTTATGACACATGTCAGGTGGATCGTAGAACCGAGCATGAGCTTGAATATAGAAAGTTCGGAGGAGAAGTCAAACGGTAAATAAATGAGAAGAGGTGGACAGCTAATAGTGAGGTGTCTTCTACTCATATACATGATAACCAGTTGTAAAAGGCAGACTGTGCGAAGTAGGAATTAACGGAAGACAACATGGTGAAGTAATTCAGTAATTCTTAATACTTTGTAGTTTGATATTTATCACAGTCTAGCGCACCAAGGCTCTTGCTTTCAACTTCAACCTTGGCCTGAGCTTGGCACTCGGTCTCTGTTCTCTCCCCGTATCTTTTGCTTCCCTGTGGACAGCAGGCACTGGCTTTGGAACAGTGAAAAAAGAACAAAGAACAAAGAAAAGTACAGCACAGGAACAGGCCCTTCGGCCCTCCAAGCCCGAGCCGACCATGCTGCCCGACTAAACTACAATCTTCTACACTTCCTGGGTCCGTATCCCTCTATTCCCATCCTATTCATGTATTTATCAAAATGCCTCTTAAATGTCACTATAGTCCCTGCTTCCGCCACCTCCTCCGGCAGCGAGTTCCAGGCACCCACTACCCTCTGTGTAAAACACTTGCCTCGTACATCTACTCTAAACCTTGCCCCTCGCACATTAAATCTATGCCCCCTCGTAATTGACCCCTCTACCTTGGGGAAAAGCCTCTGACAATCCAGTCTGTCATTGCCCCTCATAATTTTGTCGACCTCTATCAGGTCGCCCCTCAACCTCCGTCGTTCCAGTGAGAACAAACCGAGTTTATTCAACCGGTCCTCATAGCTAATGCCCTCCATACCAGGCAACATTCTGGTAAATCTCTTCTGCACCCTCTCTAAAGCCTCCACATCCTTCTGGTAGTGTGGCGACCAGAATTGAACATTATACTCCAAGTGTGGCCTAACTTAGGTTCTATACAGCTGCAACATGACTTGCCAATTCTTATACTCAATGCCCCGGACAATGAAGGCAAGAATGCCGTGTGCCTTATTGACTATCTTCTCCACCTGTGTTGCCCCTTTCAGTGACCTGTGACCCTGTACACCTAGATCTCTCTGACGTTCAATACTCTTGAGGGTTCTACCATTCACTGTATATTCCCTACCTGCATTAGACATTCCAAAATGCATTACCTCACATTTGTCCGGATTAAAATCCATCTGCCATTTCTCTGGCCAAGACTCCAAACGATCTAAATCCTGCTGTATCCACTGACAGTCCTCATCGCTATCTGCAATTCCACCAACCTTTGTGTCGTCTGCAAACTTACTAATCAGACCAGTTACATTTTCCTCCAAATCATTTACATATACTACAAACAGAAAAGGTCCCAGCACTGCAGAACACCACTAGTCACAGCCCTCCAATTAGAAAAGCATCGTTCCATTGCTACTCTCTGCCTTCTATGACGTAGCCAGTTCTGTATCCACCTTGCCAGCTCACCCCTGATCCCGTGTGACTTCACCGTTTGTACTAGTCTACCATGAGGGACCTTGTCAAGGCCTTACTGAAGTCCATATAGACAACATCCACTGCCCTACCTGCATCAATCATCTTTGTGACCTCTTCGAAAAACTCTATCAAGTTAGTGAGACACCATCTCCCCTTCACAAAACCATGCTGCCTCACACTAATATGTCCATTTGCTTCCAAATGGGAGTAGATCCTGTCTCGAAGAATTCTCTCCAGTAATTTTCCTACCACTAACGTAAGGCTCACCGGCATGTAGTTCCCTGGATTATCCTTGCTACCCTTCTTAAATACAGGAACAACATTGGCTATTCTCCAGTCCTCCGGGACATCACCAGAAGACAGTGAGGATCCAAAGAATTCTGTCAAGGCCTCAGCAAGTTCCTCTCTAGCCTCCTTCAGTATTCTGGGGTAGATCCCATCAGCCCCTGGGAACTTATCTACCTTAATATTTTTCAAGACGCCCAACACCTCGTCATTTTGGATCTCAATGTGATCCAGGCTATCTACACGCCCTTCTCCAGACTCAACATCCACTAATTCCTTCTCTTTGGTGAATACTGATGCAAAGTATTCATTTAGTACCTCGCCCATTTCCTCTGGCTCCACTTGCCTATCCTTCAGTGGGCCAACCCTTTCCTTGGCTACCCTCTTGCTTTTTAAGTATGTGTAAAAAGCCTTGGGATTCTCCTTAACCCTATTTGCCAATGACTTTTCGTGACCCCTTCTAGCCCTCCTGACTCCTTGCTTAAGTTACTTCCTACTTTTCTTATATTCCACACAGGCTTCGTCTGTTCCCAGCCCTCTAGCCCTGACAAATGCTTCCTTTTTCTTTTTGACGAGGCCTACAATACCTCTCGTTTTCCAAGGTTCCCGAAAATTGCTACATTTCACTGTACTTCGGTACATGTGACAATAAATCAAATCAAATCAAATTCCTGGAGCTATGCAGTAGACTATAACGCAGTATCCCTCGGGTTGCAAACTGCGGCTTCCTCCCTGTGCCACGTGCTATCGAGCATGTAAACAGGAAAATAGCGGAGATGAATGTGTGGTGTAAGAGTTCGTGCAGGGGATTCATGCATCACTGGGAGCACTTCTCTGGAAGATCGGGTCTGCACAAGGGTGATGGTGTACTTATGAAACACAGCTGGACTAATGTTCTTTCGGCCGGTTTGTTGGTGCTGTTAGGAACCGTCCAAACTAATTCGGCAGCGGGAGGGACACAGACGGTCAGCAGAATAGGGTCGCAGCATAATATTGTAAAGCAATCAAGTCAGAGAGAGTAGAGCTGTTTTAGCTCTCAAGGGGTAAGGCAGATGAACTTAGAGCTTGGATTACTACTTGGAACTATGATGTTGTTGCCATTACAGAGACCCGGTTGAGGGAAGGGCAGGATTGGCAGCTAAACGTTCCAGGATTTAGATGTTTCAGGCGGGATAGAGGGGGATGTAAAAGGGGAGGCGGAGTTGCGCTACTTGTTCAGGAGAGTATCACAGCTATACAGCGAGAGGACACCTCAGAGGGCAGTGAGGCTATATGGGTAGAGATCAGGAATAAGAAGGGTGCAGTCACAATGTTGGGGGTATACTACAGGCCTCCCAACAGCCAGCGGGAGATAGAGGAGCAGATAGGTAGACAGATTTTGGAAAAGAGTAAAAACAACAGGGTTGTGGTGATGGGAGACTTCAACTTCCCCAATATTGACTGGGACTCACTTAGTGCCAGGGGCTTAGACGGGGCAGAGTTTGTAAGGAGCATCCAGGAGGGCTTCTTAAAACAATATGTAAACAGTCCAACTAGGGAAGGGGCGGTACTGGACCTGGTATTGGGGAATGAGCCCGGCCAGGTGGTAGATGTTTCAGTAGGGGAGCATTTCGGTAACAGTGACCACAATTCAGTAAGTTTTAAAGTACTGGTGGACAAGGATAAGAGTGGTCCGAGGATGAATGTGCTAAATTGGGGGAAGGCTAATTATAACAACATTAGGCGGGAACTGAAGAACATAGATTGGGGGCGGATGTTTGAGGGCAAATCAACATCTGACATGTGGGAGGCTTTCAAGTGTCAGTTGAAAGGAATACAGGACAGGCATGTTCCTGTGAGGAAGAAAGATAAATACGGCAATTTTCGGGAACCTTGGATGACGAGTGATATTGTAGGCCTCGTCAAAAAGAAAAAGGAGGCATTTGTCAGGGCTAAAAGGCTGGGAACAGACGAAGCCTGTGTGGCATATAAGGAAAGTAGGAAGGAACTTAAGCAAGGAGTCAGGAGGGCTAGAAGGGGTCATGAAAAGTCATTGGCAAATAGGGTTAAGGAAAATCCCAAGGCTTTTTACACTTACATAAAAAGCAAGAGGGTAGCCAGGGAAAGGGTTGGCCCACTGAAGGATAGGCAAGGGAATCTATGTGTGGAGCCAGAGGAAATGGGCGAGGTACTAAATGAATACTTTGCATCAGTATTCACCAAAGAGAAGGAATTGGTAGATGTTGAGTCTGGAGAAGGGGGTGTAGATAGCCTGGGTCACATTGTGATCCAAAAAGACGAGGTGTTGGGTGTCTTAAAAAATATTAAGGTAGATAAGTCCCCAGGGCCGGATGGGATCTACCCCAGAATACTGAAGGAGGCTGGAGAGGAAATTGCTGAGGCCTTGACAGAAATCTTTGGATCCTCGCTGTCTTCAGGGGATGTCCCGGAGGACTGGAGAATAGCCAATGTTGTTCCTCTGTTTAAGAAGGGTGGCAGGGATAATCCCGGGAACTACAGGCCGGTGAGCCTTACTTCAGTGGTAGGGAAATTACTGGAGAGAATTCTTCGAGACAGGATCTACTCCCATTTGGAAGCAAATGGACGTATTAGTGAGAGGCAGCACGGTTTTGTGAAGGGGAGGTCGTGTCTCACTAACTTGATCGAGTTTTTCGAGGAGGTCACTAAGATGATTGATGCAGGTAGGGCAGTAGATGTTGTCTATATGGACTTCAGTAAGGCCTTTGACAAGGTCCCTCATGGTAGACTAGTACAAAAGGTGAAGTCACGCGGGATCAGGGGTGAACTGGCAAGGTGGATACAGAACTGGCTAGGCCATAGAAGGCAGAGGGTAGCAATGGAGGGATGCTTTTCTAATTGGAGGGCTGTGACCAGTGGTGTTCCACAGGGATCAGTGCTGGGACCTTTGCTCTTTGTAGTATATATAAATGATTTGGAGGAAAATGTAACTGGTCTGATTAGTAAGTTTGCAGACGACACAAAGGTTGGTGGAATTGCGGATAGCGATGAGGACTGTCTGAGGATACAGCAGGATTTAGATTGTCTGGAGACTTGGGCGGAGAGATGGCAGATGGAGTTTAACCTGGACAAATGTGAGGTAATGCATTTTGGAAGGGCTAATGCAGGTAGGGAATATACAGTGAATGGTAGAACCCTCAAGAGTATTGAAAGTCAAAGAGATCTAGGAGTACAGGTCCACAGATCACTGAAAGGGGCTACACAGGTGGAGAAGGTAGTCAAGAAGGCATACGGCATGCTTGCCTTCATTGGCCGGGGCATTGAGTATAAGAATTGGCAAGTCATGTTGCAGCTGTATAGAACCTTAGTTAGGCCACACTTGGAGTATAGTGTTCAATTCTGGTCGCCACACTACCAGAAGGATGTGGAGGCTTTAGAGAGGGTGCAGAAGAGATTTACCAGAATGTTGCCTGGTATGAAGGGCATAAGCTATGAGGAGCGATTGAATAAACTCGGTTTGTTCTCACTGGAACGAAGGAGGTTGAGGGGCGACCTGATAGAGGTATACAAAATTATGAGGGGCATAGACAGAGTGGATAGTCAGAGGCTTTTCCCCAGGGTAGAGGGGTCAATTACTAGGGGGCATAGGTTTAAGGTGAGAGGGGCAAAGTTTAGAGTAGATGCACGAGGCAAGTTTTTTACGCAGAGGGTAGTGGGTGCCTGGAACTCACTACCGGAGGAGGTAGTGGAGGCAGGGACGATAGGGACATTTAAGGGGCATCTTGACAAATATATGAATAGGATGGGAATAGAAGGATACGGACCCAGGAAGTGTAGAAGATTGTAGTTTAGTCGGGCAGTATGGTCGGCACGGGCTTGGAGGGCCGAAGGGCCTGTTCCTGTGCTGTACATTTCTTTGTTCTTTGTTGTTCTTTGAATATCTGGATGGCGTGACTGGCGAGGAGCTAAAATGTGGAGGCATTGCATTCTTAGTTAAGGAGTCAGTTACTGTGCATAGAAGAGGTGATATATTGGGGGTGGGGCATCACATTAAACATTGTGGGGCGTGTTTAGGAATAATAAAAAGGTGCAGCGACATTGCGAGGTGTTTATAAAATACCTCCAAATGTGCAGCGGGATTCTGAGGAACAAATATGTGCACAATTCACGATGGGGCGGGCGGGGGGGGGGGGGGTTGTAAAAAACAACAATATTAAGGGACTTGAACTTTTCCAACATTAATTTGGATAATCATAGTGTTAAGGGCCTTGGCGGGTTGATTTCTGAAATGGTACACAGGACAGTCTTTTAGGTCAATATGCGGAGAATCCAACAGGGGGTCTGGAAAAGCTGGACTAATTCTTCGGAATGAAACTGGACAGGTAGTTATGGTGCATCATAATTATAGCGACCGCTATATGGTACAATTTGATTTTTTTAGGGACAAAGAAATAAACAAGTTGCTAAAATAAGTTTTGGTTTGGGGAAGAGGGAATTTTAGTAAAGTATGGTAGGATCTGGCCAAAGTAGACCGAAAATAGCGTCTTTTGAGGAAATCTAGAGAAGAGGAATCGGGGCGTGGGTGATATGTATCCAAAAATGAAATTGAGCGGGTACAGGGACAAACTACTCCCTGCCGCATTATAGGAGGGGCTAACAAGCCCAGAGAACCATGTATGACTAGAGATATTCAGGAGATATCGCGAGGGAATAGATAAGCTTTTAGTGAGTACAAGGGTTGAAAATCAGCGGCGGCATTAGTGGAGTACAGCAAGCGCAGGGTGGAGCTTAAGAAAGCAATTAGGAGAGCAAAGAGGGTATATGAGAATGTCCTGGCTGGTAAAAGTAGGGAAAATCTCAAGATATTTTGTGAGTTCATCAATGGGAAGAGGATAATCAGGGAAGTAGGAGGGGCTATTAGGGCCGAACGGAAAAACCTGTGGGTGGGGCCAGTTGACATTGATAGGATGAACGAATACTTCGCACACGTTTTCATCCAAGATGATGAGGATATAGATATGGATCTCACGGACCGAGACTGCGAGAGCCTTGAGCAAATCGACACAGGGACTGACAAGAAATTGGAGGTGTTGACAGGCTTAAAAGTGAACATATCTCTAGGACCGGATGAATTGTCCTAGGCTCCTGTGGGAGTCGAGGGAGGAGGTTTCAGTGACTCTGACCCCAAATTGTAATGCCTCACTGGCCACGGAGAGGTGCCAGAGGATTAGTGAACAGCGAATGTGGTTCCATTTGTTAAAGAACAAAGACGAAAGAACAATGCAGCACAGGAACAGGCCCTTCGGGCCTCCAAGCTTGTACCAGTCATGATACCAACCTTGGCCAAAACCCTGAGCAGTTCCTTGTGCCATATTCCTCTATACCCATCCTATCGATAAATTTGTCAAGATGCCTTTTGAACGCCGTTTAGGTATCTTCTTCCACAACCTCCCCTGGCAACACGTTCTAGGCACTTGCCACCCTCTGCGTAAAATACCCGCTTCTCACATTTCCACTAAACTTTGCCCCACGTACCTTAAACCTATGTACCCCATGGTGACTGACCCCTCCACCTTTGGAAAGAGTGCCTGCCCATCCACTCTATCCATGCCCCTCATAATCTTGTAAACTTCTATTAGGTCACCCCTCAACCTCCGTCTTTCCAATGGAAACAGTCCAAGCCTATGCAGCCTCTCCACATAGCTAACACCCTCCAGACCAGGCAACATCCCGGTAAACCTCTTCTGCAATGTCTTCAAAGCTTCCACATCCTTCTGGTAGTGTAGCGACCAGAATATGTGCGCAATATTCCAAGTGCGGTCTTACCAAGGTTCAATAGAACTGTACCATAACTTACCAGTTTTTATACACATTCTGTGTGCTTTCATGACTGCCTTGTCCACTTGTGTTGACACTTTCAAAGATCTGTGGACCTGCACGCCCAGATCTCTCTGACTTTCTAGATTCTTAAGAATTTTGGCATTTACGGTATATTTTCCCCTATGTTAGCCCTACCAAAGTGCATTACCTCCATTTTCCAATCTCTGCCCAAGTCTCCAACCTATCTATGTCCTGCTGTATCCTGTGACAGTCTTCAACATTATCTGCCACTCCACCAACCTTGGTATCATCCGCGAACTTACTAATCAGACCAGCCAACTTTTTCTCCAAATTGTTCATGTATACTACAAACAACAGAGGCCCCAGCACAGATCCCTGTGGAACACCACTAGTCACTACCTTCCATTCAGAATAACACCCTTCGTAACTACCCTTTGCCTTCTGTGACCGAGCCAGTTCTGTATCACCCTTACCACCTCAGCTCTGGTCCCCGTGTCTGCACCTTTTGTACCAGTCTACCATGAAGCACCTTGTCAAAGGCTTTACTGAAGTCCATGTAAACATCCACCGCCCTCCCCTCATCAATCATCCTTGACACCTCCTCAAAAAACTGCGTCAAGTTAGTGAGGTACGATCTCCCCTTCACAAAACCCTGCTGGCTTTCGCTAATCAGTCAATTTATTTCAAAATTGGTGTAAGTCCTGCCCCTGAGAATTCCCTCCAATAATTTACCTACGACCGACGTGAGGCTCACCAGCCTATAGTTCCCAGAATAGTTAAGAAGACTTGTGGGGATAAGCCAGGAACTACAGGCCACTGATTCTCACGTCAGTTATAGTGAAACCATTGAAGAAAATTCTGAAGTAGAGAATCAATCTCTACTTAAGAGGCAATGTTTCATCAGGGATACAGTAAGACGTCTTACAACACCAGGTTAAAGTCCAACAGGTTTGTTTCAAATCACTAGCTTTCGGAGCACTGCTCCTTCCTCAGGTGAATTCCCTGAGGAAGGAGCAGTGGTCCGAAAGCTAGTGATTTGAAGCAAACCTGTTGGACTTTAACCTGGTGTTGTAAGACTTCTTAGTGTGCTCACCCCAGTCCAACGCCGGCATCTCCACATCATGGCTATCATCAGGGATAATCAGCATGGCTTCCTCAGAGGGAGGTCATGCCTAACACAGAGGACTGAACATTTTCAGGTGACCAGGTGTGTAAAAGAGGGTATTGCAGTTGGGTAGTTTACATGGATTTCAGCACACCTTTGACAAGGTCCGACATGGGAGACTTATAAAGAAGGAAAGTGCAGATGTGATACAGGGTAATTTTATCAGGTTGATTAAAAATTTGATTAGTTCTGGGAGACAACGCGTGATAATACCGCAGAGCAAGAGTTATATCTGGGGGAAAGGCAATTATGATGCGATGAGGCAAGACTTAGGATACATCGGATACATTGGATGGAGGGGAAAACTGCAGGGGATGGGCACAATGGAAATGTGGAGCTTGTTCAAGGAACAGCTACTGCGTGTCCTTGATAAGTATGTACCTGTCAGGCAGGGAGGAAGTGGTCGAGTGAGGAAACCGTGGTTTACTAAAGCAGTCGAAACACTTGTCAAGAGGAAGGAGGAGATTTATGTAAAGATGAGGCATGAAGGTTCAGTTAGGGCGCTCGAGAGTTACAAGTTAGCTAGGAAGGACGTAAAGAGAGAGTTAAGAAGAGCCAGGAGGAGACATGAGAAGTCTTTGGCAGGTAGGATCAAGGATAACCCTAAAGCTTTCTACAGATATGTCAGGAATAAAAGGATGACTAGAGTAAGAGTAGAGCCAGTCAAGGACAGGAGTGGGAAGTTGTGCTTGGAGTCCGAGGAGATAGGAGAGGTGCTAAATGAATATTTTTCGTCAGTATTCACACAGGAAAAAGACAATGTTGTCGAGGAGAATACTGATTCAGGCTAGACTAGAAGGGATTGACGTTCATAAGGAGGAGGTGTTAGCAATTCTGGAAAGTGTGAAAATAGTTAAGTCACCTGGGCCGGATGGGATTTATCCTAGGATTCTCTGGGATGCTAGGGAGGAGATTGCTGAGCCTTTGGCCTTGATCTTTAAGGCATCTTTGTCTACAGGAATAGTGCCAGAAGACTGGAGGATAGCAAATGTTGTCGCCTTGTTCAAGAAGGGGAGTAGAGGTAACCCTGGTAACTATAGACCAGTGAGCCTTACTTCTGTTGTGGAAAAAAGCTTGGAAAGGTTTATAAGAGATAGGATGTTTAATCATCTGGAAAGGAATAATTTGATTGGAGATAGTCAACACGGTTTTGTGAAGGGTAGGTCGTGCCTCACAAACCTTACAGAGTTATTTGAGAAGGTGACCAAACAGGTGGATGAGGGTAAAGCAGTTGATGTGGTGTATATGGATTTCAGTAAAGCGTTTGATAAGGTTCCCCATGGTAGGCTACTGCAGAAAATACGGAGGAATGGGATTCAGGGTGATTTAGCAGTTTGGATCAGAAATTGGCAAGCTGGAAGAAGACAAAGGGTGGTGGTTGATGGAAAATGTTCAGACTGGAGTCCAGTTACTAGTGGTAGACCACAAGGATCTGTTTTGGGGCCACTGCTGTTTGTCATTTTTATAAATGACCTGGAGGAGGGCATAGAAGGATGGGTGAGTAAATTTGCAGATGACACTAAAGTCGGTGGAGTTGTGGACAGTGCGGAAGGATGTTACAAGTTACAGAGGGACATAGAGGGACATTTGATAAGGTTCCCCACGGTAGGCTATTGCAAAAAATACGGAGGCTGGGGATTAAGGGTGATTTAGAGATGTGGATCAGAAATTGGCTAGCTGAAAGAAGACAGAGGGTGGTGGTTGATGGGAAATGTTCAGAATGGAGTACAGTCACAAGTGGAGTACCACAAGGATCTGTTCTGGGGCCGTTGCTGTTTGTCATTTTTATCAATGACCTAGAGGAAGGCACAGAAGGGTGGGTGAGTAAATTTGCAGATGATACTAAAGTCGGTGGTGTTGTCGATAGTGTGGAAGGATGTAGCAGGTTACAGAGGGATATAGATAAGCTGCAGAGCTGGGCTGAGAGGTGGCAAATGGAGTTTAATGTAGAGAAGTGTGAGGTGATTCACTTTGGAAGGAATAACAGGAATGCGGAATATTTGGCTAATGGTAAAGTTCTTGAAAGTATGGCTGAGCAGAGGGATCTAGGTGTCCATGTACATAGATCCCTGAAAGTTGCCACCCAGTTTGATAGGGTTGTGAAGAAGGCCTATGGAGTGTTGGCCTTTATTGGTAGAGGGATTGAGTTCCGGAGTCGGGAGGTCATGTTGCAGCTGTACAGAACTCTGGTCCGGCCGCATTTGGAGTATTGCGTACAGTTCTGGTCACCGCATTATAGGAAGGACGTGGAGGCTTTGGAGCGGGTGCAGAGGAGATTTACCAGGATGTTGCCTGGTATGGAGGGAAAATCTTATGAGGAAAGGCTGACGGACTTGAGGTTGTTTTCGTTGGAGAGAAGAAGGTTAAGAGGAGACTTAATAGAGGCATACAAAATGATCAGGGGGTTGGATAGGGTGGACAGTGAGAGCCTTCTCCCGCGGATGGATATGGCTGGCACGAGGGGACATAACTTTAAACTGAGGGGTAATAGATATAGGACAGAGGTCAGAGGTAGGTTCTTTACGCAAAGAGTAGTGAGGCCGTGGAATGCCCTACCTGCTACAGTAGTGAACTCGCCAACATTGAGGGCATTTAAAAGTTTATTGGATAAACATATGGATGATAATGGCATAGTGTAGGTTAGATGGCTTTTGTTTTGGTGCAACATCGTGGGCCGAAGGGCCTGTACTGCGCTGTATTGTTCTATGTTCTATGTTCTATGTTCTAGATAAGCGGCAGCGCTGGGCTGAAATGAAAATGAAATGAAACTGAAATGAAATGAAATGAAAATGAAAATGAAATGAAATTAATGAATGAAATGACAATGAAAAATAAAAATGAAATTAAATGAAAGGTGGCAAATGGAGTTTAATGCAGAAAAGTGTGAGGTGATTCATTTTGGAAGGAATAACAGGAAGGCTGAGTACTGGGCTAATGGTAAGATTCTTGGCAGTGTGGATGAGCAGAGAGATCTCGGTGTCCATGTACATAGATCCCTGAAAGTTGCCACCCAGGCTGAGAGGGTTGTTAAGAAGGCGTACGGTGTGTTAGCTTTTATTGGTAGAGGGATTGAGTTTAGGAGCCATGAGGTTATGTTGCAGCTATACAACACTCTGGTGCGGCCGCATTTGGAGTATTGCGTGCAATTCTGGTCGCCGCATTATAGGAAGGATGTGGAAGCATTGGAAAGGGTGCAGAGGAGATTTACCAGAATGTTGCCTGGTATGGAGGGAAGATCTTATGAGGAAAGGCTGAGGGACTTGAGGCTGTTTTCGTCAGAGAGAAGGTTAAGAGGTGACTTAATTGAGGCATACAAGATGATCAGAGGATTGGATACGGTGGACAGAATGAGCCTTTTTCCTCGGATGGTGATGTCTCGCACGAGGGGACATACCTTTAAATTGAGGGGAGATAGATATAAGACAGATGTCAGAGGTAGGTTCTTTACTCAGACAGTAGTAAGGGCGTGGAATGCCCTGTCTGCAACAGTAGTGGACTCGCCAACACTACGGACATTCAAATGGTCATTGGATAGACATATGGACAATAAGGGAATAGTGTTGATGGGCTTTAGAGTGGTTTCACAGGTCGGTGCAACATCGACGGCCGAAGGGCCTGTACTGCGTTGTAATGTTCTATGTTCTACGTTCTATAACAGACATCTGCTTTAGTGACTGGGATTCACTGTCCCTTGATATAATACAGGGATCTGTGCTGGGTCCCCGATTTGTCATATGTATAATAGACATAGATGATTATGTCAGGGGTAGGATCAATAAGTTTGCAGATGACACAAAGAATGACCACATAATTAACAGTGAGGTTGATTGTCTTGGGTTACAGGAAGAAATAGACAGGATGATCGAAGGGGCAAATAAGTGGCAGATGGAATTTAACCCTGAACAGTTTGAGGCAATACCCGTGGGAATGAGTAATTTGATCAGGCCGCATTCAATGAATGGCATGACACTAGGTAGTTGTGAGAAACAAAGGGACCTTGCCGTATGTGTCCATAGATCCCTGAAGGTGGAACAGCAAGTGCCTTTATCAATCGACACATAGATTACAAAGGAAGATAGGTCATGTTGGAGTTGTACAGAACTTTGCTGAGGCCACAGCTGGAGCACTGTTTGCAATTATGGCTGTGACGTTACTGGTATAAGATTCACCAGAATGTTCTCTGGAAAATGTAAGTTATGTCGAAAGGTTAGATAGGCCTGGGTTATTTTCGAGCACAAAAGACTGAGGAGCAACATGATCGGCATGTAGAATATTATGAGAGGCATTGCCAGGGAGGATAGAAAACCTGTTCCCTGAGTTGAGCGGTTAGATTCACGAGGGGACACAGCTTTAAAGGGCAGAATGTAAGGGGAGGGGGGATGGTTGTGAGGATTTCTTTTTTTACCCAGATAGTGGTGATGATGTGGAATATAGCGCATGGGCGAGTGGTAGATGTGGGTTGCCTCACTTACATTACAAAGTCTGGGGATGAGCACGTCATAATATTCAAGGCTATGGACCAAGTGCTCGTAAATGGGATTAGTTAGGTAGGTCGGGTGTGCCCATGTCGGTGCAGACTCGATGGGCGAGGCGTCTCTTTTGCTGTGTGATTAGATGATTCTTGAATGTGTCGTCTGGTCAATATCGACTGTGATGCTGAAAGAAAGTTTTTTTTTTTAAATATTTTTATTAAGGTTTTGCAGAATGTTTCAGAATAAAACAATAGTAACAATAATAACAAAACAAACTAGAGTGAACATTTACATAGTGCAAAAAGAGAATATACAATAACAATTAAATAGACATAACCCCGCGTCACTCAGCCTTCCCCCACCATCCCAATGAAGCACTCACCCCATCCCCGACCCAGCCCCCTCTACGGATTGCTGCTGCTGCTGACATTTTAATTTTCCCTGAGGAAGTCGACGAACGGCTTGCCACCTCCGAGAGAACCTTAACGTGAACCCTCTTAAGGCAAACTTTATTTTCTCGAGGCCATGTAATTAACCCAAGTCTCTACACTCGGGGGCTTCGAGTCCCTCCATATTAATAAAATCCGTGTCCGGGCTACTAGGGAGGCAAAGGCCAAGATGTCGGCCTCTTTCGCCCCCTGAACCCCCGGGTCTTCTGACACTCCAAAGATCTCTATCTCTGCACTCGGCTCCACCCGTGTGTTAAGCACCTTGGACATTGCCCTCGCGAACCCTTTCCAGAACTCTCTAAGCTCTAGGCATGTCCAAAACATGTGGACATGGTTTCCAGGGCTGTCCTTGTACCTCATACAACTGTCTTCTACCCAAAAAAACTTGCTTATTGACGCTGCCGTCATGTGTGCCCAGTGGACCACCTTAAATTGAATTAGACTGAGCCTGGCACATGATGAAGAGGAATGAACCCTGCCCAGGACCTCTGCCCAAGGACCCGCTTCCAACGCCTCACCTAGCTCCTCCTCCCACTTGCCCTTGAGCTCCTCCACCGGGATTTCCTCCGCCTCCTGTAAGGTAAATGTGAGGTCATGCATTTTGGAATGTCTAATGCAGGTAGGGAATATACAGTGAATGGTAGAACGCTCAAGAGTATTGAAAGTCAAAGATATCTAGGAGTACAGGTCCACAGGTCACTGAAAGGGGCAACACAGGTGGAGAAGGTAGCCAAGAAGGCATACGGCATGCTTGCCTTCATTGGCCGGGGCATTGAGTATAAGAATTGGCAAGTCATGTTGCAGCTGTACAGAACCTTAGTTAGGCCACACTTGGAGTATAGTGTTCAATTCTGGTCGCCACACTACCAGAAGGATGTGGAGGCTTTAGAGAGGGTGCAGAAGAGATTTACCAGCATGTTGCCTGGTATGGAGGGCATTAGCTATGAGGACCGGTTGAATAAACTCGGTTTGTTCTCACTGGAACGAAGGAGGTTGGGGGGCGACCTGATAGAGGTCTACAAAATTATGAGGGGCATAGACAGAGTGGATAGTCAGAGGCTTTTCCCCGGGGTAGAGGGGTCAATTACTAGGGGGCATAGTTTTAAGGTGAGAGGGGCAAGGTTTAGAGTAGATGTACGAGGCAAGTTTTTTACGCAGAGGGTAGTGGGTGCCTGGAACTCGCTACCGGAGGAGGTGGTGGAAACAGGGACGATAGTGATATTTAAGGGGCATCTTGACAAATACATGAATAGGATGGGAATAGAGGGATACGGACCCAGGAAGTGTAGAAGATTGTAGTTTAGTCGGGCAGCATGGTCGGCACGGGCTTGGAGGGCCGAAGGGCCTGTTCCTGTGCTGTACATTTCTTTGTTCTTTGTTCTTTGTCCTGGTAGATATCCGACACATCCAGGTGCCGGAGACCACCCTGTCATGTATCCTCAGTGGCGGCAGCGTCGGAAAGGCCACGACCTGTTTTTTCAGGAAGGCTCGTACTTGCAGATATTTAAAGGCATTTATAGAATATATAGAACAGTACAGCACAGAACAGGCCCTTCGGCCCTCGATGTTGTGTCGAGCATTATCCGAAACCAAGATCAAGCTATCCCACTCCCTGTCATTCTGGTGTGCTCCATGTGCCTATCCAATAACCGCTTGAAAGTTCCTAAAGTGTCCAACTCCACTATCACAGCAGGCAGTCCAAACCTTTATTGGCGGCAGATTAAATTTGTCCTCTAGCGCCTTCAAACTGGGAAAGCTTCGGTCTATGAACAGATCTCCCATCCTTCTGATGCCTGCCCTCTGCCAGCCCTCGAAGCCACCCTCCATCCTACCCGGGACAAACCTGTGGTTGTTACATATCGGGATCCAAACGAACGCTCACTCCACCTTCTTGTACATCCTCCACTGTCCCCAGATCCGCAGTGTCGCCACTGGACCTGTGGAGTAACGGGTTGGTGAGAACTGCAAAGGAGCCGCTATCAAAGCTCCCAGATTAGTATCTTCACATGACGCCGCCTCCAGCTGCTCCCACGCCACCCCGCCCCCCCCCCCCCCCACCCCATCGGCCACTTCCTAATCATAGCTGTATTGGCCGCCCAGTAGTAGTTGCGAACGTTCGGCAGAGCAGACCCCCCCCCCCCCCCCCCACCCCGACTGCGCTCCAACAGCGATCTCCTTACTCACAGGGTCTTATTCGCCCACACAAAGCCCAAAATGATTCGCCCGCTTAAAAAAGGCCTTAGGGATGAAGATGGGGAGGCACTGAAAGACAAACATAAATCTCGGGAGGACAGTCATTTTCACGGTCTGCACCCTCCCTGCCAGTGACAGCGGGAGCATGTCCCACCTTTTAAAATCCCCTTCCATTTGCTCCACCAACCGGGTCAGGTTGAGCCTGTGCAGGGCATCCCATTTCCTGGCTACCTATATACGCAGGTAACAAAAACTTTCAAAGAACAAAGAACAAAGAAATGTACAGCACAGGAACAGGCCCTTCGGCCCTCCAAGCCCGTGCCGACCATACTGCCCGACTAAACTACAATCTTCTACACTTCCTGGGTCCGTATCCTTCTATTCCCATCCTATTCATATATTTGTCAAGATGCCCCTTAAATGTCCCTATCGTCCCTGCCTCCACTACCTCCTCCGGTAGTGAGTTCCAGGCACCCACTACCCTCTGCGTAAAAAACTTGCCTCGTACATCTACTCTAAACTTTGCCCCTCTCACCTTAAACCTATGCCCCCTAGTAATTGACCCCTCTACCCTGGGGAAAAGCCTCTGACTATCCACTCTGTCTATGCCCCTCATAATTTTGTATACCTCTATCAGGTCGCCCCTCAACCTCCTTCGTTCCAGTGAGAACAAACCGAGTTTATTCAATCGCTCCTCATAGCTTATGCCCTCCATACCAGGCAACATTCTGGTAAATCTCTTCTGCACCCTCTCTAAAGCCTCCACATCCTTCTGGTAGTGTGGCGACCAGAATTGAACACTATACTCCAAGTGTGGCCTAACTAAGGTTCTATACAGCTGCAACATGACTTGCCAATTCTTATACTCAATGCCCCGGCCAATGAAGGCAAGCATGCCGTATGCCTTCTTGACTACCTTCTCCACCTGTGTAGCCCCTTTCAGTGATCTGTGGACCTGTGCTCCTCTACCATCCTGAGCAGCAGCTCCTTCAGTCTCTCCTCCTATCTCTTGGCCTGGATCAGAAACAACTCGCTCTTTCCCATGTTCGGTTTGTACCCAGAAAAACTACCAAAATCTCTCAGGATCCGTAGAACCACCCCCATCCCCTGCACAGGGACCGAAATGTACAGGAGCAAATCATCCGCGTATAGGGAGACCCGATGTTCCACCCCCCCTTCCGAACCAGTCCCCGCCAGTTCCTCGAGGCTCTCAGCGCCATAGCTAGCTGTGCTTTCACTAGGGCAAATAGTAATGGGCAAAGGGGACACACCTGCCTCATTCCCCGGTGAAGCTCGAAGTACCACGACCTCAGCCGGTTTGTACATACACTTGCTACAGGCGCCTGGTACAGCAATTTCACCCAGCCAGTAAAGCCCTCACCAAACCCGAACCTCCCCAGCGTTTCCCACAAGTACTCCCGCTCCACCCGGTCAAAGGCTTTCTCTGCGTCCATCGCTGTTACCACCTCTGCCTCCCCTCAATCTGAGGGCATCATAAAAATATTCAAAAATATCCGGACATTAGTATTGAGTTGTCTGCCTTTAACAAACCCAGTCTGGTCTTCCTCTATCACCCTTGGGATGCAATCCTCAAGTCTTGTGGCCAGAATCTTGGCTAGCAATTTGGCATCCACGTTTAAAAGCAAAATCTGCCTGTATGACCCGCAATGTTCCGGGTCCTTCCCTCATTTAAGAATGAGTGAGATCAACGCCTGTGACATTGTTGGGGGGGGGGTCCTTTTTCTCTAGCCTCATTGAAGGTCCTCATCAGGAGTGGGTTCAGTATTTCCGAACATTTCTTGTAGAATTCTACCTGGTAACCGTCTGGCCCCGGGGCTTTGCCCAATTGCATGCCCTCTATACCCTTGACAATCTCCTCCAATTCAATCGGGGCCCCCAGCACCTCCACCAGGTCCTCTTCCACCTTTGGAAACCTCAACTGTTCCAAAACTTGCCTCATCCCATCCGCTCCCGTCAGGGGCTCCGACACGTATAGTTTACTATAGAAATCCTTAAAGACACCGTTCACCACCACCCCCCTCCCCGGATCCAAGACCACGTTACTCTCCTTATTCTTTACTGCCCCGATTTCCCTGGCCGCGTCCCTCTTTTGTAGTTGCTGTGCCAGCATTCTACTCGCTTTCTCCCTGTACTCATAGACTGCCCCCCTTGCCTTCCTCAGCTGTGCTACCACTTTCCCTGTGGTCAGCAGTTCAAACTCATAGACTTTACAGTGCATAAGGAGGCCATTCGGCCCATCGAGTCTGCACCAGCTCTTGGAAAGAGCACCCTAACCAAGGTCAACACCTCCACCCTATCCCCATAACCCAGTAACCCCACCCAACAATAAGGTCAATTTTGGACACTAAGGGCCATTTATCATGGCCAATTCACCTAACCTGCACATCTTTGGACTGTGGGAGGAAACCGGAGCACCTGGAGGAAACCCACGCAGACACAGGGAGGTTGTGCAGACTCCGCACAGACAGTGACCCAAGCCGCAATCGAACCTGGGACCCTGGAGCTGTGAAGCAATTGTGCTATCCACAATGCTACCATGCTGCAGACTCCACCGCTCCCTCAGTAGACCCGCCTCGGGCGCCTCCGCATATCTCCTGTCCACTCGGAGTATCTCCTCCACCAGTCTCTCCCTCTCCGCTCTTTCTCTCTTTTCCCTATGGGATCGAATTGAGATGAGCTCCCCTCTGACAACTGCCTTCAGAGCCTCCCAGACCGTTGCCGCTGCTGCCTCACCCGTATCGTTTGTTTCCAGGTAATCCTGGAGGTTCCTGCTAATCCGCCCACAAATCCCTTCTTCCGCCAGCAGCCCCACATCCAGTCTCCAGAGTGGGCGCTGCCCTCGCTCCTCACTAAGCCGCAGGTGCGGGACATGGTCCGACACTGTGATTGCTGAGTTTCCTGGCCCCACCACCTTTGGGATTAACACCCTGCTCAAGACCAAGAAGTCTATGTGGGAATAAACCTTATGAACATGGGAGAAAAAAGAGAACTCCTTCGCTCTCGGCCATGCGAACCTCCAGGGATCCATCCCCCCCCCCTCCCCCCCCCCCCCCTGCCCATCTGCTCCCTAAAACCTTTCAGGTCCTTAGCCGCTGCCAGTCGCTTCCCTGTCCTGAACTTCGACCGGTCCAGCTCGGGGTCAATGACTGTGTTAAAGTCTCCCCCCATGATCAGGTTGTGTGAGTCTAAGTCCGGCATTTTGCCTAGCATGCGTCTCGTAAGTTCCACATCATCCCAATTCGGAGCGTAGATGTTCACAAACACCACCCGGACTCCCTCCCACTTTCCACTCACCATTATATACCTGCCCCCCTTATCTGCCACAATTCTCCCAGCCACAAATGCCACACCCTTACTGATCAGAATTACTACCCCACTAGTCTTCGAATCCAGCCCTGAATGGAACACCTGGCGTACCCATCCCTTTCTCAATCTCGTGTGATCTGCGAGCTTTAAGTGTGTCTCCTGGAGCATTGCTACGTCTGTCTTTAACCCCTTTAGATGCGCGAACGCACACGCTCTTTGGACCGGCCCATTCAAACCCCTCACATTCCACGTGATCAGCCTGGACGGGGGGGCTAACCCCGCCCCTCCCCCTCCTCCACCCCCCCCCCCCCCACACCCCCACCGCCGACTAGCCACCGCCCTTTTTTGGCCAAACTCGAGCCCACGCCCTTCGCTTTCTCGAGCGCCCCACAGGGAGGCACCGCCCCCGACCCTCAATTGGTACCCCGAAATTGATACTTCCTCTGTCAGCAAAGCAGCATCCCCCCTCCCCTCCCCCCCCCCCAACAGCCTAACGGCCCAAGAAACCCCGCTAAGCACCAGCTGAGCACTTACTCCCCCCCCTCCCCCACTATGCTCCCGAGAGCCAGCTGACCCATGCTGACCCGGCCGCTCCCGCCCCTGGCGCCGATCAGACTGTCGCCTCATTGTCCGGACCCCTCTCCCCAAATGAATAAACCAATTAAACTACCTCTCCAGCCTCTGTGAGTAAGTAGTAGTACGAAACGAAAAAATCTCCAGAAGATACTAACATTGCCCCAGGAGGAGACGCTTCTTGAACCAAGGTCCAACTTGCCGAAAAATCATACTAAGTACAGGGCCACCTCCCCTCTCCATATCTCAACTTTGCCGAAAACACTGCACCCTCCAGCCACCACCACAGCTCTTACATGCACTCAACATTGTATACAATCTTATAGTAGAAACGGTACCGTGTTACCCAGCCCCCACCACCGCATTCCACCAAAGCTTAACTCTCCTTTGATTCGAGTCAAGCTTTTCTTGTTTGACGAATGACCACGTCTCGTCCGGTATCTCAAAATAGTGATGCCGTTCCTTGTACGTGACCCATAGCCTCACTGGGTGTAGCATCCCAAATTTCACCCCCTTGCTGAAGAGGGTCGCCTTCACCTGGTTGAATCCAGCACGGCTCTTCGCCAGCTCCACACCCAGGTCCTGGTAGAAGCGTATCACGCTGTTCTCCCTCCTGCTGCTCCTTTCATTTTTTGCCCACCGCAAGACAAGTTCCTTGTCCGAGAAGCGATGAAATCTCACCACCATGGCTCTCGGGGGTTCATTCGCCTTGGGCTTCCTTGCGAGGGCTCTGTGCTCCAGCTCCAGGGGTCGAGGGAATACCCCCGTCCCTATCAGCGTCTCCAGCATCTTGGACAAAAATGCTCCCACATCCGAACCCTCCACACCTTCGGGGAGGCCCACAATTCTCAAGTTCTGTCTCCTGGACCTGTTTGCTAGGTCCTCCAGCCTCTCCTGCCACTTCTTGTGGATCTCATCCTCACTTTAAGGGCCAATACGACCAACTCATCCTCATGGTCAGGTAGCTTTTTCTCCATCTCCTTAATCGCTTTCTCTTGTGTCACCTGAGTTGCGATCATTTGGTCTATTGATGCTTTTATCGGGGCCAGCATGTCCTTTATAAGATCAGCAAAGCAGCCCCTAAGGAACTCCTGTTGCTCCTGTGACCACTGCGCCCATGCACCCTGGCGTACACCGACCTCGGCACCTGCTCGATACGCTTATGTCTGTTGGGACTTAAACGCTTCACCCGGCCACTCCTGGTCCAGTGATCCATACAACAGAGAGCAAAACCTTTTGGCAGTGTTCGCTTCACCAACGTGCCCCAAAAAGTCCGTGAAAACACGTGATAAAAGGTCCGAGAGTCGGCTCCAGGCGGGAGCTGCCGAATGCGCGACCTACTCCTCCAGGGCCGCCACCAGAAGTCATGCTGAAAGAAAGTTATGTGATAGGTCAGCCTCCCAGCGTTCAGTAAACATATTGGGTCCACATTTTGCCATCATTTGATTAGTGCGTAACGAAACAACAAAGTAATTGCAAACGATTGTAAACGTTAAACTTTCCTGCAAGTTCCAGATGCGAATACAATCTTTCTAATCAAGCATTAACAAATCACGAATAACCAGGTCTTTCAAAACCCAATCACATTCTTGCTCGTAAACAATGAGCGGCCACTAAATCACACACAAATCAACTAAACCTATTATCTTTTCGATCCATCTATTTCTGGGGACAGTATTTTGATAATTGAATTGCTTTGTGACTCCCGGCCTGTGCGCTGTGGAGCTTGTTGGGCTTGACTTACTTTCTGTGTCAATTGACACTCAAGTACCTTCAAATATTTCCTTTTAGATCCCGATTTGCTACCCTTGCCATTTGCGGAGACAATAAATGAGAGTATTCCAAAATAATTTTTAAAACTTTATTGTCTTAAATAAACGTTATAATACCAATGTGAATTAAAGTTAAACCATTATAATTTGTAAATTAATGAATCTTATTCTTCCTCTTCGCCCTTTCTGTCCAGTGAGGAAGAATCGACGCCCACTTCTTCATAATCCTTCTCAAGTGAAGCCATGTCCTCTCGTGCATCCTGGAACTCCCCTTCCTCCAGCCCCTCCCCCACATACCAGTGGACAAAGGCCCGCTTGGCGTACATCTTATCAAATTTGAGGTTCAGGCGGGTCCAAGCCAAGGAAATTGCGGTGGTGTTACTCAGCATACACAGGGCCCGTTGCACCTTTGCCAGATCACCCCCTGGCACCACCGTCGGGGGTTGGTAGTTGATGCCAACCTATTGGAGAGAAGAAAACATGTTCGAATTCAATTGCTTACCATGCAGTTCAACATCAGGTTGCACAACCTCCCATCACTTTTCTGAATGTTTCATTTAGTGTTAATGCTTTTTCACTATTTAAACAGCGAGGTCTGGCCATTCCCTGGGTGATTCCCCTACATCAAGGCTCCAGTATAAATGGAGTATTGATATGCAAA
Organism: Scyliorhinus torazame; assembly: GCF_047496885.1. NCBI lineage: Eukaryota > Metazoa > Chordata > Chondrichthyes > Carcharhiniformes > Scyliorhinidae > Scyliorhinus > Scyliorhinus torazame. The sequence continues at coordinate 36,951,482 of NC_092728.1, forward strand.
TTAGTTTACATTCAAAAGCAAATGAACTATTTTATAAGTGTAATTGCAGAAAGGTCTTGAGTGTCAGCAAGCTTTTTCCCTGCTCAAGGAAGGACTCCTGCTCGAGCATTCTGGTTTGAATTCAACGGTCAGGGAATTGGAAATCCAGCCCCACTTTGAGAGTTTCAATTGTTGCAGGAATGGGACAGTCTGTTCCGGTTTTCTGCCTCTGTAGAAAGACACCTTTGAAACGAAATGAAGTGAACACTGTTGATATGATTTATCGGAGTTTCACATTCTATGATTCCCTGTACCGCGTGGATTGGTCACAAACACTTACCTTGAACCCAGTGGGACACCAATCAACAAACGCGATCGAGCGCTTAGTCTTGATGGTGGCAATGGCGGCGTTGACATCCTTCGGCACCACGTCTCCTCGGTACAGCATGCAACACGCCATGTACTTGCCCTGGCGGGGGTCACACTTCACCATCTGGTTGGCTGGTTCAAAACATGAATTGGTGAGCTCCGACACCGAGAGTTGCTCGTGGTAAGCTTTCTCGGCCGAAATGAGAGGGGCGAAGGTTGCTAGAGGGAAGTGAATGCGGGGATAGGGAACCAGGTTGGTCTGAAACTCAGTCAGGTCCACATTGAGGGCACCGTCGAACCGGAGTGAGGCCGTGATGGACGATACTACCTGTCCAATGAGACGGTTGAGGTTGGTGTAAGTTGGTCTCTCAATGTCAAGGTTCCGCCGACATACATCATAAATGGCCTCATTGTCCACCATGAAGGCACAGTCAGAGTGCTCCAGGGTGCAGTGGGTCACCAGCACAGAGTTGTACGGCTCAACCACCGCGGTGGAAATCTGGGGAGCAGGGTAAACGGAAAACTCCAGCTTGGCTTTCTTCCCGTAGTCGACGGAGAGTCTCTCCATCAGGAGGGAAGTAAAACCCGAGCCCGTGCCACCTCCAAAACTGTGGAAGATGAGGAAACCCTGTAACCCTGTGCAGAGATCAGCCTGTGGGTAAAAACACAGAAAACATATTAAAGAGGAAACAGAGAATGGAATCTCTCCTGAAAAGGACAGAGGAATCTAACATGACGTAATGTCCCCAGAGTCCCTCCCGTGATGGCGCACTGGGAGCTGCTGAGATTGAGCTGTAGGAGCTTGGGGGAATGATTAATGGACATTGCGGAGGCGACAGAGTTGTGCCATGGTGAAACAGCTGGGAGAGAATCGATGGAAGAGACGTTGTGGTAATATTGGTAGTTACAAATTCATCAGAAGTAATCTCACTATTGTCATGATTGGAGGAAATGTTGTCTAGATTGTATTGCATATGTATATATATATATTGCAGTAATGCTATTAAATGCTCGCGTTTGTTAATATGTCTGTTGTCGTAATATTAAAAAGAACCCGAGTTGAATATCCAGAAATAAATTTTGACTGCCAAACGTGCGATTAAGAACGAGTGAAAGTGAAGGAATCATTAATTGCAACCATGTTTTTAAAGAGACACCTCTTGGAACTTTGTTCTCATTGCAGGAGATTCCCTGACGAGTAGAAAACGTGACACATTGTGTTTAGCACATTTAAGCCGGTTATGGATCTCTGAGTATGATAAGAATGGAAGGAACCACGCCCCCCTGCTGTTTCGCAGTTTGGGACAGGTTTAGCAATCTGCGAGGAGTTTTGCAGCATTGCTTAAAGGAGATATAACGTGCGGTATGATCTGAAATCCAACGGGCTAACTTTGAACTCATTGTCAACAAGTTATAAAGCAATTGGCCATTTTCTAACAGTTGGCTTTACTGGGCTTTCTACGTTCTCGTGTATAATTAAAGGAGGATTTTGATGGAGAGATATGTTGAGTGAACGATTTAGGTAAAGGGAGGTGGAGACAGAGAGATATCTACAGGAACCTGTGGAGAGCTGATGGTTTCACATGTTATCTACCTGCTCAGCACCGTCACTTCGGGTCTTTGTCTGAGAAGCGTGGTGAGAATTCCATTGAATTGTTAAAGTTAAGCTTCTTCTCCTGAAGGATCATTACTGTTAATTACACTAAATTGTCACTTTACTTTCAATCTTTCATACTTGTTTCCTTTATAATGGTCGATATACTTTCTGAATTCATCATTCAAAATCACGGTAGCATTGTGGATAGCACAATTGCTTCACGGTTCCAGGGTCCCAGGTTCGATTGCGGCTTGGGTCACTGTCTGTGCGGAGTCTGCACGTCCTCCCCGTGTCTGCGTGGGTTTCCTCCGGGTGCTCTGGTTTCCTCCCACAGTCCAAAGATGTGCGGGTTAGGTGAATTGGCCAATGATAAATTGCCCATAATGTCCAAATTGCCCTTGGTGCTGGGTGGAAGTGTTGAGTTTGGGTAGGGTGCTCTTTCCAAGAGCCGGTGCAGACTCAAAGGGCCAAATGGCCTCCTTCTGCACTGTAAATTCAATGTTAATCTATGATTAATCTAGGACAAAGGTTCGGCACAACATCGTGGGCTGAAGGGCCTGTTCTGTGCTGTGTTTTTCTATGTTCTATGTTCTAAAATGTTCTTCGTCATTTGGTTACTTAAATTAACCTGCTGGTAGTTATGATTGGTGTTATTGCAAACAAGTGAACTTTATGAATATTCATTCAAATCAGTCAATGTTTCACAGTGGGATGAGGGGGGAGGGTCACCCAGGGCCAGAAATTCAGAATGCGCTGAAATGCGCTTTGATCTTTTAACCTAATTTTAAAATAGGATGGATACATACACTGTTTTTCCACAAATTGCATTCATAGGTTTGAAGGAATATGGGCTTGAGGTATATTCGTGGGTCCGACAGGTATATTGATGCTTGGAAATTAACTGACTGGGTAAAAGTAAGGAGGGTTCCAGAAAAAACAGGAATCAGAGCATCGGCAATTCATCGAACTGTTGCCCCCATGGTTTTGGCCCCTTTGCGGGACTGTGATTGGCCTGAAACAACCCGTATAATTTTGCTGGGCAGCATAGGAGGAAAACTTCGCGCTCAAAACTGATCACGCTGATGGTGGTGGAATCACTGGCACCGTCTTTCTCAGGGAATGTGAGCAGGAACACGAGGCAGGAATGCAGAACATCAAAGTGAGTCAACCTACCACCTTTCGGACACGATCCAGGACCAGATCCACAATCTCCTTGCCCACCGAGCAATGGCCCCGGGCGTAGTTATTCGCCGCATCCTCCTTACCGGTGATGAGCTGCTCGGGGTGAAAGAGCTGTCGGTAGGTACCGGTTCGGACCTCATCTGGGGACAGGGAACGGACACTTGAGACCAGGAACACAGAGGCTGAAGGAAATATTGCAATGCGTTTAGTGAAACTCTGGCTGACCAACCCATCATCAATTTCTTCAGGGGCAGCACGGTAGCATTGTGGATAGCACAATTGCTTCACAGCTCCAGGGTCCCAGGTTCGATTCCCAAGATGTGCAGGTTAGGTGGATTGGCCATGATAAATTGCCCTTAGTGTCCAAAATTGCCCTTAGTGTTGGGTGGGGTTACTGGGTTATGGGGATTGGGTGGAGGTCTTGACCTTGGGTAGGGTGCTCTTTCCAAGAGCCTGTGCAGACTCGATGGGCCGAATGGCCTCCTTCTGCACTGTACATTCTATGTAAATTCTATGTAAATTTCTCCTCTTACCAATCACAGTGGGCTCCAGATCTACGAACACGGCCCGGGGAATGTGTTTCCCCGCCCCTGTCTCACTGAAGAAGGTATTGAAGGAATCGTCACCACCTCCGATGGTCTTGTCACTGGGCATCTGCCCATCGGGTTGGATGCCATGCTCCAGACAATACAGCTCCCAGCAAGCGTTACCGATCTGCACACCCGCCTGACCAATGTGGAGTGAAAGACACTCACGCTAATGAGAGGAAAAAAGGTGGTTACTTCCACATGATTGAGACAAACACTTTACAGATTCAATATGATGGATGGAGAACAGGCTGAGGGGCAGCAAACATTCAGTTCCTGTACATCCCCGATTCCGCCAACACCCAATCGACACTCCATTGTATCCCTGTCCTCTGCCATGCAGATTCCTGCAAATCTGTATCACTGTCAGCCCACTCTGCGACTTCCCCGTGTCTCTGCAGCACCGCAAGAATATACACAACCATCCCTGTTACAATGACCGCGACTCATGTACACCCTGAGCAACTCCCGTTTAACTGTGGACCTCAGTCCTAGTGAGATTCCCGCTCCGTGTGAACCTTCCGTTCCCAGTAAATTCATGTTCTCCCTGATATCTTCTTGTTCCCTTTGCAATGCCGCCCATCCGTCGATTTTGCGGATCTCTCTCCTTCCTTAGGAATTGCGGCTGTCCCTGTGTTTCTAGACCATTCTGACTCCATATTGGATCCTGCAATGTTTCACAGATCCTCTACTCTCCCTATAGATCCTCTCTCCGAGTGAACATGTGATACTGCGGTACACATCCCATTCGCTCTTGACTCAATCTGACCTACCATGATTTCCTGTTATGTTCACAGCTCCTCTCAATGTGTTGCGAGTCTTCCCGCTCGCGCTATTTATACCGAATTCTATGAAGCAAACACGAGTTCCGATTGGTCATCGAGAACAATGCGACGCGGTTGCTCGGGGAAACGTTAACATAAAATGGAACGCCGGTTCACGCCGCTGATTGGTTGGAATCAATACAAGAAGAAACCATGTCGTAGTCACAGTCGATCATGAGAGGAGCTTTGCACAAAAGCGAGATAGGTCTCTTCTGTCAATCGCCAAAACGTCGCTTTGAGTCCAGATAATTATACCCCATCCACCAGAGCCTCGACAATTAGTCCCGATCAGTTAAAACCAGTTCCCTCGAAGAGGCGTCGCCTGTCAGACCCGATATATCAGACCAGACCAGATCAATCGGATTATTATCTATTTGACTCGCTGACATGTGAATTCCATTATTAAAATCAATATCTATCGAAGTGTATTCATCAGACACCATCCGGTAGACCAGTAAATATTAGAGCCCATCCAACAGACGCAATCCATTAATCCAGACATTCTCAGACCCCATCAATCAGGCAGCATCCATTTTAGCAGAATCCACAAGACACCACCTTTCAGGTGTCATCAAATATATCAGAATCCATCAGAGCCATATCATGGAATCATATAATTTACAGTGGAGAGGTGACCGTTCGATCAATCGAGTATGCACCGGCCCTTGGAAAGAGTACCCTACTTAATCAAACACTTCCACCCTATCCACGAAACCCAGTATCCCCACCTAAAATTTTTGGACACTAAGGGCAATTTAGCATTGCCCATCAACCTAAGCTGTACATCTTTGGACTGTGGGAGGAAGCCAGAGCACCCGGACGAAATTCATGCAGAGAACGTGCAGACTCCTCACAGACAGTGACCCACTACGGGAATCGAATCTGGGACCTGGAGCGATGAATCAACAGTGCTAATAAGCACTGTGCTACCGTGCCCCCCATATGTGAGGTACCATCCATTGAATCACAATCTATTAGACCCATCGAAGAGACAACATCCATTAAATCAGAACTTATCCGCCTCCATCAAAAATACACCATCCATTCAATCAGAATATATCTGACACCTTCCATCAGGCAAAATCCTTTGACTCAGAATATATCAGAGCCTGTCCTTCAGACACAATCAATTACATCAGAATAAAATCAGAGAATCATAGACATCTATCGCACAAAAAAGACCTTTCGGCCCACCTATGCATTCTGGTCCCATTTTCCCGCACTTGGCCAATAGTCACAGAGTCATGGATGTGACAGCATGAAAAAAGTCCGTCGGCCCAAGTTGTTCGCCGCTCAGTTTTAACCAGTAAACAAATCCAATTGTACCTATTTGGCCCATGTCCCTCTCCACCCATGTTACCCATATAACTGTCTAAATGTGTTTTCAAAGACAGAATTGCACCGCATCTGCTACTGCCTCTGGCAGCTCATTCCCAACACTCACCACTCTCAGTGTGAACGAGTTGCCCTTTCTGGAGCCTTTTGTATCTCCGCCCCCTCTCACCCTAAATCTGTGCCCTCTATTTTTAGATTCCCCTACCTTTGAGAAAATATATTGACTATGTACCTTATCTATGACCCTCATGATGTCATAGACCTCTATAAGATCACGCTAAGCCTCCTGTGCTCCCGGAAAAAATGTCCCAGTCTATCCAGCTTCTCCTTATAACTCAAGCCATCAAGTCCCGGTAGCATCACAGCAAATCTGTTCTGCACGCTTTCTAGTTAAATAATTTCCGTCCTGTAATATGGTGACCTCAACTGTACACTGTTTTCCAAGTGTGGCCTTACTAATGTCTTGTAGACTTCCGGTGGCGGCGATGTGCTGAGCGGACGCACATCAGGTGGCTCTCCTCCTAATCGGACCCAACATAGTCAATTTATTGGAAATTTCGGCCTACAAAACCCACCAAAACCCACCCGAATACAAAGGACACTGGAGAAGAACATTCCTGGCAACAATAGACCGGGGGACGGCGAGATATCAGGAGTATCAGTGAAGGAAAGGGTCAGAGCAGCGAGCGAGCAGACAGGTGACCACACAAGGCGACTCAAGATCCAATCCTTTCCTCCCTATCTTTTTGCGATTTGAAAGTGACTATTTCCCCTCTAAATACGGCCTTTAGCGCTTCCCAAAACGTAGAGGGTGAGACCTCTCCGTTTTGGTTGTTTTCCGTATACTGGATTGGATTGGATTTGTTAATTGTCACGTGGAGTTGTGGACAGTGCGGAAGGATATTACAAGTTACAGAGGGACATAGATAAGCTGCAGCGCTGGGCTGAGAGGTGGCAAATGGAGTTTAATGCAGAAAAGTGCGAGGTGATTCAGTTTGGAAGGAATAACAGGAAGACAGAGTACTGGGCTAATGGTAAGATTCTTGGCAATGTGGATGAGCAGAGAGATCTCGGTGTCCATGTACATAGATCCCTGAAAGTTGACACTCAGGTTGAGAGGGTTGTTAAGAAGGCGTACGGTGTGTTAGCTTTTATTGGTAGAGGGATTGAGTTTCGGAGCCTTGAGGTCATGTTGCAGCTGTACAAAACTCTGGTGCGGCCGCATTTGGAGTATTGCGTGCAATTCTGGACGCCGCATTATAGGAAGGATGTGGAAGCATTGGAAAGGGTGCAGAGGAGATTTACCACAATGTTGCCTGGTATGGAGGGATGATCTTATGAGGAAAGGCTGAGGGACTTGAGGCTGTTTTCGTTAGAGAGAAGAAGGTTGAGAGGTGACTTAATTGAGGCATACAAGATGATCAGAGGATTGGATAGGGTGGAAAGTGAGAGCCTTTTTCCTCGGATGGTGATGTCTAGCACGAGGGGACATAGCTTTAAATTGAGGGGAGATAGATTTAAGGCAGATGTCAGAGGTAGATTCTTTACTCAGAGAGTAGTAAGGGCGTGGAATGCCCTGCCTGCAAGAGTAGTGGACTCGCCAACACTAAGGGCATGCAAATAGTCATTGGATAGACATATGGACGATAACGGAATAGTGTAGATGGGCTTTAGAGTGGTTTCACAGGTCGGCGCAACATCGAGGGCCGAAGGTCCTGTACTGCGCTGTAATGTTCTATGTTCTATGTACCACTCTAAAATTATTTTTCTGCGAGCAGCTCAACAGATCAATAAGTACATGGGAAGAAAAGGTAATTAAAGAAAATACATAATAGGGCAACACAAGGTATACAATGTAACTACATAAGCACCTGCATCGGATGAAACATACAGGGTGTAGTGTTAATGAGGTCAGTCCGTAAGAGGGCAATTTAGGAGTCTGGTAACAGCGCAGAAGAAGCTGTTTTTGAGTCTGTTCGTGCGTGTTCTCAGACTTCTGTATCTCCTGCTCAATGAAAGAAGTTGGAAGAGTGAGTAAGCCGGGTGGGAGGGGTCTTTGATTATGCTGCCCGTTTTCCCCAGGCAGTGGGAGGTGTAGATGGAGTAAATGGATGAGAGGCAGGTTCGTGTGATGGACTGGTCGATGTTCTGAAGTTTCTCTCTGAAGTTTCTTGCGGTCCTGGGCCGAGCAGTTACCATGCCATGCTGTGATGCAGCCAGATAGGATGCTTTCTACAGTGCATCTGTAAAAGTTGGTAAGGGTGAATGTGGACATGCCGAATTGCCTTAGTTTCCTGTTGAGCTTTCTTGGTGGTAGCGTCGACGTGGGTGGACCAGGACAGTTTTTTGGAGATGTGCACCCCTAGGAATTTTCTAACCATCTCCACCTCGGCCCCGTTGATGCTGACAGGAGTGTGTACAGTACTTTGCTTCCTGAAGTCAATGACCAGTCTCTTTAGTTTTGCTGGCATTGAGTGAGAGATTGTTGTTGCTGCACCACTCCACTATGTTCTCTATCTCTCTCCTGTCTTCTGACTCGTCGTTATTCCAGATCCAGCCCACTATGTTCGTATCGTCAGCAAACTTGTAGATGGACTTGGAATCAAATTTTGCCACCCAGTCGTCTGTGTACAGGGAGTAGAGTAGGGGGCTAAGTATGCAGACTTGCGGGGCCCCGGTATTGAGGACTATTGTGACGGAGGTGTTGTTGTTCATATTTATAGATTGTGGTCTGTTGGTCAGAAAATCGAGGATCCAGTTGCAGAGTGGGGAGCCAAGTCCTAGGTTTTGGACCTTTGATATGAGCTTGGCTGGGATTATGCTGTTGAAGGCGGAGCTGTAGTCAATAAATAGGAGTCTGATGTAGGAGTCCTTGGTGTCAAGATGCTCTAGGGATGAGTGTAGCACCAGGGAAATGGCGCCTGCTGTGGATGGGTTGCAACGGTTTGCGAATTGCAGTGGATCAAGGCGTTCTGGGAGTATGGAGTTGATGCGCTTCATGGTCAACCTTTCAAAGCACTTCATTATGACTGAAGTCAGGGCCACCGGGTGGTAGTCAATGAGGCATGTTGCCTGGTTCTTCTTTGGCACCGGTATGATGGTAGTCTTCTTGAAGCAGGTGGGGACCTCGGAGTGGAGAAGGGACAGGTTAAAGATGTCCGCGAACACCTCTGCCAGCTGGTCCACGCAGGCTCTGAGTGCACGACCAGGGATCCCATCCGGGCCCGTCGCCTTCCGAGGGTTCACTTTCAGGAAGGCGGATCTGACTTCGGAAATTGTGATGGTGGGTATGGGTGAGTTACCGGCTGCTGGGGCACTCGACAGTGGACTGTTGGGTACCTGATAAAACCGAGCATAGCATGCATTGAGCATGCGCTGCTACCGGAGATAGTGCTCGGCTTTGCTTTGTAGCCCGTTATGTTATCTAGTGCTTGCCACAACCGCCGAGAGTTTGTATGTGACTCGAGCTTGGTTTGATATTCTCTCTTGGCATCTCGGATGGCTTTGCGGAAGTCGTACCTGGATTTCTTGTATAGGTCAGGGTCGTCTGACTTGAACACCATGGATCTTTCCTTCAGTAGGGAGTCAATCTCGTGATTGAGCCATGGTTTCCGGTTGGGGAACGTACCTATTACTTTCTTTGGCATGCAGTCGTCCACACATTTGCTGATGAAGTCTGTGACGGTGGTGGCATTCTCATTTAAGATGGTTGCTGAGTTCTTAAATATGGACCAGTCCACTGTCTCTAAGCAGTCATGTAAGAGCTCTTCTGTTTCGTCGGACCAGCACTGCATGACCTTCTTAGCTGGATTCTCCCGCTTGTATGCCAGGAGAAGGAGCACCGTCTTATGGTCTGATTTCCCAAAGTGCAGTCGGGGGATGGAATGGTAGGCGTCCTTGACTGTTGAGTAGCAGTGGTCAAGAGTGTTGTCGCCCCTAGTGGGACAGGAGATGTGCTGGTGGAAGTTTGGCAGTACACTCTTGAGCTTGGCCTTGTTGAAGTCTCCGGTCACGATGAACAAGGCTTCCGGGTGTTCTGTTTCGTAATTGCTTACAACTGTGTACAGTTCGTCCAGCACCTTCCTTACTTCTGCCTGGGGTGGGATATAGACCGCTGTGATAATGGCTGAAGTGAACTCAGGTGGAAGATAGTAAGGGCGGCACTTCACGGTCAGGTATTCCAGTACCGGGGAGCAGTAGGTCGCCAGGTTCACCACATCTAAGCACCAGGAGGTGTTGATGAGGAGGCAAACCCCTTCACCCTTTGCTTTGCCTGATGATGCTGTGCGGTCCACCCATTGAATTGAGAAGCCTTCAGGTTGTATGGCATAGTGGGTGAGGCAGTAAAACAGAGCACACTGCAGTCTCTTACTTCCCTCTGAGAGGTAAGTCTGGCGTTAAGTTCATGCAGCTTGTTTTCGATCGCTTCGACGTTTGCCAGGAGAATGCTGGGGAGAGGGGTCTTGAAACCACGTTGCTTCAGTCTAAACTGCAGACCACCGTGTTTCCCTCGCTTCCTCCATCGGCGGCTGCGGCTGGATGATCCTGGTATACGATGGGAAATTTTGACCTTGTGGAACGTAGGTGGTTGCGTCTGGCGGGGTCCAGGGCGCTGCCGGGGACCAGGGTGCTGGTTTCGTTTCGGGGTCGCATCTGGCAGGGTCCCGGGCGCTGGTTGAGGTAGAGGGTTTGCTAGGGGCGCATATTTGTGATCCGGATGTGGCCCGGCGTTCTGCGGGCATCTGAATACCTTGCAGCACGTTCGGGTCCTCGTGCGGGGTCTCCGCCATTTCGGGGGTCCTGCGTCGTGGGCAGAGGCTTCCTGAGGCAGGTTGGGCTGAGTCCCGTGGTCTGTTCCGTCCCTGGGCGCTCCTGAGGTCCGGTCTTGCAGTAGGTCCGGTCGGGCCTCCACGTGGATTTTTCTTTCTCCGGGTGTAAGGTCGGGTTTTTGGGCTGGCCTCTCTGGGTCGGATCGCCGGTCGGGTCGCTCGGGGTCGAGTTGGGCAGGGTCTCGTCATCGGTGGTCAGGTCGGGAGCTCCGTGGACTGGGCCTCGCGATCCGGGTCTGGCGTTGGTTGTTTGACCGGTTTGGGAGCTCCGAGGTCCGTGTCGGCTCCAAATCGAGGTTGGGGCTTCACTTCCGGTTTGGACCCGATCCACTTCCAGGTCGTGGAGGTCAGGTCGGGTGAGGTCAAAAGGACTCCACTGGCCTCGGAGGAAGTTCAAGCCTGCAAGAAATGATAAAAGAGAGAGGTTAGTAATAATGTTAGTCTAAGAATTAAATTTTAAAAGATTAGAAAGAGTACAAGTTAAGTAAAAAGTGGATCTGTAGGGGGGAGCTCGCAGAGAGTCGCCTCGCTCCGGCACCATCTTATGGCCTGTGATACCTTTTTTGTTGACAGCCTTGTCGGCTTGTACGGCAGTGTCCAACCTCAGTGTAGGGCATTGGGCCCTGCCCGTCGCCAACCTCATGTCCATATAATGTGGAGCATGGTCGGAAACCCCAATTGCGGAATATTCCGCTTTGATGAGCCCTGGAAGAACTGTTTTTCCCACTAAAAAGAAGTTAATTCTGGTACATACGTTGTGTTCTGGGGAGAAGGATAACTCCTTTTCTCCTGGGTGGGTGAACCTCCAGGGGTCCACTGCCCCCTTCGGCTCCATAAGAAGACCAGGTTCCTTTGCCATGATTGTGTTCTTTCCTGTTTTGGGTTTGATCTGTCAGTCATTGGGTCCTGCACCACCCCCCCCCCCACCCCCCCCACCCCCCCCCCCCCCCCCACCACCCCCACCCACCACCCCCGAATGATAAGTCGGTGCGTCACTATGTCAGGTTCTTCTGCCATGATCTTTTTAATGAATTTTGTGTCATCCCTGTTGGGAGCGTACACATTAACTAGAGGTACAGCTGCCCCACCCAGGGCTGCTGTTGTACCAGCCCCCTGGGTCCGTAACCGTCTTTGTCATCCTAAACATCGTCATCTCACTGATCAGTATTGCCACCCCCTGGCTCTCGTCATGTATCAGGAATGTAGGTCTGTCCCACCCAGCCCTTCCTTATCCACAGTTGGTCCTGCTCTCTAAGGTGCGTTTCTTGGAGGAAGACTATGTCGGTTTTCATGTTAGGTGGGTGAGGACTCTGGATCTTTTCACTGGGCCGTTGAGTCCTCTTACTTTCCAGGTGACTATCCTTGTGGGGGGCTTCTGTCCCCCCGTTCCTGTGGGATTAACCATACTTACCTGTTGGATGCGCACCTGCACTCCAGGGTTTCCCTTTGTTAGGGGTACAGCTAAGATGGCTGCTGTCACTGCTCTCCCCATGCAGTAGGTCTCTGCGCTCCAGGGCTTGCCTTTCTCCAGGGGGCACCCAACATGTACGCCCACGTTGTGTCCGCCATGTGGGTCTGCCCCTGCACTCCTGGGTTTCCCTTGGGCCAGAGGCACTCAGCATGGCTGCCCACTGTACGGCTGACACCTGTGTAGGCCTCTGCACACCGGGGTCTCCCTTCGCCCTGAGACCATACGGGGTGGTTGCTTGCAGTGCTTTCATGTTCTAAGCCTCTGGTTGTCGCCCTTTGTAGCCTATTGCTCTCGTTCTACCCTGTTTTTCCCTCCCTCCCTGTGCACCCCCGATCCCCCCCCTTCCCCCCCCCCCTTATCTCCCCCTCCCATTTACCCGTCTATTGTCCTTCTTTCCCCCAGTCCTATCCCTGTTTGCTCCCCCCACCCCTGTTGTGTGGTCCCCCCGCCCCCCCCTCCCCCGGCCTGGAGCCGTCCTCCTTGTTAGGGGGGGGGGGGGGGGGGGGTTGTGGCCCTGCTCTGTCGCATATACCATCCCCTGAATAACAGACGTGTTCGGCCCATAAAGGAAAAGCTTTATACGGACAACACTTAATACCTGGTGACGAATCCGGGACAACAGATGCACAATAGAGACAGACCGAGAAATTGTCAACAAAACCTTCGAGGCCAACTCCCAAGGGCTGTACACCTCAGAGCCCCCAGCAGGGGAGTCAGGAATGAAACGGTTCCTCGATGGACTGGACATGCCAGTCGTGGGGGAGGACAGGAAATGGGGCTTGGACCCACCACTAGCATTGTGTGAGATCATGGAAAGTATTAGCTCCATGAAGCGGACCGATTGGAAGAGTTCCCGACCAACTTCTATAAATAATTTGCGACAGCACTGGCCTCAAACCTCAGACTCCTGCTGAACGTGATAATGACCCCATCATGGGAGACAACGCCAGAGGTGATTGTCTCCATGGACGCAGAAAAGGCCTTCGACAGAGTCGAGTGGAAGTACCTCATAGAGGTCTCGCTATGCAGATGACCTGCTCCTCTACATTTCAGACCCAGAAAGCAGCATGGAAGGAATCATCACGCTCCTTAAAGAGTTTAGTGCCTTTTCGGGCTATATGCTCAACTTGTGCAAAAGCGAGTCCTCCTCCCGGTACACCCACAAGGGGGAGCGGCAGCACTAGTGGGACTGCCATTCAAACAAGCCAAACATAAATTCCGCTACCTGGGGATCCAAATCGCGCATGACTGGAAGGGGATTCACAAATGGAACCTGACCAAACTGACAGAGGAAGTCAAAAAGGACCTGAGAAGATGGAATGTACTCCCACTCTCCCTCGCGGGGAGACTGCAATCAAAATGACCATACTGTCCAGTTACCTCATCCTACTTAGACCTATCCCGATCTATATCCCCAAGGCCTTTTTCAAATCACTAGACAAACTAATCATTGCGTTCCTAATGGTGGGGTGGGGGAAGAATGCAAGGATCCCAAAGAAGGTCTTACAAAAAACAAAGTCCAAGGGAGGGCTACAATTCTACAACTGGCCAGCGATAGCCAAATAAGTAAGGGGATGGATCAAAGAGCCAGAAGCCGAGTGGGTGCACGTGGAGGAGGCCTCCTGCAAGGGGACCTCTCTCCTGGCCCTCGCCACAGCGGCACTCCCATCCACACGCAAAAAACATCCAGCAGCCCAGTGGTGGTAGCCACCCCCCAGACTGACGGAGAGATTTCAGCTAGCTAGGGGGAACGAACTAAGGTACCTTCAACTTAAACACGTTCTACGGATGGAGTGGGGGGAAGAAGGATGGGAGTGTGCAAAGAACAAAAAGGGGAACCAGAGGGGGGTGGCGGGAAGACGAGGAAGGAGAGCACAGGAAAAGACAACCACGGCAAACACAGTAACAGAAAGTAATGAAATACAGGAGGAAGAAATGACGAACGACCGAAGCAGAGGTGAACGCACAACAACAACGGCAGCAAAGGCCGACAGGGAGAAGCAAGCAACAACACCCCCCTACCTACCGAGATCCATTGTTGTATTGCCGGGATTGTGATCACTCTCTCTGTACTGGAGAAAACAAAATGTATAAAAATGATAGAATGCACAAGATGGGCGTACAGATGTACTGTAATTGTCCCCCCAGTACCTCGATGTATCTATAGGGGCTGGTTCAGCACAGGGCTAAATCGCTGGCTTTTCAAGCAGACCGAGGCAGGCCTGCAGCATGGATCAATTCCCGTACCAGCCTCCTCGAACAGGCGATGGAATGTGGCGACTCGGGGCTTTTCGCAGTAACTTCATTTGAAGTGTACTTGTGACAATACTCGATTTTCATTTATCATTTCAATTCATTTCATATACCTTCCCAGTCCGCCCCCCTCCCCGCACCCCCCCCCCCCCCACACCTACCTACATGTTTTTTGTTACCTATTAGTCACCTGACCCTGGCGTGCTTGTGCCTGTTTAGTTAGCCACCTTACTATAAGCCATATCCTCCCCCCCCCCCACCCCCCACCTCCACTATCTCAAGTTCCTGAAGTCACTACAAATCCTGTTCCACTTGCAGTTATTGGTAAAGTAAAACACAAAAGATCCATTCTGCTTGGGACAGAGTGATTAACTAATCAGAATATACTTGACTATTCAAAACTTAACGTTTGTAATTCCCAAATAAAATTACTTTATTGGAGTTCCAAAGCCAGAGCTCAGAGTGTGGACAAAGGAAAACCCTGAACCCAGCTCCTTGCCTGCTCCAAAAACCAATTCAAATTGAATCCAATTCAAGAGAGATATACCAGATCCATTAACAAGCAAGGACCAATTCTCTGCTGGTTTGAAAAGGGGTGGAGTAAGAGTTCTCCACCAGACGTCATTTTGCCACCACCCTTCTTTTGTTTAAACGAGAAACATGATCATGAACCTATTTTATTTACCCATCTGTCCTTTACTCTTCGTTCTACAATCTCAGAATTATTCCTTTTGCGTTGTGTCAGGGAAGTTTTAACTCTCGACTCATCCAATACCGGATTGGTCATGTGCATTTCAACTGTCCCAACTTCCAATGAACCCTATCAAACTAATACTTTCTTATTCTTACATACGTGAATTTGTATCCTGATTTACATTCTCCGTGCGCCAAAACTACCCTGGAATCGTCAGTAAACATGGATCTTGGTTGATAACGGTTGAAATGAAAGGTTTGTTAATTACATTTCAGTTTGTTATCGGTTTGACTCAAACCACTCAAACTATGATCTCGAAATCACAATATCAGACGACACACAAATATCACCACACTCAAAGGAACCTAGCACTTCAGTGCTTTGACCAAAATTAATTAGGTAAACGTCCTTTTGTTCCTGTTCTAAACTTCCAAATTATAAACTCACGGTTACTTCTCAGAAGATAAATCTTAACAGAGATATATGAACACCCACAAACCAAACACATACATTCTCACAGCTCGCAAATATCACAGTTAACTCTTCCCCTTCTCTCGTGGCGACAGATTGTCAAAGAGACAGCAATTTCACAATCCTTTAATTCAAATACTGAACAAGATCCTCCATTGGCCTTCATCATAAAACTTTATTTATTGTATTCCATTTAAGTCAATTTCCAATGATTGATTTGATAGGCATTAGCTAATCTCAGAGACGTATATTTTTTTGGACGATTTAGAACAGATCAACTGGCCGTTGCAGGGGAATTTGCATACGTCCGTGTGCTCACCCTAACTTGGAGGTGTACCTGAACAAGAGACCCTAGCTGTTCAAGTGAAGATAAGCATCCAGCAGAGGGCAGTAGAGCGGAGCTGCTGATTGGCCGTTGCAGGGGAAATTTGCATACGTCCGTGTGCGCACCCTAACTTGGAGGTGTACCTGAACAAGAGACCCTAACTGTTCAAGTGAAGACAAGCATCCAGAAGAGGGAAGTAGAGCGGAGCTGCTGATTGGCCGTTGCAGGGGACATTTGCATACGTCCGTGTGCTCACCCTAACTTGGAAGTGGTTTGTGGAGGAGCTCTTGTCAAGTGACACTTAAACCCGAAACACTTCTTCAGTGTTTCCCTCCCTACCCCCTACTGTAACAAAAAAAACAACCGCTGTAAGGATCAAGAGGAAGGCTCGAGGGCAGGTAGAAGTGGAAAGTTGAACCGTGACGTCACAGCCTGCAGGTAATGGATTGGCTGGTGACTGGTAAGTAGTTTTTATTTATTTTCCCTCAGGTGTTATCGTGCACAGGTTGCTGAGTGAGTGCTTGCTGAGAAGGGGAGTGAATAAGCGGTGAGCTCTTTCTTTCTTTTTTATTATCCAGAGGGGATGACAGGGAAGGTAGTGCAATGTTCTTCCTGCAGAATGTTTGAGGTGAGGGACGACATCATTGTCCCTGCTGATTTCATCTGTGGGAAGTGCACCCATCTCCAGCTCCTCAGAAACCGCGTTAGGGAGCTGGAGTTAGATAAACTTCGGATCATTCGGGAGGCAGAGTTGGTCATAGATAGAAGCTTCAGGGATGTAGTTACTCCGAAGAATAAAGATAGATGGGTGACGGTGAGGGGGGCTGGGAGGAAGCAGTCAGTACAGGGATGCCCTGTGGCCGTTCCCCTTAGAAACAGGTATACCACTTTGAATACTATTGGGGGGACTTACCAGGGTTAAGCAGTGGGGTACAGGTCTCTGGCACAGAGTCTGTCCCTGTTGCTCAGAAGGGAAGGGGGGAGGAGTAGAGCATTAGACATTGGAGACTCCATAGTTAGGGGGATAGATAGGAGATTCTATGGGAACGAGAGAGACCCACGGTTGGTGTGTTGCCTCCCATGTGCCAGGGTGTGTGATGTCTCAGATCGTGTTTTCGGGATCCTTAAGGGGGAGGGGGAGCAGCCCCAAGTCGTGGTCCACATAGGTACCAACGACATAGGTAGGAAAAGGGATGGGGATGTAAGGCAAGAATTCAGGGAGCTAGGGTGGAAACTTAGGTCTAGGACAAACAGAGTTATTATCTCTCGGTTGTTACCAGTGCCACGTGATAGTGAGACGAGGAATAGGGAGAGAGGAGTTGAACACGTGGCTACAGGGATGGTGCAGGAGGGAGGGTCTCAGATTTCTGGATAATTGGGGCTCATTCTGGGGTCGGTGGGACCTCTACAAACGGGATGGTCTGCACCTGGACAAGAGGGGTACCAATATCCTGGGGGGGGGGGGGGGGGGGGGAAATTTGCTAATGCTCTTCGGGAGGGTTTAAACTAGTTCAGCAGGGGCTTGGGAACCTGAATTGTAGCTCCAGTATACAGGAGGTTGAGAGTAGTGAGGTCATGAGTAGGGTTTCAAAGTTGCTGGAGTATACCGGCAGGCAGGAAGGTGGTTTAAAGTGTGTCTTCTTCAATGCCAGGAGCATCCGGAATAAGGTTGGTGAACTTGCTGCATGGGTTGGTACCTGGGACTTCGATGTGGTGGCCATTTCGGAGACATGGATAGAGCAGGGACAGGAATGGTTGTTGCAGGTGCCGGGATTTCGATATTTCAGTAAGCTCAGGGGAGGTGGTAAAAGAGGGGGAGGGGTGGCATTGTTAGTCAAGGACAGTATTATGGTGGCAGAAAGGACGTTTGATGAGGACTCGTCTACTGAGGTAGTATGGGCTGAGGTTAGAAACAGGAAAGGAGAGGTCACCCTGTTAGGGGTTTTCTATAGGCCTCCGAAAAGTTCCAGAGATGTAGAGGAGAGGATTGCAAAGATGATTCTGGATAGGAGCGAAAGCTATGGGGAACTTTAACTTTCCAAATATTGACTGGAAACACTATAGTTCGAGTACATTAGATGGGTCCGTTTTTGTCCAATGTGTGCAGGAGGGTTTCCTGACACAGTATGTAGATAGGCCAACGAGAGGCGAGGCCATATTGGATTTGCTACTGGGTAATGAACCAGGACAGGTGTTAGATTTGGAGGTAGGTGAGCACTTTGGTGATAGTGACCACTATTCGATTACGTTTACTTTAGTGATGGAAAGGGATAGGTATATACCGCAGGGCAAGAGTTATATCTGGGAGAAAGGCAATTACGATGCGATGAGGCAAGACTTAGGATACATCGGATGGAGAGGGAAACTGCAGGGGATGGGCACAATAGAAATGTGGAGCTTGTTCAAGGAACAGCTACTCGTGTCCTTGATAAGTATGTACCTGCCAGGCAGGGAGGAAGTGGTCGAGTGAGGGAACCGTGGTTTACTAAAGCAATCGAAACACTTGTCAAGAGGAAGAAGGAGACTTATGTAAAGATGAGACCTGAAGGTTCAGTTAGGGCGCTCGAGAGTTACAAGTTAGCTAGGAAGGACATAAAGAGAGAGCTAAGAAGACCCAGGAGGGGATATGAGAAGTATTTGGCAGGTAGGATCAAGGATAACCCGAAAGCTTTCTATAGATATGTCAGGAATAAAAGAATGACTAGGCTGAGAGTAGGGCCAGTCAAGGACAGTCGTGGGAAGTTGTGCTTGGAGTCCGATGAGATAGGAGAGGTGCGAAATGAATATTTTTCGTCAGTATTCACACAGGAAAAAGACAATGTTGTCGAGGAGAATACTGAGATTCAGGCTACTAGACTAGAAGGGCTTGAGGTTCATAAGGAGGAGGTGTTATCAATTCTGGAAAGTGTGAAAATAGATAAGTCACCTGGGCCGGATGGGATTTACCCTAGGATTCTCTGGGAAGCAGGGGAGGAGATTGCTGAGCCTTTGGCCTTGAACTTTAAGTCATCTTTGTCTACAGGAATAGTGCCAGAAGACGGGAGGATAGCAAATGTTGTCCCCTTATTCAAGAAGGGTAGTAGAGATAACCCCGGTAACTATAGACTAGTGAGCCTTACTTCTGTTGTGGGAAAAATCTTGGAAAGGTTTGTAAGAGATAGGATGTATAATCATCTGGAAAGGAATAATTTGATTAGAGATAGTCAACACGGTTTTGTGAAGGGTAGGTCGTGCCTCACAAACCTTATAGAGTTCTTTGAGAAGGTGACCAAACAGGTGGATGAAGGTAAAGCAGTTGATGTGGTGTATATGGATTTCAGTAAAGCGTTTGATAAGGTTCCCCATGGTAGGCTACTGCAGAAAATACGGAGGCATGGGATTCAGGGTGATTTAGCAGTTTGGATCAGAAATTGGCTAGCTGGAAGAACGCAAAGGGTGGTGGTTGATGGGAAATGTTCAGACTGGAGTCCAGTTACTAGTGGTGTACCACAAGGATCTGTTTTGGGGCCACTGCTGTTTGTCATTTTTATAAATGACCTGGAGGAGGGCGTAGAAGGATGGGTGAGTAAATTTGCAGATGACACTAAAGTCAGTGGAGTTGTGGACAGTGCGGAAGGATGTTACAAGTTACAGAGGGACATAGATACGCTGCAGCGCTGGGCTGAGAGGTGGCAAATGGAGTTAATGCAGAAAAGTGTGAGGTGATTCATTTTGGAAGGAATAACAGGAAGACTGAGTACAGGGCTAATGGTAAGATTCTTGGCAGTGTGGATGAGCAGAGAGATCTCGATGTCCATGTACATAGATCCCTGAAAGTTCCCACCCAGGTTGAGAGGGTTGTTAAGAAGGCGTACGGTGTGTCATCTTTTATTGGTAGAGGGATTGAGTTTCGGAGCCATGAAGTCATGTTGCAACTATACAACACTCTGGTGCGGCCGCATTTGGATTATTGCGTGCAATTCTGGTCGCCGCATTATAGGAAGCATGTGGAAGCATTGGAAAGGGTGCAGAGGAGATTTACCAGAATGTTGCCTGGTATGGAGGGAAGATCTTATGAGGAAAGGCTGAGGGACTTGAGGCTCTTTTCGTTCGAGAGAAGAAGGTTAAGAGGTGACTTAATTGAGGCATACAAGATGATCAGAGGATTGGATATGGTGGACAGTGAGAGCCTTTTTCCTCGGATGGTGATGTCTAGCACGAGAGGACATAGCTTTAAATTGAGGGGAGATAGATATAAGACAGATGTCAGAGGTAGGTTCTTTACTCAGAGAGTAGTAAGGGCGTGGAATGCCCTGCCTGCAACAGTAGTGGACTCGCCAACACTAAGGACATTCAAATGGTCATTGGATAGACATATGGACAATAAGGGAATAGTGTAGATGGGCTTTTGAGTGGTTTCACAGGTCGGCGCAACATCGAGGACCGAAGGGCCTGCACTGCGCTGTAATGTTCTATGTTCTATGTTTCAACTGTCTGCTGAAATGGTTAATTTTCCTCCAGAACCTAACGGGGCGGAGAGTGGGCGGATAACTTGGAACGCAATTGCGTCCCTTCACATAATCTAAAACTTATGTTATAATCTTTAATTTTACTCAAGTGTTTTTCTTGTTCTTTAAACTGATTTCAATTTCCAATATTTACTATTTACCCAGTGTTTGAAAGAAATCGTACTGTGTTTTTCTCAAATGAATTGGCTTACTGCCGAGTTTATCCCGGAGGCACTGGCCTGGGTGGCTTGAATGGCTTAATCTGAAACTCAAGTCTGATCTTGAAAATTTGAAACAATCTGAATTTATTTTAGACACGACCCCAGTTGTTACGTTTCTAACTTTAATCTTCTATTTCCTTTACTCCTTTTTTTTTGTTCTGGGAGGGGGTCAGCTGCGGTGTCCAGCACGTGGCCCGGGGATTTGTCATCCCCAGATATTTCTGGAAAAAAAGCTTATGAGCTTTCCAGCCCTTTTTACTGTGCAGCAGTGTGTCTATTGAAATCCACCTGGCTTCCACATTTTATCAATTAGTTTACAATACTTCTGGGCGAGGAAAAGAGGTGTTGTACCTTCCGGTCCTCATTTCTCAATGAGCCCGAGGTCTGCATTTTGGATTTAGTTTCATTTGATTTTTTTTTCTTTTTATTTGGCATGTCTTTTTAATCTAAATAGTGATTGAACATCTAAACCTTGAGTGAATTCGGGGCCTCACCCTTGCAGGAAACCTCACCATACAATAAAGTTCAAATTGGATTTAAGCATCTTATCGCTAAACTTTTGTTTTGGTTTCCATATGGCACACAGGGGACCACTCCTGTCCCCACGCGAACTCTATCGTTTTACTTGTCATGATTGCGTGGGACTAGACCCATCAGGAATCTACTCTCAGAGGTCGGCTTTTACTGGAGTGTAACTTGCAGTCGA
Organism: Scyliorhinus torazame; assembly: GCF_047496885.1. NCBI lineage: Eukaryota > Metazoa > Chordata > Chondrichthyes > Carcharhiniformes > Scyliorhinidae > Scyliorhinus > Scyliorhinus torazame. The sequence goes on from NC_092728.1 coordinate 36,972,812, forward strand.
CAAATTTCTTGGCTTTTTGTCGTATCACAAGTTAGTCACTTACATTTTCCACACCTATAAGCACTTTCAGACAATACCCTATAACGAACTACCCACCGCCGTTTGACTGCTGGTCAGATCCTGTTCACAGGTTCTGAATTCGTCAGCCGCCAAATTCTGTCCAGTCTCCGGGATAAGTTTACATGTATAATGAGTAAATGTACTCACTCGGGTCTCTGACGATATCGGTCGACTGAAGAATCCGAGTCACTGCACCAAACAGTTAGCGGGAGAGGATCGCAAAGAAATCACCCAACGCCCAGGGCTGCTGGTCCTCGCATCAAATGGTTTATTTCGTCGGCGGGGTGTTGGCGTCTGGTAAAGTCTCAGACCACCTCTCCACCGAACAAAGGAAAACATCTATTCTTATACATTTTTCTAAACAGCTGCACAGCCCATTTCAGCTAAACCTTGTCCAATGATATTGATTATAGATTAGATATATTAGTTATATATCCAATTAAATTTGATATTATGAAATGTGGGTTGGTATCTTACCAGCCCCTGACTTCATGAAGAAGTCACTCATACTAGTTGTTAAAGTTATCTCTCCTACCTGCGTCGGCGACCTTGGGCTGGCGAGGATGAACCATGCTCCTTGTATTTCTCTGTGCATGTCTCCCTTGCCTCCCTAGAATCTCCCGTGTTTGTTTCCTATTTAATGCTTTAATATCACTCATCTTTGCCTCCCTGACTATCTCTGCTGTCTGTAATTAAATGATGTCATTTATACCAGTTTGCTACTTGACCCGGCTAATAGTTGCTCAGCAATGTGGTTAATTCAGCTAAAGGCCATTTTGTGTCTTTAGAATTGCTAACTCAGCAATTCATTTTGTCTAACTTATTGTAATTGTATATCTGCCCTTTCTGATGTTAGTAATTCTTAGGTTATAAAAATCACACGCATTGTTTATCCACTATCTATTCCTCCAAGAAGCCTCTTATACAGGCATCGAAGTCAGGGTACCTTTATCCAAAATCTTCTTTCTAAATCTTATTTCAACACCAGCCTCCCAGGATTCAGTATCATATTTGGTCGACATATGCGAGCATTTGACTAGTGCGATGGCGAAACTACAAAGTAATTGCAAACGATTGTAAATGTTAAACTTCCTTGCAAGTTCCAAATACGAAGACAATCTCACTGATCAAAAATTTACAAATCACAAATAACCAGCTTGTTCAGAATTCAGTCGCATTCCTGCTCGTTACCCAAATCAAGCAGCGGCCACTAACTAAGGCACAAATCAATGAACCCCATTACATCTTCGATCCACCTATTCCAGAGGACAGTGTTTCGATTATTTAATTGCTCTGTGACTCTTGGCCTGCGCGCTGTGGGGCTTGTTGGACTTGACCTACTTTCTGTGTCCATTGAGACTGTTGTACCTTCAAATATTTCCCTTCAGATCCCGATTTGCAACCCCTGCCCGTTACGGAGACAATTAATGAGAGTATTCGAAAGAAAATTTAAATACTTTATTGTCTTAAATAAACTTTATAATACCAATGTGAATTAAAGTTAAACCTTTCTATATTACGAATTGTAAATGAATGGATCTTATTCTTCCTCTTCGCCCTTTCTGTCCAGTGAGGAAGAATCGACGCCCACTTCTTCATAATCCTTCTCGAGTGAGGCCATGTCCTCTCGTGCATCCTGGAACTCCCCTTCCTCCAGCCCCTCCCCCACATACCAGTGGACAAAGGCCCGCTTGGCGTACATCTTATCGAATTTGAGGTTCAGGCGGGTCCAAGCCAAGGAAATTGCGGTGGTGTTACTCAGCATACACAGGGCCCGTTGCACCTTTGCCAGATCACCCCCTGGCACCACCGTCGGGGGTTGGTAGTTGATGCCAACCTATTGGAGGAAAGAAAATATGTTCGATTTCAATTGCTAACGATGCAGATCAACCTCCCATCACTTTTCCGAAAGTTGCATTTAGTGTTAATGTTTTTTTCCCTATTTAAGGATCGAGGTCTGGCCATTCCCTGGGTTCTTCCCCTACATCAAAGCTCGAGGATCAACGGAGTACCGATGCGCAAATTAGATTACATTCAAAGGCAAATGTACGCTTTAAAAGTCTAATTACAGAACGGCCTTGAGTCTCAGCAAGATTTTCCCCTGTTCAAGGAAGGACTCCTGCTTGAGCATTCAGGTTTGAGAGTTTCCCATTGTTGCAGGAATGGGAACAGTCTGTTGCGGTTTTCTGCCTGTGTAGAAAGACACCTTTGTATCGAAATAAAGTGAACAGTTTTGTAATGTGTTCTCAGAGTTTCACAATCCATGATTCCCTGTGTCGCATGGAAAGGTCGCACACACTCACCTTGAAGCCAGTGGGACACCAGTCAACAAACGCGATCGAGCGCTTGGTCTTGATGGTGGCGATGGCGGCGTTGACATCCTTCGGAACCACGTCTCCTCGGTACAGCATGCAGCACGCCATGTACTTGCCCTGGCGGGGGTCACACTTCACCAGCTGGTTGGCTGGTTCAAAACATGAGTTGGTGAGCTCCGACACCGAGAGTTGCTCGTGGTAAGCTTTCTCGGCCGAAATGAGAGGGGAAAAGGTCGCCAGAGGGAAGTGAATGCGGGGATAGGGGACCAGGTTGGTTTGAAACTCAGTCAGGTCCACATTGAGGGCACCGTCGAACCGGAGTGAGGCGGTGATGGACGACAGTACCTGTGCAATAAGTCTGTTGAGGTTGGTGTAAGTTGGCCTCTCAATGTCAAGGTTACGCCGACAGACATCGTAAATGGCCTCATTGTCCACCATGAAGGCACAGTCAGAGTGCTCCAGGGTGCAGTGGGTCACCAGCACAGAGTTGTACGGCTCAACCACTGCGGTGGAAATCTGGGGAGCAGGGTAAACGGAAAACTCCAGCTTGGCTTTCTTCCCGTAGTCGACGGAGAGTCTCTCCATCAGGAGGGAAGTAAAACCCGAGCCCGTGCCACCTCCAAAACTGTGGAAGATGAGGAAACCCTGTAACCCTGTGCAGAGATCAGCCTGTGGGTAAAAACACAGAAAACATATTAAAGAGGAAACAAAGAATGGAATCTCTCCTGAAAACGACAGAGGAATCTAACATAATGAAATGTCCCCAGAGTCCCTCCCGTGACTATGATTTAGTGGCCATTACTGAAACATGGTTAAAGGATGGCCACAACTGGGAGTTTAATATCCGAGGGTATCAAACTATTCGGAAGGACAGAGTGGATGGTAAGGGAAGTGGTGTAGCTCTGGTATTTAAGGATGACGTCGGGGCAACAGTACGGGATGACATCGGTGCTATGGAGGATAAGGTTGAATCCATTTGGGTGGAAATCAGGAATTGTAAGGCGAAAAAGTCACTGATAGGAGTAGTCTATAGGCCACCAAATAGTAACATTATGGTGGGGCAGGCAATAAACAAAGAAATAACTGATGCATGTAGAAATGGTACAGCAGTTATCATGGGAGATTTGAATCTACATGTCGATTGGTTTAACCAGGTCGGTCAAAGCAGCCTTGAGGAGGAGTTTATAGAATGTATCCGCGATAGTTTCCTACAACAGTATGTAATGGAACCTACGAGGGAACAAGCGGTGCTAGGTCTGGTCCTGTGTAATGAGACAGGATTGATTCAGGATCTCATAGTTAGGGATCCTCTAGGAAGGAGCAATCATAATATGGTGGAATATAAAATACAGATGGAGGGTGAGAAGGTAAAATCAAGCACTAGTGTTTTGTGCTTAAGCAAATGAGATTACAATGCGATGAGAGAAGAACTAACTAAGGTAGACTGGGAGCAAAGACTTCATGGTCAAACAGTTGAGGAACAGTGGAGAACCTTCCAAGCGATTTTTCACAGTGCTCAGCAAAGGTTTATACCAACAAAAAGGAAGGATGGTAGAAAGAGAGAAAATCGACGATGGATTTCTATGGAAATAAGGGAGAGTATCAAATTGAAGGAAAAAGCATACAAAGTAGCAAAGATCAGTGGGAGACTAGAGGACTGGGAAATCTTTAGGGGGCAACAGAAAGCTACTAAAAAGGTATAAAGAAGAGTAACATAGATTATGAGAGTAAACTTGCTCAGAATATAAAAACAGATGGTAAAAGTTTCTACAAATATATAAAACAAAAAAGAATGGCTAAGGTAAATATTGGTCCTTTAGAGGATGAGAAGGGAGATTTAATAATGGGAGATGAGGAAATGGCTGAGGAACTGAACAGGTTTTTTGGGTCGGTCTTCACAGTGGAAAACACCAATAACATGCCAGTGACTGATGGAAATGAGGCTATGACTGGTGAGGACCTTGAGAGGATTGTTATCATCAAGAAGGTAGCGATGGGCAAGCTAATGGGGCTAAAGGTAGACAAGTCTCCTGGCCCTGATAGAATGCATCCCAGAGTGCTAAAAGAGATGGCTAGGGAAATTGCACTAGTGATAATTTACCAAAACTCACTAGACTCTGGGGTGGTCCCGGCGGATTGGAAATTAGCAAACGTGACACCACTTTTTAAAAAAGGAGGTAGGTAGAAAGCCGGTAGTTATAGGCCAATGAGCTTAACTCCGGTAGTAGGGAAGATGCTGGGATCATCAAGGAAGAAATAGCGAGGCATCTGGATGGAAATTGTCCCATTGGGCAGATGCCTAACTAATTTAGTGGACTTTTTTGAGGACATTACCAGTGCGGTAGATAACGGGGAGCCAATGGATGTGGTATATCTGGATTTCCAGAAAGCCTTTGACAAGGTGACACACCAAAGGTTGCTACCTAAGATAAAGACGCATGGCATTAAGGGGAATGTAGTAGCATGGATAGACAGTGGTTAATTAATAGAAAGCAAAGAGTGGGGATTAATGGGTGTTTCTCTGGTTGGCAATCAGTAGCGAGTGGTGTCCCTCAGGGATCAGTGCTGGGCCCACAACTGTTCACAACTTACATAGATGATTTGGAGTTGGGGACAAAAAGCAATGTGTCCAAGTTTACAGACGACACTAAGATAAGTGGTAAAGCAAAAAGTGCAGAGGACACTGGAAGTCTGCAGAGGGATTTGGATGGGCTAAGTGAATGGGCTAGGGTCTGGCAAATGGAATACAATGTTGACAAATGTGAGGTTATCCATTTTGGTAGGAATAACAGCAAAAGGGATTATTATTTAAATGATAAAATATTAAAACATGCTGCTGTGCAGAGAGACCTGTGTGTACTAGTGCATGAGTCGCAAAAAGTTGGTTTACAGTTGCAACAGGTGATTAAGAAGGCAAATGGAATTTTGTCCTTCATTGCTAGAAGGATGGAGTTCAAAACTAGGGAGGTTATGCTGCAATTGTAAGAGGTGTTAGTGAGGCCACACCTGGAGTATTGTGTTCAGTTTTGGTCTCCTTACTTGAGAAAGGACGTACTGGCACTGGAGGGTGTGCAGAGGAGATTCACTAGGTTAATCCCAGAGCTGAAGGGGTTGGATTACAAAGAACAAAGAACAAAGAAATGTACAGCACAGGAACAGGCCCTTCGGCTCTCCAAGCCCGTGCCGACCATGCTGCCCGACTAAACTACAATATTCTACACTTCCTGGGTCCGTATCCCTTTATTCCCATCCTATTCATGTATTTGTCAAGATGCCCCTTAAATGTCACTATCGTCCCTGCTTCCACCACCTCCTCCGGTAGCGAGTTCCAGGCACCCACTACCCTCTGTGTAAAAAACATGCCTCGTACATCTACTCTAAACCTTGCCCCTCTCACCTTAAACGTATGCCCCCTAATAATTGACCCCTCTACCTTGGGGAAAAGCCTCTGACTATCCACTCTGTCTATGTCCCTCATAATTTTGTAGACCTCTATCAGGTCGCCCCTCAACCTCCGTCGTTCCAGTGAGAACAAACCGAGTTTATTCAACCGCTCCTCATAGCTAATGCCCTCCATACCAGTCAACATTCTGGTAAATCTCTTCTGCACCCTCTCTAAAGCCTCCACATCCTTCTGGTAGTGTGGCGACCAGAATTGAACACTATGCTCCAAGTGTGGCCTAACTAAGGTTCTATACAGCTGCAACATGACTTGCCAATTCTTATACTCAATGCCCCGGCCAATGAAGGCAAGCATGCCGTATGCCTTCTTGACTACCTTCTGCACCTGTGTTGCCCCTTTCAGTGCCCTGTGGACCTGTACTCCTAGATCTCTCTGACTTTCAATACTCTTGAGGGTTCTACCATTCACTGTATATTCCCCACCTGCATTAGACATTCCAAAATGCATTACCTCACATTTGTCCGGATTAAACTCCATCTGCCATCTCTCCGCCCAAGTCTCCAAACAATCTAAATCCTGCTGTATCCTCTGACAGTCCTCATCGCTATCCGCAATTCCACCAACCTTTGTGTCGTCTGCAAACTTACTAATCAGACCAGTTACATTTTCCTCCAAATTATTTATATATACTGCAAACAGCAAAGGTCCCAGCACTGATCCCTGCGGAACACCACTGGTCACAGCTCTCCAATTAGAAAAGCATCCTTCCATTGCTACTCTCTGCCTTCGATGACCTAGCCAGTTCTGTATCCACCCTGCCAGCTCACCCCTGATCCCATGTGACTTCACCTTTTGTACTAGTCTACCATGAGGGACCTTGTCAAAGGCCTTACTGAAGTCCATTTGGAAACATCGACTGCCCTACCTGCATCAATCATCTTTGTGACCTCCTCGAAAAACTCTATCAAGTTAGTGAGACACGACCTCCCCTTCACAAAACCATGCTGCCTCTCACTAATACGTCCATTTGCTTCCAAATGGGAGTAGATCCTGTCTCGAAGAATTCTCTCTAGTAATTTCCCTACTACTGAAGTAAGGCTCACCGGCCTGTTCCCTGGATTATCCTTGCTACCCTTCTTAAACAGAGGAACAACATTGGCTATTCTCCAGTCCTCTGGGACATCACCTGAAGACAGTGAGGATCCAAATATTTCTGTCAAGGCCTCAGTAATTTCCTCTCCAGCCTCCGTCAGTATTCTGGGGTAGATCCCATTAGGCCCTGGGGACTTATCTACCTTAATATCTTTTAAGACGCCCAACACCTCGTCTTTTTGGATCTCAATGTGACCCAAGCTATCTCCACACCCTTCTCCAGACTCAACATCTACCAATTTCTTCTCGTTGGTGAATACTGATGCAAAGTATTCATTTAGTACCTCGCCCATTCCCTCTGGCTCCACACATAGATTCCCTTGCCTATCCTTCAGTGGGCCCACCCTTTCCCTGGCTACCCTCTTGCTTTTTATGTACGTGTAAAAAGCCTTGGGATTTTCCTTAACTCTATTTGCCAATGACCTTTCGTGACCCCTTCTAGGCCTCCTGACTCCTTGCTTAAGTTCCTTCCTACTTTCCTTATATTCCACACAGGCTTCGTCTGTTCTAAGCCTCTTAGCACTGACAAATGCCTCCTTTTTCTTTTTGACGAGGCCTACAATATCTCTCGTTATCCAACGTTCCCGAAAATTGCCGTATTTATCCTTCTTCCTCACAGGAACATGCCGGTCCTGAATTCCTTTCAACTGACACTTGAAAGCCTCTCACATGTCGGATGTTGATTTGCCCTCAAACATCCGCCCCCAATCTAGGTTCTTCAGTTCCCGCCTAATATTGTTATAATTAGCCTTCCCCCAATTTATCACATTCATCCTAGGAACATTCTTATCCTTGTCCACCAGCACTTTAATACTTACTGAATTATGGTCACTGTTCCCGAAATGCTCCCCTTCTGAAACTTCTACCACCTGGCCGGGCTCATTCCCCAATACCAGGTCCAGTACCGCCCCTCCCCTAGTTAGACTGTCTACATATTGTTTCAAGAAGCCCTCCTGGATGCTCCTTACAAACTCTGCCCCGTCTAAGCCCCTGGCACTATGTGAGTCCCAGTCAATATTGGGGAAGCTAAAGTCTCCCATCACCACAACCCTGTTGTTTTTACTCTTTTCCAAAATCTGTCTACCTATCTGCTCCTCTATCTCCCGCTGGCTGTTGGGAGGCCTGTCGTAAACCCCCAACATTGTGACTGCACCCTTCTTATTCCTGATCTCTACCCATATAGCCTCACTGCCCTCTGAGGTGTCCTCCCGTAGTACAGCTGTGATGTGAGGAGGCGAGGAGAGGTTGAGTAGACTGGGACTGTACTCGTTGGAATTTTGAAGGATGAGGGGGGGATCTTATAGAAACATATAAAATTATGAAGGGAATAGATAGGATAGATGCGGGCAGGTTGTTTCCACTGGCGGGTGAAAGCAGAAGTAGGGGGAATAGCCTCAAAATAAGGGGAAGTGGATTTAGGACTGAGTTTAGGAGGAACTTCTTCACCGCCCAAAGGGTTGTGAATCTATGGAATTCCTTGCCCAGTGAATCAGTAGAGGCTCCTTCATTAAATGTTTTTAAGATAAAGATAAATCGTTTTTTTGAAGAATAAAGGGATTAAGGGTTATGATGTTCGGGACAGAAAGTGGAGCTGAGTCCACAAAAGATCAGCCATGATCTCATTGAATGGTGGAGCAGGGTCGAGGGGCCAGGTGGCCTACTCCTGCTCCTAGTTCTTATGTTCTTATGTGATGGCTCACTGGGAGCTGCTGAGATTGAGCTATAGGAGCTTGGGGAGGACATTGTAGGACATTGCAAGACATTGCGGAGGAGACAGCATGGTGCCATGGTGAAACAGCTGGGAGAGGATCGATGTAAGAGACATTGTGCTAATGTTGGTAGTTACAAATTCATCAGGAGTAATCTCACTATTGTCATGCATGTAGGAAGTTTTGCATAGATTCTATTGCATATGTATATATATATATATATATATATATTGCAGTAGTGCTCTTAAATGTCCGCGTTTGTTGTACATATATTTGTTGCCGTAATAGATTTGTTGCCGTAATAGATTTTTTTTTTAACTGGTAGGACAGCCAGACAGAAAGTCTGTCTGACAAAGGTGCAAATAAAAAGGAGTAAAAGTGAGAGAATCATTCATTCCAACAATGTTTTCAAAGGGATGCCTGATGGAACTGTGTTCTGATTGCAGGAGATTCCCTGATGAGGAGACAACGTGACACATTGTGTCCAACTAAGCCGGTTATGGATCTCTGAGTATGATAAGAATGGAAGGAGCCACGTCTCTCTGCTGCTTCGTATTTTGGTACAGGTTCGGCAATCTGCAAGGAGTTTTCAAACATTGCTTAAAGGTGATATAACGTGTAGTCATTACCTGAAATCCAACGGGCTAACACTGATTTAATTGTCAACAAGTTTAAAGCCATTGGCCATTTTCCAACAATTGGCTTAACCGGGCTTTCTAGTGTATAATTAAAGGTGGATTTTCATGGAGTGAGATGTGGGGAGACATGTTGAATGGGCGATTAGGTAAAGAGAGCTGGAGACAGAGAGATGTTTACAGAAACCTGCGGAGAGCTGATGGTTTTACATGTTATCCACCTGCTCAGCACCGTCACTTGACGTCTTTACCTGAGAAGCGTGGTGAGAATTCCGTTGAATTGTTCAAATTAAACTTCTTCTCCTAACGGATCATTACTGTTAATTACTCAAAATTGTCACTTTATTTTCAATCTTTCATACATTTTGCCTTTATAATGGTTGAAATCAGGCGGGTTCTAGAAACAACTGGAATCAGAGCACCGCTAATTCAACGAATTGTTGCCCCCATGGTTTTGGCCCCTTTACCGAACCGCGATTGGCAGGAAAAAAACCGGCATAGTTTTGCTAGGAATGAGAGGAGGGAAAACTTCGCGCACTGATGAAATTCATGGTGATGTAATCACTGCCACCTCCTTTCTCAGCAAATGTGAGCGGATACGTGAGGCAGAAATGCAGAACATCAAAGTGAGGCAACCTACCACCTTCCGGACACGATCCAGGACCAGATCCACAATCTCCTTGCCCACCGAGCAATGGCCCCGGGCGTAGTTATTCGCCGCATCCTCCTTACCGGTGATGAGCTGCTCGGGGTGAAAGAGCTGTCGGTAGGTACCGGTGCGAACCTCATCTGGGGACAGGGAACAGAGACTTGAGACCAGGAACACAGAGGCTGAAGCAAATATTGTAATTCGTTCTGTAAAACACTTACTGACCAACTCATCAACAATCTCTCCTCTTACCAATCACAGTCGGCTCCAGATCTACGAACACGGCCCGGGGAATGTGTTTCCCCGCCCCTGTCTCACTGAAGAAGGTGTTGAAGGAATCGTCACCACCTCCGATGGTCTTGTCACTGGGCATCTGCCCATCCGGTTGGATGCCATGCTCCAGACAATACAGCTCCCAGCAAGCGTTACCGATCTGCACACCCGCCTGACCAATGTGGAGTGAAAGACACTCACGCTAATGAGAGAAGAGGTGATTATTTAAGAATAATATTTTACAGATTCAATAGGATGATGGATGGAGAATGGGCTGAGGGGCAGCAAACATTCCGCCCCTGTTCATCCCCGATTCCGCCAAAACCTAATGGACCCTCCATTCTATCCCAGACCTCTACTGAGGAGATTTCTCCAGATCCTGGATCACTGTGAGCCCACTCTGCGACTTCCAAGTGTCTCTGCAGCACCGGAAGAATATACACAACCATCCCTTTTCCAATGACCGCGACTCATGTACACCCTGAGCAACTCCTGTTTCCCTGTGGACCTCAGTCCTGGTCAGATTCCCGCTCCGTGTTCTCCCTGATATCTTCTTGTTCCCTTTGCAATGCCGCCCATCCATATGTATTTTGCGGATCTCTATCTTTCCTTGGGAACTGCGGCGTCACTGTGCATGTCCCGTCTTTCGAGAACATTCTGACTCCCCATTGGATCCTACAATGTTTCACAGATCCTCTACTCTCCCTCTAGATCCTCTCTCCGAGTGAATGTGATACTGCGGTACACATCCCATTCGCTCTTGATTCAACGCTGGCCTACCATGATTTCCTGTTATGTTCACAGCTCCTCTCAATGTGTTGTGTGTCTTCCCGCACGCGCTATTTATACCGAATTCTATGAAGCAAACACGAGTTCCGATTGGACAACGAGAACAATGCGACGTGGTTGCTTGGGGAAACGGTAACATAAAATGGAACGCCGGTTCGCGCCGTTGATTGGTTGGAATCTGTAGAAGTGGATCACAGTCGATCATGAGAGGAGCTTTGGACAACAAGCGAGACTGGCCTCTTCTATCAGTCACCAAAACATCGCATTGATAGTGATACCTATCCACCAGAGCCTCGACAATTCGGCCCGATCAGTTAAAACCAGAATAGACGTCGCCTGTCAGACCCGATATATCAGAGCAGAGCAGACCAGATCAATCAGACAATTATCTATTTGACTCGCTGACACCTGAATTCCATTTTTAAAATTAATAAATCAATATCTATCGGAGTGCATTCATCAGACACCATCCGGTAAACCAGTAAATATTAAAGCCCATCCAATAGATACAATCCATTAAACCAGAACCTATTAGACCCCATCAAGCAGGCACCATCAATTATATCAGAACCTACAAGACCACATCCTTCAGGTATCATCCAATATATTAGAATGCATTCGATTCCATATATCAGACACCATCCATTAAATCAGAAATATATCAGGGCTCTTTGTAACCACAGTGTGTGACTGTACCCCGTGTGTTGGACAAATGATCACAGAAGTATTCAGTTCAATCACAATCTATTTATTGGACACAATGTTAGTATATACTGAAGAAATCACTCGCTCATATACTCTAAGACTATGACAATCGATTTGAACGACCTTGACTTAACTTCCAAATAACCGGCTCGGTGCAGAGTACATAGAACATGGGAAATACAGCACAGAACAGGCCCTTCGGCCCATGATGTTGTGCCGAACGTTTGTCGTAGATTAAGAACAATTCAATCTACACCCCAGCATTCTACCGTAATCCATGTACCTATCCAATAGCCGCTTGAAGGTCCCTAATGTTTCCGACTCAACTACTTCCACAGGCAGTGCATTCCATGCCCCCACTACTCTCTGGGGAAAGAACCTACCTAGAACATAGAACATAGAACATAGAACAATACAGCGCAGTACAGGCCCTTCGGCCCACGATGTTGCACCGAAACAAAAGCCATCTAACCTACACTATTCCATTATCATCTATATGTTTATCCAATAAACTTTTAAATGCCCTCAATGTTGGCGAGTTCACTACTGTAGCAGGTAGGGCATTCCACGGCCTCACTACTCTTTGCGTAAAGAACCTACCTCTGACCTCTGTCCTATATCTATTACCCCTCAGTTTAAAGTTATGTCCCTCGTGCCAGCCATTTCCATCTGCGGGAGAAGGCTCTCACTGTCCACCCTATCCAACCCCCTGATCATTTTGTATGCCTCTATTAAGTCTCCTCTTAACCTTCTTCTCTCCAACGAAAACAACCTCAAGTCCATCAGCCTTTCCTCATAAGATTTTCCCTCCATACCAGGCAACATCCTGGTAAATCTCCTCTGCACCCGCCCCAAAGCCTCCACGTCCTTCCTATAATGCGGTGACCAGAACTGTATGCAATACTCCAAATGCGGCCGTACCAGAGTTCTGTACAGCTGCAACATGACCTCCCGACTCCGGAACTCAATCCCTCTACCAATAAAGGCCAACACTCCATAGGCCTTCTTCACAACCCTATCAACCTGGGTGGCAACTTTCAGGGATCTATGTACATGGACACCTAGATCCCTCTGCTCATCCACACTTTCAAGAACTTTACCATTAGCCAAATATGCCGCATTCCTGTTATTCCTTCCAAAGTGAATCACCTCCCACTTCTCCACATTAAACTCCATTTGCCACCTCTCAGCCCAGCTCTGCAGCTTATCTATATCCCTCTGTAACCTGCTACATCCTTCCACACTATCGACAACACCACCGACTTTAGTATCGTCTGCAAATTTACTCACCCACCCTCCTGCGTCTTCCTCTCGGTCATTGATAAAAATGACAAACAGCAACGGCCCCAGAACAGATCCTTGTGGTACTCCACTTGTGACTGAACTCCATTCTGAACATTTCCCATCAACCACCACCCTCTGTCTTCTTTCAGCTAGCCAATTTCTGATCCACATCTCTAAATCACCCTCAATCCCCAGCCTCCGTATTTTCTGCAATAGCCTACCGTGGGAACCTTATCAAACGCTTTGCTGAAATCCATATACACCACATCAACTGCTCTACCCTCATCTACCTGTTCAGTCACCTTCTCAAAGAACTCAATAAGGTTTTTGAGGCATGACCTACCCTTCACAAAGCCATGCTGACTATCCCTGATCATATTATTCCTATCTAGATGATTATAAATCTTGTCTCTTATAATCCCCTCCAAGACTTTACCCACTACAGACGTGAGGCTCACCGGTCTATAGATGCCGGGGTTGTCTCTGCTCCCCTTTTTGAACAAAGGGACCACATTTGCTGTCCTCCAGTCCTCTGGCACTATTCCTGTAGCCAATGATGACATAAAAATCAAAGCCAAAGGTCCAGCAATCTCTTCCCTGGCCTCCCAGAGAATCCTAGGATAAATCCCATCAGGTCCCGGGGACTTATCTATTTTCAGCCTGTCCAGAATTGCCAACACCTCTTCCCTACGTACCTCAATGCCATCTATTCTATTAGCCTGGGGCTCAGCATTCTCCTCCACAACATTATCTTTTTCCTGAGTGAATACTGACGAAAAATATTCATTTAGTATCTCGCCTATCTCTTCGGACTCCACACACAATTTCCTATCCCTGTCCTTGACTGGTCCTACTCTTTCTCTAGTCAGTTCCCTTTTCTTCAGTTCCCTCCTGGCTACCTTGTATCCCTCCAGTGCCCTGTCTGAACCTTGTTTCCTCAGCCTTACATAAGTGTCCTTCTTCCTCTTAACAAGACATTCAACCTTTCTTGTCAACCATGGTTCCCTCACTCGACCATCTGTTCCCTGTCTGACAGGGACAGACATATCAAGGATATGTAGTGTCTGTTCCTTGAACAAGTTCCACATTTTAATTGTGTCCTTCCCTGACATCCTATGTTCCCAACTTATGCACTTCAGTTCTTGTCTGACAGCATCGTATTTACCCTTCCCCCAATTGTAAACCTTGCCCTCTTGCACCTATCCCGCTCCATTACTAAAGTGAAGGTCACAGAATTGTGGTCACTATCTCCAAAATGCTCCCCCACTAATAAATCTATTACTTGCCCTGGTTCATTACCAAGTACCACATCCAATATGGCCTCCACTCTGGTCGGACAATCTACATACTGTGTTAGAAAAGCTTCCTGGACACACTGCACAAACACCACCCCATCCAAACTATTTGATCTGAAGATTTTCCACTCAATATTTGGGAAGTTGAAGTCACCCAAGACTACTACCCTGTGACTTCTGCACCTTTCCAAAATCTGTTTCCCAATCTGTTCCTCCACATCTCTGCTGCTATTGGGGGGACTATAGAAAACTCCCAACAAGGTGACTGCTCCTTTCCTATTTCTGACTTCAACCCATACTACCTCAGTAGGCAGATCCTCCTCGAACTGCCTTTCTGCAGCTGTTATACTATCTCTAATTAACAATGCCACCCGACCTCATTTACCACCCTCCCTAATCTTATTGAAACAGCTGTAACCAGGAACTACCAACAACCATTTCTGCACCTCTTTTATCCAGGTTTCCGTGATGGCCACCACATCGTAGCCCCAAGTACCGATCCATGCCTTAAATTCACCCACCTTATGCTTCTTGCGTTGAAGTATACACTCTTCAACCCATCTCCATGCCTGCAAGTTCTCTCCTTTGCAGTGTTCCCTTCCCCACTGCCTCACTACACGCTCTGGCATCCTGAACATCGGCTACCTTAGTTGCTGGACCACAAATCCGGTTCCCATTCCCCTGCCAAATTAGTTTAAACCCTCCCGAAGAGTACTAGAAAACCTCCCTCCCAGGTGCCCCTCTGGTTCAGATGCAACCCATCCTGCTTGTACAGGTCCTGCCTTCCCCAGAATGCGCTCCAATTATCCAAATACCTGACGTCCTCCCTCCTACACCATTCCTGCAGCCACGTGTTCAACTGCACACTCTCCCGATTCCTAGCCTCGCTATCACGTGGCACTGGCAACAAACCAGAGATGACAACTCTGTCTGGCCTGGCTTTTAACTTCCAGCATAATTCTCCAAACTCGTGTTTTACATCCACACCCCTTTTCCTACCTACGTCATTAGTATAAATGTGCACCACGACTTCTGGCTGCTCCCCCTCCCCCTTAAGGATCTTGAAGATACGACCCGAGACGTCATTGACCCTGGCACCCGGGAGGCAACAAACCATCCGAGAGCCTCGCCCGTGCCCACAAAACCGCCTGTCTGTACCTCTAACTATTGAGTCCCCTATAACTGGTGATCTCCCAATCTCCCCCTTCCCTTCTGAGCCCCAGAGCCGGACCTCGTACCAGAGACCCCGTCACTGCAGCCTACCCCTGCTAGGTAATCCCCCCCCCCCCCAACAGTATCCACAGCGGTATACGTATTGTTGAGAGGAAGAACCACAGGGGATCCCTGCACTGACTGCTTCCTCCTCTTCCCACCTCTAACTGTTTCCCAGCTACCTTTGTTCTCAGTTGTAACTATGTCCTTGTAGCTTCTATCTATCACCCCCTCAGCTTCCCGGATGATCCTCAGTTCATTCAGCTCCAGCTCCAGTTCCCTAACAGGGTCTGTGAGGAGCTGGAGATGGCTGCACTTCCCGCAGATGAAGTCAGCAAGGACTCCGGTGGTCTTACTTACCTCAAAAATTCTGCAGGAGGAACATTCCACTGCCCTAGCTGCCATCACCTCCACTTCGTCTCGCAGTAAAAAAAAAATTTTTAATAGCTCACCTGCTCACAGCACTGAGTCTTTGTTTTAGGTTAGAGGAGGAGGGAGGGTGGGAGACACTACACGTGTAGTTCCTCAGGGTTCCACCCTCTGATTGGTCGCATCCAATCAGGGGCTGCCACATCACTTTTGGGGTGGGCACTCAATGGCCAATCTTGGGCAGGCTCCGACCAGGAGCTCGGTGCCGCCTTGTCTGGAAGATAATTTAATGGACCTGATGGTGCCATTATTACTTCAATCGCCTTGAATGGCCCATTTGCAGGTGTCAGTTGGTGCATATGTCTGAGTGGTTGTTTGAAACCCCACAAGCTGCAGCATGTCTGTGTCCCAAAGCTGTCCACATTACCCATCATCCACTGCGATCGGATATTTTAGATGGCCACATATCCATCCTCTTGATCCTGAACGCGAAGTGTGTTGGATCACAGACTCGAACCAATTCCTGCCCTGCATCTCCAGTCACCTGTCGGCCAATCAAGGTCCTACTCTACTCTAATGAAAATACATTACTCAATATTACCTAATTCATTATTAAATACAGTTCAATTGAAAGGTTAATTCATGATTAACTACAATTCATTTTCAAATTAAATTCATTTCCAAAGACAGTTCATTACCAAATTAAATTAATCTCATACAGCTTGCTTATATTCAAACTTATTTACAACACATAAATTTAAAGCAGCAACATCACCTTACATGCTATTTATCCTAAATATTAACACAAGGAGTCCAAATGACCCATTTAGCAGCAGTTGCTTGTAAACTTTGATAATTGGCACAGAGGTATAAATTCCAGGTTATCCTTTAACGCACTCCAAGAAAGGGAGCTCGGATTGTGAATATAGGTGGCTGGGTGACTCTGGCTTTCCACCTACAGAACCGAAATGTGAGGACGCAAATATATATTGCTGCAAACAGGATGAGGACTTGAAAGAGGTGGAAGATGAGTCATATTAGGTGATGGTTTTGAAGGCTGGGGCTCCAATCTCAGGCATCGTCCCACCAAGTGGTGATCTCGATTTCTGCCGTTTGTGAGTATCCCGGGGCATTTTTGCCCAATTCCTAATCCTTTCTCACGGCTTTTTGCTAAACATCCAATTTCAGGACACCCTTCACTTGAAAATCCCCACCAATTCCCTTTTTCGGCGGTGCGAATATAGCAACCTGATGAGGTCCCATTGGGCTTTTTGTACATTGCCCTTTGATTGTTACATCGAAATAGGATGCTTCTGTTGGTGTTTATCTATTATATACCATACTCACATTCCCCTGCACTAGGTGGGGCAAACCATAGATACCCTGAGTACAGCAATTTCATATTGTCCTGTGGTCTGAGTCCAGTGACTGTAATAGAACATAGAGCATAGAACAATACAGCGCAGTACAGGCCCTTCGGCCCACGATGTTGCACCGAAACAAAAGCCAGCTAACCTACACTATGCCATTATCATCCATATGTTTATCCAATAAACTTTTAAATGCCCTCAATGTTGGCGAGTTCACTACTGTAGCAGTAGGCATTCCACGGCCTCACTACTCTTTGCGTAAAGAACCTACCTCTGACCTCTGTCCGATATCTATTACCCCTCAGTTTAAAGCTATGACCCCTCATGCCAGCCATTTCCATCCGCGGGAGAAGGCTCTCACTGTCCACCCTATCCAACCCCCTGATCATTTTGTATGCCTCTATTAAGTCTCCTCTTAACCTTCTTCTCTCCAACGAAAACAACCTCAAGTCCATCAGCCTTTCCTCATAAGATTTTCCCTCCATACCAGGCAACATCCTGGTAAATCTCCTCTGCACCCGCTCCAAAGCCTCGACGTCCTTCCTATAATGCGGTGGCCAGAACTGTACGCAATACTCTAAATGCGGCTGTACCAGAGTTCTGTACAGCTGCAACATGACCTCCTGACTCCGGAACTCAATCCCTCTAACAATAAAGGCCAACACTCCATAGGCCTTCTTCACAACCCTATCAACCTGGGTGGCAACTTTCAGGGATCTATGTACATGGACACCTAGATCCCTCTGCTCATCCACACTTTCAAGAAATTTACCATTAGCCAAATATTCCGCATTTCTGTCATTCCTTCCAAAGTGAATCACCTCACACTTCTCTACATTAAACTCCATTTGCCACCTCTCAGCCCAGCTCTGCAGCTTATCTATATCCCTCTGTAACCTGCTACATCCTTCCACACTATCGACAACACCACCGACTTTAGTATCGTCAGCAAATTTACTCACCCACCCTTCTGCGCCTTCCTCTAGGTCATTGATAAAAATGACAAACAGAAACGGCCCCAGAATAGATCCTTGTGGTACTCCACTTGTGACTGAGCTCCATTCTGAACATTTCCCATCAACCACCACCCTCCGTCTTCTTTCAGCTAGCCAATTTCTGATCCACATCTCTAAATCACCCTCAATCCCCAGCCTCCGTATTTTCTGCAATAGCCTACCGTGGGGAACCTTATCAAACGCTTTGCTGAAATCCATATACACCACATCAACTGCTCTACCCTCGTCTACCTGTTCAGTCACCTTCTCAAAGAACTCGATAAGGTTTGTGAGGCATGACCTACCCTTCACAAAGCCATGCTGACTATCCCTGATCATATTATTCCTATCTAGATGATTATAAATCTTGTCTCTTATAATCCCCTCCAAGATTTTTCCCACTACAGACGTGAGGCTCACCGGTCTATAGTTGCCGGGGTTGTCTCTGCTCCCCTTTTTGAACAAAGGGACCACATTTGCTATCCTCCAGTCCTCTGGCACTATTCCTGTAGCCAATGATGACATAAAAATCAAAGCCAAAGGTCCAGCAATCTCTTCCCTGGCCTCCCAGAGAATCCTAGGATAAATCGCATCAGGTCCCGGGGACTTATCTATTTTCAGCCTGTCCAGAATTGCCAACACCTCTTCCATACGTACCTCAATGCCATCTAATCTATTAGCCTGGGGCTCAGCACTCTCCTCCACAACATTATCTTTTTCCTGAGTGAATACTGACGAAAAATATTCATTTAGCATCTCGCCTATCTCTTCAGACTCCACACACAACTTCCCATCCCTGTCCTTGACTGGTCCTACTCTTTCCCTAGTCATTCGCTTATTCCTGACATACCTATAGAAAGCTTTTGGGTTTTCCTTGATCCTTCCTGCCAAATACTTCTCATGTCCCCTCCTTGCTCGTCTTAGCTCTCTCTTTAGATCCTTCCTCGCTACCTTGTAACTATCCATCGCCCCAACTGAAACTTCACACCTCATCTTCACATAGGCCTCCTTCTTCCTCTTAACAAGAGATTCCACTTCTTTGGTAAACCATGGTTCCCTCGCTCGGCGCCTTCCTCCCTGCCTGACCGGTACATACTTATCAAGAACATGCAGTAGCTGATCCTTGAACAAGCTCCACTTATCCAGTGTGCCCAACACTTGCAGCCTACTTCTCCACCTTATCCCCCCAAGTCACGTCTAATGGCATCATAATTGCCCTTCCCCCAGCTATAACTCTTGTCCTGCGGTGTATACTTATCCCTTTCCATCATTAACGTAAACGTCACCGAATTGTGGTCACTGTCCCCAAAGTGCTCTCCTACCTCCAAATCCAACACCTGGCCTGGTTCATTACCCAAAACTAAATCCAACGTGGCCTCACCTCTTGTTGGCCTGTCAACAAACTGTGCCAGGAAACCCTCCTGCACACACTGTACAAAACACGACCCATCTAATGTACTCGAACTATATCTTTTCAAGTCAATATTTGGAAAGTTAAAGTATCCCATAATAACTACCCTGTTACTTTCGCTCTTATCCAGGATCATCCTCGCCATCCTTTCATCTACATCCCTAGAACTATTTGGAGGCCTATAGAAGACTCCCAACAGTGTGACCTCTCCTTTCATGTTTCTAACCTCAGCCCATACTACCTCGGAAGATGAGTCCCCATCTAGCATCCTCTCAGCCACCGTAATACTGCTCTTGACTAGCAGCGCCACACCTCCCCCTCTTTTGCCACCTTCTCTGACAGATGTTGACGACGAGGATGGTTCCTGGATTCATCTGTGGCTGTGTCTGTCATCGGTGGTTGTTCGAGGGGATCAAGAATAGTGTCTTTTAAAATTTCTATTTTATTAATCTTCCTCTTTAAATTCCAATTATCCTTTATAATTATATTGGTTGTTGATTGTGACTCCACCATGTTGTTTTAAATAAATTTATGAGTGGGACAAGAAATGCAAATGGGAGTGAAGGGGAAAATAAAATTAAGTATCCGTGTTTCTCACAGCCTATCTGGTCGAGGCTTGGAGTGGTTGGACACTGGCTTCGACCAATCTCCATCTTGAGCACAACTATATCTGGTTGAGGTTTTGCTTAACCAGCCGAATTTTAGGGCGGCCAGTTTTATAGATTTTCGGCCCGGGAGCACAGAGGGTTTTATTTTGACACAGAACATCTGACTTAAAAAGGGCCGAATTTTAGGGCAGCTCTTGTTTCATAGGAGTAGTGATCACACTTAGGGCAGCACGGTAGCATTGTGGTTAGCACAATTGCCTCACAGCTCCAGGGTCCCAGGTTCGAATCCGGCTTGGGTCAATGTCTGTGCGGAGTCTGCACATTCTCCCCGTGTGTGCGTGGGTTTCCTCCGGGTACTCAGGTTTCCTCCCACAGTCCAAAGATGTGGTGGTTAGGTGAATTGGCCATGCTAAATTGCCCTTAGTGTCCAAAATTGCCCTTAGTGTTGGGGTGAGGTTACTGGGTTATGAGGATAGGGTGGAGGTGTGGACCTTGCGTAGGGTGCTCTTTCCAAGAGCCAGTGCAGACTCGATGGGCCGAATGGCCTCCTTCTGCACTGTAAATTATATGAAAAATAACTGGTGTTTAAGTGTAAAGAGAATGTGGGAACGGCCCAATGGGGCCTGAAATGAAGGGTGAAAGAAGCAACGGTTTAGAGTGGGAAGTCTGGTGTGGAAATACATTCTGCATCCCACAAACAACTGGAAAGTTTAAACAGAGTTGAAGAGAAGATTAAGACCTGCCCTGCTGTGGAGATGCCGGTGTTGGACTGGGGTGAGCACAGTAAGAAGTCTTACAACACCAGGTTGCAGTCCAGCAGGTTTGTTTCAAATCACTAGTTTTCGGAGCACTGCTCCTTCCTCAGGTGAGGAACTTTAACCTGGTGTTGTAAGGCTTCTTACTGGTCTATACAGGGTGCAGAGAGATATTCCATCGTTTCCAAGGTGGTAGAGGAGAAGAACTGGAGCGTGCGTGGAGCACAGAGGATGGGTAGGCTCCATCAGAAATCGTACACCTTAATTATTTAGAGGTGTCCTCTTTTCATCATCTGAATGCCTCGAATAACCGGAGAACAGTGCGTGCCTCAGCTGTTCTACTAATATCCCCAGAAGAGGCTCATCCACTGAACCATCTGCGTCCCCCGGTTGCCCGATTCGCCCTTGCAGATTCACACAACATTAATCGGGTTGTTAGCTGTGTGGTTCTCCAATAGATCGGTTCTAACAAGTCTCCCAGCGCGATCACGTTCCCACAGTGGCGTATTGGAGGATAGGCGGAGTTTAGGGCGGTCACGATCTGGGTTCAGGTTGGCTGAAGCAATGCTATTAGGGGAGTGAGTGAGAGCTGGTAGGGTGCACCGGTCAGTCAGTGGGTCTAAATCAATTAAGTCACTATATTCAGAAAGATCAAGCAGGTCTTCTATATCAAGCAGGCTGCTAGGTCCGCTAAAGTCAAGCCGGTCATGTGAATCAGATAGAAGTGTGGCGCCAGAAGGTGTGGGCGGGGCAAATAGGAGGGAGGCGTCATGAGGGGGGAGTGGTTGGTCGATGGTTGGGGCATCGTCATGTCCCATTGCCAAAGTGACGTGGTGGGCGTGGTTATATTGGGCTCCATAGGCTTTGGGTTGACTGATGTGGAACCAACAAGTCTTGCAGTTAGGGTACGCTGTTTTGTAAACGGAGAGGCTTACTTTATCTGAAATTATGTAGCGACCAGCAAACTTTGGGAATAGGAAGGAGCTTAGCTTGTACAACGAGATCATAACTTGCTGCCCAACTGTATATTCTATGGGGTGGACCTTTTTACCTAAGTAGGCTTTAGAACAAAGAACAAACAAAATTACAGCACAGGAAGAGGCCCTTCGGCCCTCCCAGCCTGCGCCGATCCAGATCCTTTATCTAAACCTGTCGCCTAATTTCCAAGGATCTACTTCGCTCTGTTCCCCGCCCATTCATATATCTGTCTAGATGCATCTTCAATTATGCTATCGGGCCAGCCTCTACTACCTCCGCTGGCAAAGCGTTCCAGGCACCCACCACCCTCTGCGTAAAAACCTTTCCACGCATCTCCCTTAAACTTTCCCCCTCTCACCTTGAAATCATGACCCCCCTTGTAATTGACACCTCCACTCTTGGAAAAAGCTTGTTGCAATCCACCCTGTCCATACCTCTCATAATTTTGTAGACCTCAATCAGGTCCCCCTCAAACTCCGTCTTTCCAACGAAAACAATCCTAATCTACTCAACCTTTCTTCACAGCTAGCACCCTCCATACCAGGCAACATCCTGGTGAACCTCCTCTGCACCCTCTCTAAAGCATCCACATCCTTCTGGTAATGTGGCGACCAGAACTGCATGCAGTATTCCAAATGTGGCCTAACCAAAGTCCGATACAACTGTAACATGACCTGCCGACTCTTGTACTCAATACCCCGCCCGATGAAGGTAAGCATGCTGTACGCCTTCCTGACCATTCTATCTCGACCTGCGTTACCACCTTCAGGGTACAATGGACCTGAACTCCCAGATATCTCTACACATCAATTTTCCCCAGGACTCTTCTACTGACCATACAGTCCACTCTTGAATTAGATCTTCCAAAATGCATCACCTGGCAATTGCCTGGATTGAACTCCGTCTGCCATTTCTCTGCCCAACTCTCCAATCTATCTATATTTTGCTGTATTCTCTTACAATCCTCCTCGCTATCCGCAACTCCACCAATCTTAGTATCATCTGCAAATTTGCTAATCAGACCACCTATACCTTCGTCCATATCATTTATGTATATCAAAGCAACAGTGGTCCGAGCACGGATCCCTGTGGAACACCATTAGCCACCTTTCTCCATTTTGAGACAATCCCTTCCACCAGTACTCTCTGTCTCCTGTTGCCCAGCCAGTTCTTTATCCATCTAGCTAGTACACCCTGAACCCCATATGACTTCACCTTTTCCATCAACCTGCCATGGGAAACTTTATCAAGTGCCTTACTGAAGTCCATGTATATGACATCTACAGCCCTTCCCTCATCAATTAACTTTGTCACTTCCTCAAAGAATTCTATTAGGTTTGTGAGACATGACCTTCCCTGGACAAAACCATGCTGCTTATCACTGATGAGTCTATTTTCTTCCAAATGTGAATAGATCCTATCCCTCAGTATCTTCTCCAACAGTTTGCCTACCAGTGACGTCACGCTCACAGGTTTATAATTCCCTGGATTATTCCTGCTACCCCTCTTAAACAAAGGGGCAACATTAGCAATTCTCCAGTCCTCCGAGACCTCACACGTGCTCAAGAATGCTGCAAAGATATCTGTTAAGGCCCCAATAATTTGGTCCCTCGCTTCCCCCAGTAACCTGGGATAGATCCCATTCGGATCTGGGGACTTGTCCACCTTAACACCTTTTAGAATACCCAAAACTTCCCCCTTCCTTATGCCGACTTGACCTAGAGTATTTAAACATCCATCCCCAGCCTCAACATCCGTCATGTCTTTCTCCTTGGTGAATACCGATGCAAAGTACTCATTTAGAACCTCACCCATTTCCTTTGACTCGACGCATAAATTGCCTCTTTTATCTTTGAGTGGGCCAATCCATTTTCTAGTTACCCTCTTGCTCCTTATATATGAATAAAAGGCTTTTGGATTTTCCTTAACCCTGTTAGCCAAAGATATTTCATGACCCCTTTTAGCCCTCTTTATTGCACGTTTGAGATTTGTCCTACTTTCCCAATATTCCTCCAAAGCTTCATCAGTTTTAAGTCGCCTAGACCTTATGTATGCTTCCTTTTTCACCTGAGCTAGTCTCACAATTCCGCCCATCATCCATGGTTCCCTAATTTTGCCATTTCTATCCCTTTCCTTAAAAGACTCCCATATTTCAAATGTGGATTTACCCTTAAACAGCTGCTCCCAATCCACATTCCCTAGCTCCAGCCGAATTTTGTCATAATTGGCCTTTGCCCAATTTAGCACTCTTCCTCTAGGACCACTCTCGCCTTTGTCCATGAGTATTCAAAAACTTACAGAATTGTGATCGCTATTCCCAAAGTAATCACTGATTGAAACTTCAACCACCTGGCCGGGATCATTCCCCAATACCAGGTCCAGTATGGCCCCCTTCCCGAGTTGGACTATTTACATAGTGCTCTAAAAAAACTCTCCTGGATGCTCCTTACAAATTCTGCTCCATCTACGCCTCCAACACTACATGAGTCCCATTCAATGTTGGGGAAGTTAAAATCTCCCATCACGTCCACCCTATTGCTCCTACATTTTTCTATAATCTGTCTAAATATTTGTACCTCTACTTCACGCTCGCTTTTGGGAGGCCTGTAGTAAAGTCCCAACAATGTTACTGCACCCTTCCTATTTCTTAGCTCTACCCATATCGCCTCAGTGCTCGAATCCTCCATTGCGCCCTCCTTAATCACAGCTGTGATATTATCTCTGACCCCTTTTATCTCCCTCTCTATCCCTCCTGAAGCATCTATACCCTGGGATATTTAGTTTCCAGTCTTGTCCTTCCCTCAACCAAGTCTCAGTAATACCAATAACATCATATTCCCAGGTACTAATCCAAGCCCTAAGTTCATCTGCCTTACCTGCTACACTTCTCGCATTGAAACAAATGCACCTCAGACCACCTGTCCCTTTGCGTTCATCATCTCTTCCTTGTCTACTCTTCCCCTTAGTCACACTGAGTTTATTATCTAGTACCTTACTGGCTTTAGTTGCTGCCTCTTTACTGACCTCTAATTCCTCATCTGGTCTCCAACCCCTCCAACATTAGTTAAAAACCTCCCCAACAGTGTTAGCAAAAGCACGCCCCAGGACATTGGTTACGGTCCTGCCCAGGTAATTGCCATCCGATTTGTAATGGTCCCACTGCCCCCAGAACCGGTTCCAATATCCCAAAAGTCTGAACCCCTCCTTCCTGCACTATCTCTCAAGCCACATATTCATTCTGACTGTTCTTGAATTTCTACTCTGACTGTCTCGTGGCACTGGTAGTAATCCTGAGATTACTACCTTTGAGGTCCTACTTTTTAACTTATCTCCTAACTCCCTTAATTCTGATTGTAGGACCTCATCCCGATTTTTACTTATATTGTTGGTGCCTATATGCACCACGACAACTGGCTGTTCACCCTCCCCCTTCAGTATGTCCTGCAGCCGATCTGAGACATCCCTGACACGTGCACCTGGGAGGCAACATACCATTCGGGTGTCTCGTTTTCGACCACAGAAACGCCTGTCTGCTCCCCTTACGAATTAATCGCCTACGACTATAGCCCTGCCAGTCTTTTTCCCGCCCTTCTGTGCAGCAGAGCCAGCGACGGTGCCATGAGCCTGGCTACGACTGCCTTCCCCTGGTGAGCCATCTCCCCAAAATTATCCACATTGGTATATGTGTTTTGGAGGGAGATGACCGCAGGGGACACCTGCACTGCCTTCCTGCTCGTCTCTGCCTTTTGGGTACCCATTCCCTGTCTCCCTCACCAATCCTAATCTGTGATGTGACCAACTCACTGAACGTGCAATCCACAACTTGCTCAGCAACGCGGATGTTCCAAAGTGAGTCCATCCGCAGCTCCAGAGCCGTCATGTCGATTTCGGCGGCGTGAGAACAGCTGGTGAGTCAGTTTCAGCGGGAGCATTGCGGAAGGAGGTTGCTGGGAGGTAAGTCAACCTTTAAAAGCACTTGTCTTTGCAGGGGCAGGCCAGTCGATTTCGGCGGGAGAACAGCTGGTGAGTCAGATTCAGCGGGAGCATTGCGGAAGGAGGTTGCTGGGAGGTAAGTCAACCTTTAAAATCACTTGTCTTTGCAGGGGCAGGCCAGTCGATTTCTGCGGCGTGAGAACAGCTGGTGAGTCAGTTTCAGCGGGAGCATTGCGGAAGGAGGTTGCTGGGAGGTAAGTCAACCTTTAAAAGCACTTGTCTTTGCAGGGGCAGGCCAGTCGATTTCAGCGGGAGAACAGCTGGTGAGTCAGTTTCAGTGGGAGCATTGCGGAAGGAGGTTGCTGGGAGGTAAGTCAACCTTTAAAAGCACTTGTCTTTGCAGGGGCAGGCCAGTCGATTTCGGCGGCGTGAGAACAGCTGGTGAGTCAGTTTCACCGGGAGCATTGCGGAAGGAGGTTGCTGGGAGGTAAGTCAACCTTTAAAAGCACTTGTCTTTGCAGTGGCAGGCCAGTCGATTTCGGCGGCGTGAGAACAGCTGGCTGGTTAGTCAATTTCAGCAGGAGCTGAGAATTTTTCTTTTTTTTTTAATTAGTTTTTTAGGCGGGAACAGGAAGTCGACCCGCGGACGTCTGGGAAGACCCTCACCAATAAATTCTGGTGGAGAGGAAACCCGAGACACTACACGTGTAGTGTCTACCACCCGCCCTCCTCCTCTAACCTAATAATAAAACCCATTGGTCTGAGGTAAGTACCATATTTTATTATATTATTATTATTTTTTATAAAAATTTAATTTAGTTGTTAGCCAGATCTTGGTAGAAAGTTAGAGGAATGGCAGGGACGGGAGTGCAATGTTCCTCCTGCAGGATGTTTGAGGTGAGGGATACAGTTAGTGTCCCTGCTGATTTTACCTGCAGGAAGTGCTGCCATCTCCAGCTCCTCCAAGACCGAGTTAGGGAACTGGAGCTGGAATTGGAAGAACCTCGGATCATTCGGGAGGCAGAAGGGGTCATAGATAGCAGCTTCAGGGAATTAGTTACACCAAAGATTGGAGATAGGTGGGTAACTGTAAGAGGGACTGGGAAAAAACAGTCAGTGCAGGGATCCCCTGCGGTCGTTCCCCTGAGAAACAAGTATACCGCTTTGGATACTTGTGGGGGGGGGGGACTTCCCAGGGATAAGCCATGGGGTACGGGCCTCTGGCAGGGAGTCTGTCCCTGTTGCTCAGAAGGGAAGGGGGGAGAGGAGCAGAGCATTAGTAATTGGGGACTCTATAGTCAGGGGCACAGATAGGAGATTTTGTGGGAGCGTGAGAGACTCATGTTTGGTATGTTGCCTCCCAGGTGCAAGGGTATGTGATGTCTCGGATCGTGTTTTCCGGGTCCTTAGGGGGGAGGAGGAGCAGCCCCAAGTCGTGGTCCACATTGGCACTAACGACATAGGTAGGAAAGGGGACAAGGATGTCAGGCAGGCTTTCAGGGAGCTAGGATGGAAGCTCAGAACTAGAACAAACAGAGTTGTTATCTCTGGGTTGTTGCCCGTGCCACGTGATAGTGAGATGAGGAATAGGGAGAGAGAGCATTTAAACACGTGGCTACAAGGATGGTGCAGGCGGGAGGGATTCAGATTTTTGGATAACTGGGGCTCTTTCTGGGGAAGGTGGGACCTCTACAGACAGGATGGTCTACATCTGAACCTGAGGGGCACAAATATCCTGGGGGGGGGAGATTTGTTAGTGCTCTTTGGGGGGGGGGGGGTTTAAACTAATGCAGCAGGGGCATGGGAACCTGGATTGTAGTTTTAGGGTAAGGGAGAATGAGAGTATAGAGGTCAGGAGCACAGATTTGACGTCGCAGGAGGGGGCCAGTGTTCAGGTAGGTGGTTTGAAGTGTGTCTACTTCAATGCCAGGAGTATACGAAACAAGGTAGGGGAACTGGCAGCGTGGGTTGGTACCTGGGACTTCGATGTTGTGGCCATTTCGGAGACATGGATAGAGCAGGGACAGGAATGGATGTTGCAGGTTCCGGGGTTTAGGTGTTTTAGTAAGCTCAGAGAAGGAGGCAAAAGAGGGGGAGGTGTGGCGCTGCTAGTCAAGAGCAGCATTACGGTGGCGGAGAGGATGCTAGATGGGGACTCTTCTTCCGAGGTAGTATGGGCTGAAGTTAGAAACAGGAAAGGAGAGGTCACCCTGTTGGGAGTTTTTTATAGGCCTCCTAATAGTTCTAGGGATGTAGAGGAAAGGATGGCGAAGATGATTCTGGATATGAGCGAAAGTAACAGGGTAGTTATTATGGGAGACTTTAACTTTCCAAATATTGACTGGAAAAGATATAGTTCGAGTACAATAGATGGGTCGTTTTTTGGACAGTGTGTGCAGGAGGGTTTCCTGAAACAATATGTTGACAGGCCAACAAGAGGCGAGGCCACGTTGGATTTAGTTTTGGGTAATGAACCAGGACAGGTGTTGGATTTGGAGGTAGGAGAGCACTTTGGGGACAGTGACCACAATTCGGTGACGTTTACGTTAATGATGGAAAGTGATAAGTATACACCGCAGGGCAAGAGTTATAGCTGGGGGAAGGGCAATTATGATGCCATTAGACGTGACTTGGGGGGGGGGGGATAAGGTGGCGAAGTAGGCTGCAAGTGTTGGGCACACTGGATAAGTGGGGCTTGTTTAAGGATCAGCTACTGCGTGTTCTTGATAAGTATGTACCGGTCAGACAGGGAGGAAGGCGTAGAGCGAGGGAACCGTGGTTTACCAAGGAAGTGGAATCTCTTGTTAAGAGGAAGAAGGAGGCCTGTGTGAAGATGAAGTGTGAAGTTTCGGTTGGGGCGATGGATAGTTACAAGGTAGCGAGGAAGGATCTAAAGAGAGAGCTAAGACGAGCAAGGAGGGGACATGAGAAGTATTTGGCAGGAAGGATCAAGGAAAACCCAAAAGCTTTCTATAGGTATGTCAGGAATAAGTGAATGACTAGGGAAAGAGTAGGACCAGTCAAGGACAGGGATGGGAAATTGTGTGTGGAGTCTGAAGAGATAGGCGAGATACTAAATGAATATTTTTCGTCAGTATTCACTCAGGAAAAAGATAATGTTGTGCAGGAGAATGCTGAGCCCCAGGCTAATAGAATAGATGGCATTGAGGTACGTAGGGAAGAGGTGTTGGCAATTCTGGACAGGCTGAAAATAGATAAGTCCCCGGGACCTGATGGGATTTATCCTAGGATTCTATGGGAGGCCAGGGAAGAGATTGCTGGACCTTTGGCTTTGATTTTTATGTCATCATTGGCTACAGGAATAGTGCCAGAGGACTGGAGGACAGCAAATGTGGTCCCTTTGTTCAAAAAGGGGAGTAGAGACAACCCCGGCAACTATAGACCGGTGAGCCTCACGTCTGTAGTGGGTAAAGTCTTGGAGGGGATTATAAGAGACAAGATTTATAATCATCTAGATAGGAATAATATGATCAGGGATAGTCAGCATGGCTTTGTGAAGGGTAGGTCATGCCTCACAAACCTTATTGAGTTCTTTGAGAAGGTGACTGAACAGGTAGACGAGGGTAGAGCAGTTGATGTGGTGTATATGGATTTCAGCAAAGCGTTTGATAAGGTTCCCCACGGTAGGCTATTGCAAAAAATACGGAGGCTGGGGATTGAGGGTGATTTAGAGATGTGGATCAGAAATTGGCTAGCTGAAAGAAGACAGAGGGTGGTGGTTGATGGGAAATGTTCAGAATGGAGTTCTGTCACAAGTGGAGTACCACAAGGATCTGTTCTGGGGCCGTTGCTGTTTGTCATTTTTATCAATGACCTAGAGGAAGGCGCAGAAGGGTGGGTGAGTAAATTTGCAGACTATACTAAAGTCGGTGGTGTTGTCGATAGTGTGGAAGGATGTAGCAGGTTACAGAAGGATATAGATAAGCTGCAGAGCTGGGCTGAGAGGTGGCAAATGGAGTTTAATGTAGAGAAGTGTCAGGTGATTCACTTTGGAAGGAATAACAGGAATGCGGAATATTTGGCTAATGGTAAAGTTCTTGAAAGTGTGGATGAGCAGAGGGATCTAGCTGTCCATGTACATAGATCCCTGAAAGTTGCCACCCAGGTTGATAGGGTTGTGAAGAAGGGCTATGGAGTGTTGGCCTTTATTGGTAGAGGGATTGAGTTCCGGAGTCGGGAGGTCATGTTGCAGCTGTACAGAACTCTGGTACGGCCGCATTTGGAGTATTGCGTACAGTTCTGGTCACCGCATTATAGGAAGGACGTGGAGGCTTTGGAGCGGGTGCAGAGGAGATTTACCAGGGGTAATAGATATAGGACAGAGGTCAGAGGTAGGTTCTTTACACAAAGAGTAGTGAGGCCGTGGAATGCCCTACCTGCTACAGTAGTGAACTCGCCAACATTGAGGGCATTTAAAAGTTTATTGGATAAACATATGGATGATAATGGCATAGTGTAGGTTAGATGGCTTTTGTTTCGGTGCAACATCGTGGGCCGAAGGGCCTGTACTGCGCTGTATTGTTCTATGTTCTATGTTCTATGTTCTATGTGGACTAACAGGACCTGCAGCTGGACACACTTCACGCACATGAAGGAGCCAGGGGCACCGGCCGCGTCCCTGAACTCCCACATTCAGCACGAGGAGCATAACACGGGTCTGGGATCTCCTGCCATTTTTACACTTTACCTTAACTGATTACAAATATAATATCAAATAATCAATAAGTGAAACGAATAAAGATTTTACTTACCAATCACAATACTTACCAACACACGAAGAGTTAAATTTCTCCCAGCTACTGCCAATTGGAGCACTTTCCTTACCAGCCAATCAGGTCACTGCTTTGCTGTAATGTCACTCTTCAAGGTAAGTTTTTAAAGTTTTTAAAGAGATAAACTTACCTTAGATTGCCCTTAATGTCCAAATTGCCCTTGGTGTTGGGTGAAGGTGTTGAGTTTGGGTAGGGTGCTCTTTCCAAGAGCCGGTGCAGACTCAAAGGGCCGAATGGCCTCCTTCTGCACTGTAAATTCAATGATAATCTATGATTAATCTAGGACAAAGGTTCGGCACAACATCGTGGGCCGAAGGGCCTGTTCTGTGCTGTATTTTCTATGTTCTATGTTCTATGTTCGATGTTCCCGACAGACCCCTGGCCACTTCCCCCACCGAAAATCTGAAGGCCGCTTTTCCGGCAGCTGTGTCCCCGCCGCTCTCCTCGCGCTCTTTCACTGAGTCCCCGCGCTCTCTTCGCGCTCTTTCACTGTGTCTCCGCCGCTCGCCTCGTGCTCTTTCACTGTATCCCTGCCGCTCTCCTCGCGCTCTTTCAATGTGTCCATGTGCTCTCCTCGTGCTCTTTCACTGTGTCCCCGCCGCTCCCCTCGCGCTCTTTCAATCTGTCCCCGCCGCTCTCCTCGCGCTCTTTCACTGTCTCCCCGCCACTCTCCTCGCGCTCTTTCACTGTGTCCCCACAGCTCTCCTCGGGCTCTTTCACTGTATCCCCGGCGCTCTCCTCGTGCTCTTTCAATGTGCCCCCACCCCTCTCCACGCATTGTTTTATCCTATGTCTCCGCCACTCTCCTCGCGCTTTCACTGTGTCCCCGACGCTCTCCTTGCGCTCTTTCACTCACTGTGCCCCCGCGGCTCTCCTCGCGCTCTTTTATCCTGTGTCTCGGCCGCTCTCCTCGCGCTCTTTCACTGAGTCCCCGCCGCTCTCCTTGTGCTTTTTTATCCTGTGTCTCCGCCGCTCTCCTTGCGCTCTTTCACTGTGCCCCTGCCGCTCTCCTTGCGCTCTATCACTGTACCCCACCACCCTCCTCGCGCTCTTTTATCCTGTGTCTCCGCCGCTCTCCTCAGCTCTTTCACTGTGTCCCCGCCACTCTCCTCGCTCTGTTTTAGCCTGTGCCGCGCCGCTCTCCTTGCGATCTTTTATCCCGTGTCTCCGCCGCTCTCCTCGCGCTCTTTCACTGTGTCCCCGCCGCTCTCCTCGCGCTCTTTCACTGTGCCCCACCGCTCTCCTCGCGCTCTTTCACTGTGTCCCTGCCGCTCTCCTCGCGCTCTTTCACTGTGTCCCTGCCTCTCTCCTCGCTCTCTTTTATCCTGTGTCTCCACCTCTCTCCTCGCGCTCTTTCCCTGTGTCCCCGCCGTTCTCCTCGCGCTCTTTCACTGTGCCCCGCCGCACTCCTCGCGCTCTTTTATCCTGTGTCTCCGCCGCTCTCCTTGCACTCTTTCACTGTGTCTCCGCCGCTCTCCTCGCGCTCTTTCACTTTGCCCCCGCCACTCTCCTCGCGCTCCATCACTGTACCCCTACCACCCTCCTCGCTCTGTTTTATCCTGTGCCCCGCCGCTCTCCTCGCGCTGTTTTATCTCGTGTCTCCGCCGCTCTCCTCGCACTGTTTCACTGTGTCCCCGCCGGCGGTTTCCTCGCGCTCTTTCACTGTGTCCCTGCCGCTATCCTCAATCTCTTTTATCCTGTGTCTCCGCAGCTCTCCTCGCGCTCTTTCACTGAGTCCCTGCCACTCTCCTCGCATTCTCTCTGCTGCTCTCCTCGCGCTCTTTCACTGTGCCCCGCCGCTCTCCTCGCGCTGTTTTATCCTGTGCCCCGCCGCTCTCCTCGCGCTCTTTCACTGCGCCCCGCCGTTCTCCTCGCGCTCTTTCACTGTGTCCCCGCCGCTCTCCTCACGCACTTTACTCTGCCTTTTCCTAGCTCCTAGTCGGACAGCAGCAGCCAGTTGGGTCGCTTTAACGTTTTCAGTGATCTGCTGCACTGCTTTTTCATGATTGAAGCTGTCATAGCGTCGGCCAAATGAAATGAAACGAAATGAAAATCGCTTGTTGTCACAAGTAGGCTTCAAATTAAATTACTGTGAAAATCAAGTCTAAGTAAATATTGTACCCATTTTATGGGCCTGCCAGTCTAAAATCTCCGAGGGGTAAAGCCGGTGGAGCTGGAAACTGTGTTCCTAATAATCATTCGGGCGAAGGGGAGCACGGTGTCCCAAATAGTGTTCTGTTGTTGCACTGTCTTTCTGAGCCGCTTACCGTAAGCATGGGGCGAGCGGCTCCCTTCTAGCGGTCCTGGCTGGCACTCGCGAACGGGTCTGTGGCATCTTGCCGGGGTAATGGGGTTTCGCTGAGGTCTCTAGGCTATATGGCGGTAGGTTTAGTCCACATTCACGGGCGAAATGTTACGATAGCTGACAGTTGTAACCGGGGCGAGTAAGGTGGAGCGGGTTCCCTTTGGATATTGTTTCCTGGGATATTGGACGTCCCTTCTGCCCTAATTTATCCATGCGGGTCCCTGGCTATTTGCTCTTGTAGGGACTTCCCATGCTCTGGATAAACGTCTAAGTCCCCATGCTTCGCGTGTGTCTGTTCTGGAGCAAGGTTGGCTGAGGCTCATCACTATTAAGTTAACCTCTTCCCTTTCTTCCAAGACATACTTAATTTTCTGTTGGCGAACATCTTCAAAGAAGCAATGCTCAAATGTGATGATTTTATTACGCTCCCTTAACTAGGTTACTGTGAGCGGGGTGACGTAGGTAACAGCGGGACCTAAGGCATTCCCTCTCCTTGTTTCTGTAGTGACCGGATTCATTGGTGAAGCGGTGGTTTCACTACTCACTGGGGTTTGGATGGCGTGGTCAGCATCACCTGCGCAACCAGGGCTGCTAGTGCAGCTGGTGCGTTTATTATTGGGGGTTGCTTTCGACTCTCAGTTATTACAACATACATTTGTGTACTTTCCTGCCCAATCAGCCATCTCTTCTTCCTCTGTCCCTACTGTCCCGAAGGTATACATAAAGCCCTCTTGAACTGGGAATAATGAGTGAAGTCTATTTATTGGCAGCACGGTGGTTAGCACAATTGCTTCACAGCTCCAGGGTCCCAGGTTCGATTCTGGTTTGGGTCACTGTCTGTGCGGAGTCTGCACATCCTCCCCGTGTCTGCGTGGGTTTCCTCCGGGTGCTCCGGTTTCCTCCCACAGTCCAAAGATGTGCAGGTTAGGTGGATTGGCCATGATAAATTGCCCTTAGTGTCCAAAATTGCCCTTAGTGTTGGGTGGGGTTACTGGTTTATGGGGATAGGGTGGAGGTGTCGACCTTGCGTGGGGTGCTCTTTCCAAGAGCCGGTGTAGACTCGATGGGCCGAATGGCCTCCTTCTGCACTGTAAATTCTATGATAATCTATGATTTCTCACTGGCATTTGGTGTGGTCAGCGCTAGCCTGCCTTTGTTCTTTGGCAGACTGGTGGTGCGCCCTTGAAGTTGTCTGTAAATTGGCACATTTAGTTTCTCGCTGGGTGACCTTATGTTCGGTCTCCTCTCTTACTGAGACAGCACATTCTGTGCCTTGGCAGGCCTTGTCGTGCTGGGTTTGCAAGCTGCTAATATGGACTGGACTGGCGAGCATGTTTAACATCCACGATTTCCCTGTCATTGGCAGCTAAATTCCCCAGGTGTTCCTCTTTTAGTTTCCTAATCTCCTCCTCTTCTATTAACTGACCGCGGAGTGTCTCTATGACCTCCTCGGTTCCTCTCAACTGAGCCAAGCAGCACAGTACGGCCATTGGTTTTTTACACTTTGGTACACGTCTTTTATATCTCACTTAAATATGCCCACCAAGTTTGCCCTACCTTCCCGGGACCTGACTCGGTGTTCGCGCAGTAATTTATCCAATAGGGGCCAACCTTTTCCCTTTAAATATTTCCTCAGTACAGCTTCCCATATGGAACACTTCTCAGACATATCGATTCCTTCTACTTCAGTTTGCTGTGAATTTATCCTCTTCTCTAATAAGTGGGCTGCCATTTCCTCTCTTTAAATTGAGAACAAGGGAGTCGATCGGACAAAGGGTACGGCTTGTTGCTATGTTCCGGCCAAATGCCTCTGAATTTGCATGCAAATTTGCAGAGTTTACCCTATCCTACCCTGTTAGTTTCACATGTGGTTACTGCACACTTCTGAAATTCGATTATTTGGCCAATAAGGAAATCACACTTCTGTTTTTTTGTTTTTACACTAATTGATCAATTTTGTGAAATCCTTCGGAGTAACAAAGTTACTTCGAATCGAATCCCATCAGAGTCGCCAGGAAAATGTTGCTCTTTGTAACTACAGTGTGTGAGTGTACTCCGTGTATTGGACAAATGATCACGCAAGCATTCAGTTCAATCACAATCGATTTATTGGACACAAAGTTAGTTATTACTTAAGAAATCACGCGCTCATGTATGACTGTCGATTTGAATGACCTTGACTTAACTTCCAAATGACCAGCTCGGTGTAGGGTAGATAAGGCCTTATCCGTTCCCTCACGTGTGGCGGCTGGAGATCGAGTGGGTTGTCTGTGTTGGATGGTCATCTTTCGGTTGATGTCGCAGATCCTTGAACTTAGCTGATGTTAGGAGCTGTGCTGCAGTTGGTGGTCCGGAGCCGGTCGAAAAGAGAAAGAAATCAAGGCTGCATTGTCTTTTAACTGGCTTGAGTTTTCCCTGCCCCTTTTGAGGGCGATTTTTGGGTCACTGTCAATCAATTTCTCAGGGCTCCACCCTCTGATTGGTGACATCCAATCAGGGGCTGCCACATCACAGGGTGGGCACGCAATGGCCAATCCTGAGAGGGCTCCGAGCAGAAGCTCGGTGCTGTTTAGTCTGGAAGATGATGTGATGGACCTGATAGTCCCATTGTTACTTCAATCGTCTTGAATGGCCCATTTGCACGTGTGAATTCCTGCATATGTCTGAGTGATTGTTTGCAAAGCCACAAGCTGCAACTTGACTCTGTCCCAAAGCAGACCACATTTCGCATCATTCTGCGAGTGGCCATTGTAGATGGCCGCAGAGCAATATCTTAGAATCGTAGAATCAGGGAATTTACAGTACAGAGGGAGGCCATTCGGCCCATCGAGTATGCACCGGCCCTTGGAAAGAGCACCCTACTTAATACAACAGGTCCTTCCTATCCCCGTAACCTAGTAACACCACCTAACCATTATGGACACTAAGGGCAATTTAGCATGGCCAATCCACCTAACCTGCACAATTTGTGTACTGTGGGAGGAATCCGGAGCAGCCGGAGAAAATCCACGTAGAGAACTTGCAGACTCCACACAGACAGTGACTCAATCCCAGAATCGAACCTGGGACCTTGGAGCTGCGAAGCAACAGTGCTAATAACCACTCTGCTACCGTGTCGCCCATATGTCAGGCACCATCCATTGAATCACAATCTATTAGACCCAAAGAGCAGGCAACATCCATTCAATGAGAATCTATCAGTCTCCATCAAAAAGACACCATGCATTCAATCAGAATCTATCAGACACAATCCATCAGGCACAATCATTTGGCACAGTATATATCAGATCCAGTCCTTCAGACACAATCTATTACATCAGAATCAATCATAGAATCATAG
This sequence comes from Scyliorhinus torazame, assembly GCF_047496885.1. Lineage (NCBI taxonomy): Eukaryota > Metazoa > Chordata > Chondrichthyes > Carcharhiniformes > Scyliorhinidae > Scyliorhinus > Scyliorhinus torazame. Next base: position 37,009,150 of record NC_092728.1, read on the forward strand.
AGATCTGTACCACAGAAAAGGCCTTTCGGCCCACCTATTTATTCTGCTCCTATTTTCCAGCACTTGGCCAATAGTCATAGAATCATGGAGGTTTACAACATGGAAAAATGCCGTTCGGCCCAAATTGTCCATGCCGCTCAGTTTTTACCACCAAACAAATCTCAATTGTCCGCATTTGGTCCATACCCCTCTACACCAATGTTAACCATATACCTGTCTAAATGTTTTTTTAAAAGGCAATTTTGCCCGCCTCTGTCAGCTCGTTCCAGACACGCCACCCTATG